>NC_138055.1:80644521-80962400 GCF_964194185.1 Rhinolophus hipposideros
ATTCAAACCCAGTACCATTCCTCTAGAACCTGTCCTAAAAATAGTAATAATAATAATAATGAACAGAACACTAAATGCTATACCAAATATACACAAAAACATTGTTATTTTCCTCTAGTATTTTTCTAAGATTAACTATTTTAATTTATGACTCAGGAAAGTATAAACTATAAATATATAAATATAAGCACATATAAATACATATATACATATATAATACATAAACATGTTGACTGTTATTTGACTTTCCTTCAACTTACACTGAATATTCAATAAGTAAAATTAACATGTATAAAGTAAGAAAACTATTTTTATCAATCCTATTTTGATAAAACATTTCCATGTTTCTTAACCAACTCATCTAATTAAATATGCTGAGTATGTTGAAAAAGTAACCTTGAGGTATGTTACTCTTTCACACTTAACGGAAAAACAAAAGTACAGAAATAGAGGATGAAAATGGATTTGCTAGTGCTAAACAGGTATATTAAGAACATTAGAAAATGAGGGAAGTTAAACATCATTTTTATCAAACACTATATAAATAGTTAGCAATAGAAAATAAAATATGTAATATGCAGAGTTGATAGCAGGAGCCTAGTACTTAGGTTCAAATCTTTAATTTCGTATCAGTAGTACTATTTTTATTATTTGATCACAGGAAAAATATCCCACAAGTGTTGTAACTTGCTGACCTTATCTTTTTCTAATCATAAAAAGGAGTGGAACAGTTATTACCATCTCTGACTCTAGGGTCAAAAAACCTGTTAGGACCCTGGCTTCACCAATTGCTAATCATGTCACGTTGAATAAGTCACGTAACTGCCCACGTCTTGATTCTCTTATCCATAAAATAGCCATAATATTAGTTCCTACAACAAAAGGGTTGTTGTAAAAGAGACTTTTCCTATAAAGCATTAGACTAGCCTCTGAAATACAGTGAACACCCCTTAAATGTTACCATGATTATTACCTCTGGACCACCTTGTGCGATTGCTATCAAGGCACCATGATATCCTCAAGGAGTCTGCATAAAATGCAATAAGAAGATGTTGGCTAAACTGTATATTTTTGGTATCAATTAAAAATTAAACTTTGACAGAACATAATATATACTATAGATAGGATATACCTGATAATAAAATGTTGACCATAAAATATAAAGAAAGTAAAAGAACAGCACACAAGCTAAGGATAGTTTTCCTGGGAATGATACAAGGTAAAGTAGATCTATCCTTATAATTCTAAATGTTAAAGCATATGGATTAGGGTCTTCCTATTACCACCTTTATCAGGCCAAATCCTGAGTATCTTTCAAGGTCCAACTCAAGTGTCATACATCAAGGGCTTCCCGCTCATATGCACTCTGCCATAAAAAATCCATTAACACTTTCTTATGTTTATTACAGCTCATTAAAAACTGAGAGCAAGGCTGGAGAATTCACAGAAATCCCTCACAGCGTACTTAGCCTTAATTGTAGAGTGCACTGCAGCAGCTATCTTATGGATAAGGGCTGGGCACAAAATCTGAGTGAAATCCCTAATAGGCACTGAGATTTCAGACATACCCGAAAGGTTGAGAGCTGGTCAACAAAGAAGAGAGGGAACTCCCATGGTGGAGAAAACTGCCTGGGAAGCAAGAAAGCAGATTCAAATCATCAGATTCCAAGCCCTGACAAAAGAAAAATCTCAATTTTGCCCACAAAATACTTGAAGCTAGTGGTGAACTAAATTTCACTGAAGGTGCAACAGGCCCGAAATACAACTTGACTAAATATTTATAAGGATTCGTCACTTCCCCAAACTAGCAACCTAACAAAAGGAGAGCCATTCCTTTTTCTGGGGTAAATATTATTTGTTTCAGACTCTACTATTATTTCACCCCATAGTGTCGAGTATAAAATGAAAATTAAAAGATGGGAGAAAATTTTACCCATTGTGAAGAGAAGAAATAGCCAATAGAAACAGAACCAGAGATAAATCAGTTGTCAGTATTATTGCACAGAGACTTCAAAGAAACTGGTAAGCATATTAAAGGTATATTACAAAAAGATATCCAATTAAATCACTTGTTTACATACCTAACTATCGTGCTTGACTGTAAATTCCAAGCCAAGGGTGGGGGAATTTTTATTTTTCTATGCATCCACAAAATAAGTCCATTGCCTTCTCCTACTGAATCCTTAGTAACATTCAGTAGAACTTTTACTGAATAAATAAAGTAAACATGACAATGTATTTTCATGTTTTTGGAAAAAATATGTATGCATACTAAATATCTGTGATGACAGAAAGAGTAAATAAACCAGATGATGTATCCAAAATATGGCTACTCCGTGTTCCCTAAATGGAACGGTAGTCTTGACTCATCACTGCAATAGTGTATGAATCTGCTTCGATTATTGAATCTCAAAGTCAAGAAAACTGAAAAAAAAAATACATCAATAGCATAGGTTTAATTTGCTAGACTGAAAGGATATAATAGTTTCAGGCATTTGGAGGTTACATTACAGTACTGGCAAAGTCGAGGATGAAGAGGACACTTAACTACTGAGAAGGGTTATAAGCCATACTGTTTTGCCAGAGGATTAAAGTAATATGAAAAGAAAAACTCCCCTGCAGTGATATATTTACTTATAAACAATTCCTAGGTCATTAAATATTTTGAAATAATATAAAGCAGATTAAATACCTTCCGATTCTATAATAATTTTCCCCTTTTATAGAAGAGTGATGGCTTTATGAGTATTCATCTATCCCAATATTTTTGGAATAATTTTTAATATATATAAACTTTCTATCATGATATCCCTTATTCCCTGAATGCATGAAAAGAAATAGGGGATACGACACAGGAGGATTTGGATTATAAGGGGAGAGGAAATAGAAAGCTGGTCCCTTTCTCCCTCTCACTAAGTGGAAATATGGGAGAAGAAGAGAGAGTGAAGTAGGGAAAAAGGGCAGATTTCAGGGTTTTCATTTTTTTTCCTACTTCTCATGACCAAGCTGCACATGGGTGGTTTTTCTATCCAATTACATGGGGGTGGACAGAAAACAGTGGGCCCACTAGTAGCACATATAGGGAGGCTGAAGGCCTCTAGAAGAAGTCTAGCAACCAGCTCGCTGTTATGTCCATCATGGTATATACGCATAAGTAGTCCAATTTGGGCAGAAAAAAAGTTATTTGGAAAAAGAGCCTTTGCTGTACCCTGACTCCTAATGGCCACCCACAACAGAGACAGAGGATGTAGGGAACACCACTCCAAATCATACAGGCCTTCTCCGTACCCAGATGTTACCTTGCATAGAAGCAGATTGTTGAGGGACTAAATATGGAAAGTCAATCATTTGTCTAAAAGAGATTAAATCATCCACCGGACACTATTTCAACCAGAAAACTGATGACACTATTAGTTGACATGTTCAAAATTCCTCTTCCTACTTAATACCCTGTAAGGTCCGAAGTGAGAGAGGAGGATTAGATCTGTAATGGAGGCAAAAAATTACACTCTTTTTGCACATTTGTTTTGAAATATGAGTGAATGTTACCTCCTCACTACTAACATAAAAATAATCAAAAAGATAGATGGATTTATAGATGATGATAGATAGGTAAATTAATACAGGCCGACAAATATATCCAAAATATATAGGTATAGATGATTAATAGAGAGTGAAAAACAGAGCTGGGTATAGATATAGATGTAAGAATAGATACAGAAATAAATATTGATATAGACATAGATATATAACATCTCACCACAAAAACAGTAATTTTGTATAAAATTATTTTACAGATATTGTTCATGAATACAAAACTGTCAAAATGATTTCTCCACACACGTCCCCTTCAAACACAAAGTTTAAAGGGAAGAAATAAACATTAATGAACATCTTTAACATGCTAGGTTCTTTCATATACTACCACATGTAATCCCCAAACAACTGTGAGGTGGATCCATGATTAGTCCCATTTTATAATTGAGAATACAAAACACAAAACAAAAATTAAAGTAATTAAGCAACTTATTTTAGGCCAGGAATCTTCCGGCAACAGGGCCAATATGCAAATCAGGTCTGTCTGGATTTGCAATGTGAAATTGACTCCCGGAAAAAAAAAAAAAAAAAAGATTTTAGGAAAATTAAAGAACTCTTTCTTCAGGACTCTGATACCCTGTTTCCCTGAAAATAAGACCTAGCTAGACAATCAGCTGTAATGCGTCTTTTGGAGCAAAAATTAATATAAGACCCGGTATTACATTGTATTACATTAATCATATTATATTATATGACCCGGTCTTATATTATAGTAAAATAAGACCGGGTCTTACAGTAATTTTTGCTGCAAAGACACATTAGAGCTGATTATCCGGCTATGTCTAATTTTGGGGGAAACACGGTATATAAACATTCTTAAAATATCATGGTACAACCTCAGGAATTATTCCACTTATACTTTCTATTCCTAGACAATTGTATTGCAAACTTTTAGGGATTTATAATTCCTGTGCTCCTTCTGGAGATACAGAGTAATTGTACTGTAGTATCTACCTGATGTGAAAAAAGTGAAACATCCTGAACAAAGGAACAGACTTTTAAGTTGCTTAACATTGGACTTTGACTATATTCAGCAGGGAGGCAAAAATATTAATTCGCACAAAATATTGGATCTTAGGAGCTAGATAAACAGTCACACAGAAAACAATCTTACCACTTCAATAGAAGTTTAAACACCATGAAGGAACTAATTCTAATCATCTTCTCTGAAAGAGACTGATTTTAAATGATTCTGGAGTAAGACAATTCTGAAATTATGGCAGATTCTCTTCTACAAATGATAAGCAAACATTCCAGGCTAATAATATAAAAGGAGAAATACCACACACTCTCCATGATGATCTATGAAGATAATGCATTCAAAAGGAGTGCTTCTATATCTTACATTTTCTTCTGAGATTACTGAGGAAGAGAGAAATATTTAAAATCAATAAATAACACAGTGTCACTTTTCTTATGAAATTATATATATATATATATATATATATATATATATATATATATATATTAACATAACCTTTTCCCTCCTCTAGATTCAGAATCAAGCATGAAGTGTCTAATGCTATTACACACTAATAGAGAAACTAGAAGGTATAAAAATCCAAGTAAATTAAATAGTACATTGTAAGTATTTTAGGAAAAAATCATGTTTCTCTAAATGATGGGAGACACAACAAAAAAGATCAATTTATTTTGCTTATTAAAGCAAAATCTTCTTATATCCTAAGATCCATCTATAAGATTTCACTTAAAAACCCATAAGAGGTTAAATGGGGTTAAATGTATGGAGATGGAAAGAGAACTGACTCTGGGTGGTGAACACACAATGTGATTTATAGATGATGAATTACAGAATTGTATACTTGACACCTATGTAATTGTACTGACTACTGTCACCAATAAATTTTAATTAAAAAAAAAAGAATAAATAAATAAACACCCATAAGAGGAAAACTTAAGTTTTAGTTTGTTTTACTTACTGGCATTTTTTTAAAAAACAAATCTATGTATTAAATGGAAATGAAGTGATACTTTTTTAATTTAAAAAACTACCATTGCCATTTCCATTGAATTGACAAGTGCATTTAAAAATCCTAGATTCCTGAACGTCATAGTAGTTTAGAGCAATGCTACTCAAAGAGCAGCCCATGGGCCACCACTGGCCTTTGAATTGTTTGTTACTGATCTACAAGGAAATAACATGCAAATTGGGAGTAAAGGTTTACAAATGTTTATAGTAACTTAGTGTAATTTTATGCCTGTTGAATTTAAAAATAAAACATATGGGCTTGCATTTTATTTTTCTACTAATTCATTTATATTGTACTTTATAAAATCTTTTGTCTGTAACAGTTTGGAGGGAGAAAAACGGTATGTTCCCACAGGTAAGCCTTAGAAGCACTGGTGAAGGATGAGCTTGGGCAACAAACAGAGTAATTTTGAGTCCCAGCTCTGCTAAGTTGTAATTGTACGATGTTGGGTAAGTTACCTTGTCTCTATAGGTTTCAATGTCCTCATCTGAAACACGAGCACCTACTTTATATGGTTCTTGTGTGGTCCTTGATCAGCAGTATCTGGTTCATTCGGGTGCTTGTTCTAAATGCAGACTCTCAGACCTGCCTCAGATCTACCAAATCAGAATCTGCATTTTAACAAGATACCCAGGTGAGGCATGTGCATAAATACAGTGCTTGACATAAAGCAAATGATCAGGAATTATTAGCTGTTGTTGATTTTATTCATCATAAGATATGTAAATACTATTATTGCTTGAAATAGAGGGTGAATTCGGAACTTCTGTAACTAGAGACATAAAAATCAATTATCTTTCTGATATTTCACAAGTACCTACAAAATACAGAATCTAATACAAATTCTGTGAACATTAGTAACAAAGAACACGTTTCTTATCCTGAAGGATCCCATGTGATAAATTATAAGCCAAATACATCTAATAGAAATAACAGTGTCTAACTTGCTGGTATAGCCATAAAGAAACTTTTTCAGAGAAATTAAGGCAATGCTGCTTTAAGATCAGATAAAGAAGATGTGATACATATACAGAGTGGAATACTATTCTGCCGTAAGAAAAGATGAAATACAGCCATTTGCAACAACATGGATGGAACTTGAGATTATTATGCTAAGCGAAATAAGTCAAACAGAAAAAGAACTATATGATTTCAGTGATATGTGGTATATAAAACTGAAAACAACAAAGGAACAAGACAAACAAAGAAAAAAACAAAAATTTTCAACATAGACAACAGGTTAGTGGTTACCAGAGGGTAAGGGGGAAGAAGGGTGGTAGATGAGGGTAAAGGGGATCTGTTGCCTTCCAACTGCCAAACCATTTGTTCCACTGCGCTCTTCCCAGGATTTCACAAGGGAGTGCCTCAGCAAACTGAGGCCCGATGGAGAGATATCAGAAAAGCTCCTTTGAGGGGAAGTCTCAGCAAACTGACACCCAATGGAATTATATCAGTCCCTCCCCTTCAATGGATTCCTTGGAGATGTGCGTGTGTGTGAAGGCAAAGTACAAGCTGGAACACAATGGGAACTTTCGGAAAGACAGCCAGCAGGCTACTAACACACAGATCTTGAGATTAATAATCTTTTACCTCTTTAGAAGTTTACCAATAAAAACTACGTGTTGGCCCGATTCAGAGCAGTCATTGAGGCTGGAGTCCCTTGGCCCTGCTTGCCATCCAATCTTGGCTACTGTCTTTTCTTAGCCCTGTGCCGCCCTTTTCGCTTCCCACAGCTCGTGTCACGCTGGATGTGACAGGGATCCAATATATGGTGATGGAAAGAGAACTGAATCTGGGTGGTGAACACACAATGTGATATATACATGATGTGTTACAGAATTGTACACCTGAAACCTATACGACTTTACTAACCATTGTCACCCCAATAAACTTTAATTTCAAAAAAAGAGTAAATTTTATTTGAACTGAAAAAAGAACGAGAGAGAGAGAGAGCGCAAGAGTGTCAGCAAGGGGGTAAAAAATCACTCTGTGTTCAACTAATAATACTTCTGTATACTGGGTCATATATCAAAAAACAACCTGAATGTTCAAGGGTTGAAGTGTTAACTCCAACCAAATTCCCCATCCTTTAAAGTTACCCTGCTGTGACTAGGCAATACAGAGGTCACATACCATTTCAGCTGCAATAGCAAAGCTCAGTGGGAAGTAAAGAATAAAATTGCTTGCTACTTATCTCTAGATCCTCTGTCTAGGTTTCTGAGAAACCATACTATGGTAGCAAATATAGCTTAGGAATGATTTTTCAGAATCAACTCAGGAAAGTTAAGCCAGAAAAAGGAGCACACTGACATTTGTCATTTTTTACAAAATAAAGGTGCTTCCCAACAATGTACACAGGGAGTGTGCTTCTAATGTTGCTAGTGATGCTCCAAAGGCCACAGCAGAAACCAAATAGGACTAGTTTAATATCTAGTCCTCTGAGTGTTCTCTTCCATTAAAGCCATGTGCGAGGATTGCCCCAGGCAAAGAGACGTAAACACTGGTCAGTCAATTTACTTTTTTTTTTTCGGTTCCATACAGCTGACTTTTGTAAAAGCTGAACTTTTACAAAATGGAAACTTCAGTTAGTCATGAGAAAAACATTATTCTACTATGCCAAATATTACCGAGATGCCTTCCAGATGGTCACCTGATCTTCGCTTTGTACCACGCACTACACAGGTACTAATAAGTGGATGTCAAAGAAATAAGAGAAATTTTCTCTAACTGTGATATTTACTGGAAATACACAAGAGGCACAAACAAAAATACACAATATTTTTACAGTGAGTCCAGATACCTGGTGTCCCCTCTCAATTTCCATCTACTTTTCACTTTATGTCATGTTTCAGCTTAGCACAAATAATATCTTGAAAGCCTGAGCTCCACCAAATGTATCCACATTTTGAAGACTCATATGTAACTAAAACAACTGATTCGTAAGTTTTATAGAATTTATTAAAACTGGATAAAATGCTGTCGTATTTCTTAAATGGATAGAAGCAAATTGTATTTTCTCATAACTTTAAATTCTTTCTATATGGCAAGGGAGAAAATATCATTTGAAAATATCACAAGACTTTGTGAATCTGACCTCAAATATATTATTTCAATGATAGAAATGTGAAATAACACCACATGAATGCACTTAAACAATTCAATAATTAGTTTTATATGCCATTCTTACACTTGATAGCACACAGTGTCATTTAAAAAATGGTTCCAAAGTTCAAAATTATGATGAGTATTATCATTTTGTTTTAGTCCAAAAAAGTTGTGGAAACTTGACTTTAAGTCCCATGGTATTGTCTAATTTTCTTTGTAAGAATCTTCCTAAAGTACATGTGAATAATTGTGTTAAATTACTCATCATAAAAATTAATTTGACAGTTAATTATAAAAAAGGAGAGGGTTTTCTGAATATAATCATGGCTTTAATGCCTCAAGGATAAACTACACAGACAAAATTTGCCCTTGACTGTGGCCTTACTACTATATGCTAAGCCCAAAATTAACATTTCCTACTTTTAAGATATAAAAAGAGTGATTACATTTTTTGACAATACAGAGTACGCTGATTTTTATCTTGGAGAGAAGTGTATAATAGTGAAAGTTGAACATGTTTTGGACTGAATTCCTAATTTCCCCTTCTATCAGCTGTGTGATTGGAGCAAATTGTTTAACTCTCTGAGTGTCATGATTTTTTTCCAGCTGTAAAATGTTGATTAAGATATGCAATTTTTGGTTTGTTGTGATGGCTAAAAAAATGAAAAGCAGCCACATCTGTTCCTGAAATACAGAAGGTTCTCAATAATTGTTAGCTAACCTTTCCTTTCTTCTCGCTTAATATTTGGGGGACGGGGAGGGTGAATACTTGTAATTCCCTCAGGATCAACAGAATTTTTTAAATGGTTTTATAACATTTATTAGTTATTTTTTCACATGCATAAGCTCTTTTAATGTTTCCAATAACCTTGTGCTGGGAGACAGGCAAATAATAATGTTTTACAGGTAAATAAACATGTTCAGGGAGATTAAATAAATCACACAACTAGAAAATGACTAGAAAATGGCATAGAGATACAAACTCATGTCTGTCTGACATCAAAACCATTCCCTACCCTCTTCGTACTGGTTCCCAAACCCAGACCTATACATCAGCTCTCAGAGGCACAAAAATCTTCTCTAAAGTGTAGAAAAATTAGGAAAATTGGTATAATCAGGGAACTTTTCTAAAAGTTGAATATATTCATATTGTTTTTAATTCAGGAGTTAAGTCCTTTTTAAGGATATATATACATATATATTATTTTAAAGCAGTAATGAGACTATATGGTAGATGCTTCTCATTTCTTTTTCAGTTAAAATTAAACACTGTCAAGCCTACATGTCTCCATTTCATTTTAATTTTTTTTAACTGGACAGTGCAATTCAGAAGTCTAGATTTCATATGCTTTGGCATGCTACTTTATTACTCTCACTAGTAATTAAAAAAAAATTCAATTGCACTGAAATAACATGAGACTTCCAAATAAAGCTGGCCCCAGAGAATGTAATATGATGAGATGGGTAAACTCTATTCTTATCAAATACAGAATAAGCTCCAAAATAGGCATTTTAGACTTTTTAATAGATTGCAATGGTGGTAGTTTCAGCATAATCGTAAGTTTGGTAGTCAAATTATTCACTAGTAACAAGCTGTATGTTGCTAGCACGGAAGAGCCTCCAGTGACCGTGGCTGACGATTACCAGGTGAGGCAGTTCCACAGAAGCACACTTAGTCTGGGGTAGCAGCACTCATAGCAACATTTTGCAATGAAGAGCCAGGGTTCTTCAGAGTAATCAGACCACATCATGGGTAGCTGGGCACTAACACTGTACTGCTCTCGTTCTCCCCATTTTTTTTCTACATGTCAATTTATTTTTCATAATGTGAAATTTTCCCTCTTCATTAATTCCTGCACACCTGTGAAGTATCTGGCTCGACAAAATAATTTTTAAGGAGTCTGAGATTTAGTAACCTGGTAATAATGCTTTCGTTTATATGTCCTATCCTCCCTTCTTCCCCAGAAACAAGGCTAGGTTGCCTTAATACAATGCCCCCTAAATACCCTGTGTATATCATTCCCATTGCACTTCCATCCTACAACACAACTGACTCTTTACTGTCTTAATTATTAGTGTCTATAAGATACCTGGCATATGAATGTCACTCAAAAAGTGATGGTGTCTCTAGCATACATATATCTGGAGCGACTTTAGTGGTTTCCCTCTATAGAAATGAGATCAAGGGAAATACTACTCAAGAGTCCCTGCGTAGGGCAACCCCAAGACATTTCAACAGAACTTCAGAGCCACTGAAACACCATCAGGATTTGACAATCCGTATTTTAAATTTGGTCTATATTTATAAAATTCAAGAGATCTTATACTGATATATGATGTTATATAAGTAATGTAGATCCCAGGAGCATTCTGCTAACTAGGATTTCACCCCTTACTGAAGCAAAAAACAAATAGCCTAAACTGTCTAAGAAATTATGCTGTCAACCACAGAGCCTCCCAGAACCTACCTAGTACATATGTTGCTTTTTCTTAAGGCTACAGAAGAGACCTCAAGATGAAGACATTGGCATGGAACTGCTAGAAATTGAAATGACTCTGACATCTTTTAAATTTTCTATGTATTGCACAAGGTACTGGTACTAGATGACACTCATTAAACTCAAAATATGTACTAGAAAAAAAAAAAAGAAACTGAGAGCAATGACATTGCCTGTGAACTGATTGTGTGGGGCAGATAGAGAGGAAAAGGTCGAGACCAGGGACGTTTTAAAATGCAAGTCCAAACAGCCTGTCCTCGGATATTTTGTTTAAATTGGAATAGGATGGGAATTGTGTTTGTAATCTTTATTTTTAATTAGCATGTAGGTTCTGAGGACCACATTTTAAGAATTCAGGTCTAGAACGAGTCTCAGTTTTCTGTCTTGAGTGACTAACTTTTTGAGTCATTACATTCACCAAGATTAAAAACAGGAAGAGGAACAAGGTGAAAAAGAAGCATGATGACCGATCACTCTAGTATGCCTGGGAGTATACCAGTAGTAGCACTGAAAACTCTCAATTCTGGGAAATCCCCCAACCCAGAGCAAAACCAGATGGTTGGCCACCCAAAATTTGGAAGAGAAAAATGTATTTATTGAGCAAAAGCAGCTTGCAGAAAGTCAAATATCAACGTCTAATTGACAATTATAAATTTAGAAACTAAGAAAAGAGATTGAGCTGGAAATACGCATTTAGAATTCACTACTAGATATACAGGTAAAAATTTAAGTGATAAAATTAGGAGACACCAATCAGGATGAACTGCATAAAATAACAATAAAGAGGAAGAGAAAGACAAAGGAGGAGGAAGGCTATGGAAATATTAATGAACATCAATATTTAAGGAAATATATAAGCAAAGGAGTCTGCAAAGTAAAATAAGAATGCTCTTTCAGTGATGATGAGTGACAGAGACGTCAGAACAGGTGATAACATCTGGAAAAAGGCAGATCCAGAATATCAAGTGCTGTACAGAGGTAACCATTGATTTTGACATTCAGGAAATCATATGAGAGTTTAATCAGAGCATTTTTTATTTATGTGGAGGTTTGTTTACAGTTTAATAAAACTCAGTATCTCTGTATTATAATGGTTTGAATGATTAATAAAAAAGGGATAAAATGAGGACAACAAGAATATTCCAAAGACTGCAAACTAGCCCAGACTAGCAAGTGACAGGCTGAAATCGCTTAACAAACCTGTGAAGTTTTTTGTTTTGGTTTTGGTGTAGTTCATCAATAGCATTTAGCATTTAAGTCATTTCAGATAAAATCCATAGCTACGGGTTCTCTTGGAAAATGAGAAGCTCTGGTGTGGGGATCTGCGTATCTGTATGGCAGGAATCAGCCCTATCGGGGGCCTGAGAGGCACAGACTGCCATTTCCGTTGTTTCCCTCAGGCTTCACATCTCTCATTTCCATCAGCAGCCACTGGTCTCTGCAGACACTTGTGTGAGCCCAGGTATAACATACAGAATTGTGAAAGGAAGGAAAAAGGCATACAGGATGACAGCATTCAGTGAAAGCCTTGACTTTATTGTCCTTTTAAAAGATGGAATAAGCTTGAACCTATGTACATGCTAACTAGAAGAAGCAAGAAGATAATTATTGAAGCAAAGTCAAAATGTGAGAGGGAAGTGAAGTAGAACAATGATGGAGAAATCAGCCTTGGACCAGCGGGAGGATTCCTCCAGAGAACCTAGCTGAATGTGTAATGAAGCTACGATGTAAGAATACGAAATTAAATATAAGTTAACTAAATTCAGCTGAGATGGCAGTCACTAAGCCTTCATTGTAGCCCGATACAGATGAGAAGTTGGCAATTAAGAAGAAAATCAAAGCTCTATCCTTTCATTTTTACCAAGAAACTAGTATTCAGTTTTCTAAGAGGCTCCAAGCTTAGCTCATTTTTTGTTTCTGATGAATTATACCCAGCAGTCCTTTGCTGCTGTAGTGTGCCCTCATCTAAAGGACTGGAGAAAACATGTTATTAGGAATCCAAAGAATCTGTAAATCATGATTGCTATAGCACGAAATGATCCATTTCCCAGCCCTGCCTAGGAGGATTTTTTTTACACATACGTATCCTTCTCATGAAGTTAAAATTTATTTTTGTTCTGGTTGATGTACTGGGGCCACGTGACACCACAAAGTATATTATTACCTGAGTTGCGGTTTCATGTGAATTAGAAAAACTTGTTGACAGTGGCATGATTCTAAAGAAGTGGGCTAGAATCTGCAAACGCTGTAAATTAAATTGGATGGATTTGGTATACCACCCTGACCCTCCAAATAAAAACACAATGCTAGATGGTGTGTTACTACTGTATAGTTCAGATGAAACTTCGCAATCTAACATCAAGAAGAACCACAACACGGCTTAATTTATGTAAATGAAGCAAGTGAAAATTCAAGACAATCTACTATGGTCTTGTCTACTGGCAGATCAAATTGTTTTCTGGGTCATTCTGCTTGGATTGAGGCAGTTGTTATTTTCTCATAATGATGGGCTAAATGTTTCATCGGCCTTAATGTCTCTGAGGGATCACATTACGGCAATACTGCATCATTATAGATTTAGTCATTGCAATCATTAGGGTACAGAAATCTAAAAGCTTTCCCAAAGAAAATAATATCTAGATGTAAGCATGAGTAAAATACTATAATTCTCCCAACTTTAGAGAAACTAACCCTTGATATATATTTTCACAAGTATATTTGAAAATGTGAATACATTATGACCACGATAGCAATATTAAAAATTATTGTATCAAAAATGTCAATTTTCTGTAGACCTATGTCCCCTTAACAGAAAGATTTTACAGTAAAGAAGGATTACATATGTGTATGTGTAGGTGTGTGTGTGTGTGCGTGTGAGTATTGAAGGATGTGACATGAAAGTGAAATGAGAGACTTTTGAATCAATCATCTACTCATCTTTAAGTAATTCTTTTCAGTCATGCTGAAACCATGCTGGTCAGCCTAATGTAATCTTACCTGGCAATCTGCAAACGAATGATTTTAAAATTTATCCATTTCTCTTGTGTGGATGCCTCTGAAGTTTCCCGAAAGAGATGTAGTAAAATTTGGGGCACAGCATGCATTTATTCTTACTCTCTTTCAAACTGATTCACAAAAGATAAGGGTACGTAGTCTATGACCCAGTATGCACAGCAGGTCAGAAGGGCTGAGAAGAAACAGGATATGAGATGAAGCCCCTTGCTCTTCCATATAACTTTTCACAATTTCTCTCAGCTCTTTTTAATTTAAACAGAATTTCGTTCCCATGTTCTTTTCTCAACACAATAACATTTCTTTACAGAGGTTCGATTCTTCTCCAAAGAGAGAGCAAATGAGAAAGTCATTAAAACTGAGGACAAGTCATGATCCTCCCCAGCCTAGATATGTTTTATAATTCCCCAGTCAGATCCTAACTTCTAACCTCCAACATCTTAAAACTTCATGGCCTTCTCAGAATCGATGGTATCAGTATATTCATCCATTTCCAACTCAAGAGGACTGACTTAAAAAGAACCCACTGCTATTTATCTACTTCTTTTCTTCCAGTTCAAATCTCTGTCTCTGTGTTAGTTTTCTATCACTGCTGTAACAAATTACTACAAATGCAGTGGCTAAAAATAACATCAATTTATTATCTTACAATCCTAGAGGTCTGAAGCCTAATGCAAGGTCTCCCTGGCTAAAATCAAAGTGTTGGGTGGATGCTTCTGAAAGCTGTAGGGAACAATCCATTTCCTTGCCTTTCCTATCTTCTAGAGACCTGTATTCTTGACTCATGGCTGCCTTCAAACATTTTTAAAGCTGCAAGTCCTTCTCACATGGCATCATTCTGAACTTGCGGCCATCATCCTACATCTGACTCTGACTCCTATGTCTCCCTCTTCCACTTTTAGGAACTCTTGTAATTTTACTGGGCCCAAAAGAGAAAATTCAGGACAATACCCTTACTTTAATGTCAGTTGATTAGCAAACTTAACCCCATTTTCAATTTTCACAGTTCTTCGCCATGCTACCTAGCATACTCATAAGTTCTGGAATTCAAAAGCGATCATCCTTTGGGGTTCATTATTCTGCCTACTATAGTCTCCAAAAGTCCCTCAGCATTTCTTCTTGAAAACTCATATAAATGTAATGTTTATTTATCAGGACAAGATTTCACTTCATTTTTCAGAACTTCCTCTCAAGACCATAGCTTCATGGCAACAAACTATTTGAAAAAGTATTGAATAGGATTCAAAAAGCTTAAATCCAAACCCTGGCTTACACCATCAATTAGATCAAGATACTTAACATTTGTGAAACCTCAACATCTGTGCTAATAAAATGACAGTAATAAATAGTTCATAATTTGACTAGTTCACAGAATGTTGTGATGGCAGCGTGGGTTGGTGACTGGGAAGGTCCTTTAAAACTATTAAGTTGGACAAATGGCAAGTCAAGAAAAGTGATGTAAACTTCAGAGATACATTGACCTGTGTGTTAAAATCCTGGCTCAGTCATGTGACCCTGAACTAGTTTCATAAATTCTCCAAATAAGTTTTGCCATCTATAAAATAAAACTAACCTCTCAGAGGCATTAAAAAAATAAGTAAGATAAAACATGTAAAAATGCTTAGAACAGTGCTGAAATCTCATTCTAAGCACTCATTATTAGTTTTGATAATAAATAATTGAACTAATTATTGAGTTTTCCAAATTTTTAATTTTAAAGGAAGTATGACATTTCTTATTGTTCAACTCTGATTAGTTTGTGGTTAGCAAAATTCATTTGTAAAAGATTTTAAAACCTTTTCTGTCCCTTTTTAATGAATAAGCCAATCTTTTATAATACATTAATGCCATTATTTTTGATATTCTAATTGTCCCAAATTTGTTGACATGAGGTATTTCAAACCTGTTCCTATCTTAATTCAAACAGCTTGTTCCCACATTCTTTTCTCAGCACAATAATATTGATTTGCAGTTTTCTGGTACATCAAAATGTTTTAGGTTCACATTACCATTTTTCTGCCATAAATCTAGAATTACCCACTTCTCCATAACGTGAAATATTACTCAAAAAACAAGATTTAACACTAAATATTCTTATTGGCAATGACTTGTCATAGAATCTCGCTCATTTACATGGTCAGAGCCAGAAAAAATACATATATTTATAGTCTACAAGGTTTTTCTTTACCTGTGGATTTCACCTTCATTTTTCCCCACTCGATAACCGTGATTCCCAACATCAATATATTTACTCATTTTTTTAATCCTTCAGGACACACACAATAATTCCAGAACTATTAAACCAGTATCATTATCAACAACAACAACAAACATATTCAGTGAACAATCTTTTTCTTTTTTCTTCTTTTTTTTCTTCTTTTTGTCTTCTTTTTTGCATTTTTTTTCATTTTTTGCATTTTTTTTACCACAAGTCTATAACTCACTAAGGGTGTTCAGAGAATTATGTTCAAAAGTTCCTTAACTCCATTTTCCTATGTGGCTATGTTATCAATTTGATACACATGTGGGTTTATCTGTTTCTGCTGTAATTATTATAGGGCTTATATTTTATTCTTATTAATTTCATTTCAATTTTCTAAAATGTAAATAATTTACATATTTTAAAAGCGAAGTCAAAATAATTACATATTACATAAAAATACATACCTATATTAGATACAAGTACACAGATATATTGTACATAAGTATATACAAGATCATTTTCATTTATATCTATTTTGTCTTCAAATCCGTTCCCATATATCCACCATAGATTTTTATTCTTTCTGTTTTCAGTGCCGTTGTGTGTAGGTAGAGGCTTAAACACACATGTATTATTTCCCCTACTGTTCTACAAAAAAGGCAACATGCTGTATTTTCTATTGTGTACTCAATTTTCTTCACTTTATAGTATATCCAAGAAATCATTCCATATCTGATTTTAAACGTGAATGCTGTACTACTTGCTATGTAGTCACTACTGTTTTATCTTCATTTTGAATTTTGGCCCTCAACATTATTAAACACCTTTCTTTGTCATTAGTTTATGCCTTTGGACCTGATATCAGCCTTTCCAATATCAAGATTAAAAACAGTGCATTCTTATTTGCAGTTCCCTTATAAAATTTTCTTTCTCTCTTTTTTTTTTTTGTAATTTTTCTCAATCATTTGTTTCAAACATCTCATATTCACAACAGAGTTGAGTTTTCAAAATGAGCTAATCTGAAAATCTTCTACTTTTAACAATTGATTTAAGACTCTTTATGTATATATAACTCCATAAAATTATTGTAAGTACTATGTATTATGTAATATTTACTCCGCTTTTTTTCTCCATACAGTGATATATTTTGTTCTCCTCTTATATTTCCTTTGATATATGGGAAGGTTCATATTTTTATTCTCAGTGATTATCTTTATGGTAATACTTTTTAAATGTTCTTATTACTTTGTTGAATAAGTAAAGGTTGCTTTGGCTTCAACCATTTGATTTGTCAAATGTAATTATGTCCCTTGATAAACCCATTACTTAGGTGACAATCAATGAGCTTATTCAACTTTTTACTTTATTTCATTCTTCTCCCACTTTTTACTTGCCTTCTCTCTACTTTGTAATTGCATACTCTTCTTCCATCCTTGCCCCCACGCTTGTTTAAGTCTTTGATCTGCAACATATTAAATGTTCAACATTATTTTTTGTAACTAAGTTTTTAGAGTCAATACTTGAGTAGATAAAGCCATCCTGTAAGAGATGCCTCAGGAAGGCCTCGTAAGTGCAGTATTCCCATAAGCACTGTATGTTTAATGGTATTTTCTAGGCAAGCTGAATAACAGCTTGGTTAGACATAAAATTCCTTATTTCTTAAAAATGTTTTAACACTGTCTTGTTCTATATCTTGCTTGAAGAGATTTGATGCTAACTCGTTTTTCTTTCCTTTAAAATAACTTGCTTTTATTTTGTTTTGTTTTTATTTGTTTGTTTGGAGGCCCAAAGGGTTTGATATCTTTAAAGTGTAATAGATTTATTAGAATATGTCTCAGATGTGACCGTTCTATAGTCTATATTGCAAGTATGCAGTAGGCTCTTTAATATTAAATTCAAGTGTTCTATTTTCAGAATATATTCTTGGTTAATGTGTTAAATATTAGTTGTGTTTCATTGTCTATTTCTTTTCTTCTTCAGACATTCTAATTATGTATATATTGGTTCTTCTTTGTCTATGTTCTATATCTATAGAGTTCTCTCTGATCTTTATTTTTTTTCATTGCAATTCTCCTGGCCATTTTCATTTAATTCCCCATTAAACTTTATGAAATTTTCTGTCAAATCAATTTTCCTTGAGATTTCTGAGGAAATTATTCTGAGATAATTTATTTTGTATTTTTATTTCGAGACGATATTTACCTTTTTCTTCCATTTCTTTCCAGAGTTTAACTGACTCTCATTTTATATCTTCCTGAGCTTTGTCCATTTGTATTCCAAGATTTTCCATTTCAACGTAAAGTGCTTATTCAGACACCTGCTACTTAATTAAGATTAAGGGGAGTGCTGTATTACTGACTCCTGCTTCACTGCTGGTTTTGAAGAAAAACTATTCATCAGCTAAAAATGTTTTTCTACCTACTATGGACTGAATTATGTCCCTACAAAATTCATATGTATAGATCTGTTCAGTTCTGTTCATCTGATATTTTTCTATCCGTAAGTACTGGGTTTATCTAAGTCAATAACTAAATTGGAACCCAAATTGGAAATTTGGGTTGATTACTAGAATTTTTAGTTCAAGATTATCCTCCTCTATCATAGTGAAGTTTCTTCCATTTATTTTGGCAAGTACTAAGGGTCAAAATGGTTAGTATTCTTTCCTGATATTTTAAGTCTTTTTATTTCTGTAGACTCTTTGACTTCCACTATTTGCTTTCTTCTTTTTTTTCACCTAAAAGCCTCCAAGGGATGCTCCCTCTTCCTCACTCTACCTCAGAAGAGGTGATTTTCCAAAACATCCACCACTGGTTCTGTGCATTTCCATACCTTTTCCTTTTTATCTCCCAGTAGCTAGAGCTCGGACCAACAAGGTCTCTGACCTGTTTTCAGTATTTCTTTATTAAGGATGTTGACTCTTTCTCAGTGTGTGATATTTTATCAGTGTTCATCATTATTAGGTCCCTATCACTTTTCCTGTTTTCTGCTGAGTCTTTGACTGACTCCCTACATAGCAACGTGTTCTGAGAATGAATCTGCTTGATTTCTATGTTTATTTCACCACCTACACATAATTTGGAATTTGTAGTTATCTTGGTGTTCTAATTATACCATAGGTATCATAGGTATGGGTAATTTTACTTGTTCTTCTCATTGACTTGCATACATGGCTTTTAGAGAAATGTTTAGAAATTATTAGACAGCTGCCATTACCTATAGAAAGCTGAAAATCACAATCATTTATCTTTACTTGTAACTAATTGTTATGGCAGATGTAAGATTAAGAAAAGTAACCATTTCAGAAGTCTAGGGATCTAGTTCTTCTTCAAGAAAACGTCTGTAACTATAATATGCCTTATGGCTCCCATCTGGTGTGCATTGGCCCAAAGCTCATCCATTACTGATTTCTTGGCCCATCACTTCATCTCTTTAATTCTAAGTGTTCCTTTTGCATTTGTTTCTGAATATATCTTTCCATCATGATCCTAATTTGATTGGACTTGTTTCATTTATTCTTGAAACACTGTTACTCAGTTTACCAATCTTATTACTTGAGAAAGTCGACACTCTTATAACACATCTCACACCTCTGTATTACTTGAAAGTTTAAAGAAATAAATTGGTATTATATAAGCACTTTTAAGTTCAAAGTGCTTTGTAAAGAGAACAGAATAATAGTTTACCATTAACCCCACTTTACCTTAGAAGAAATATATCTATTTGTTAATTGGTTATTTCAAGGTGATATAGCAAGTTTATATGAATTTCTAGTCCTTGGTTACTAATTATTTTCCTTATATGTCTTACACATAGAATCTCCTTCACCTCAAATATTTTTAAACTTCAGCTGAAATAGTGTTCCTTAAGCTCTATGACCACTAACTCATAAATACCTTTACTGAATATTTATGTCTAGAAAATGTTGAGTATATTTTCGACCTTACCCACTGCTACTCATCACTCCATCCATTGTATTCTCATTTGTACTCACTTTATTCTTGGGTCTACTTTTGTCTGTTTTAATATCTGTTTTTTCTTCTTTTTGTTTTTTTTTCTATCTGACTGCTTTTTCTTCTTCTTTTTTTATTTTTTTCTGCCAACTTCAGATATTTTTTATGTGGTGTTAAAGCTCCCAAAAGCTCATTTATAAGTGGGGAAATTTCCTATTCATCCCTGTCTTCCTTGTTACTATACACTCCCCAAACCCTCTTTTTTAAAATTACTATAAATTTCTCCAAGCCTTCCATATCCCAATGCTTATTTTTTAAACAAATATATTAGAAATATCAAAGAAAATGTGTACTTAAAGGTGAATAGAAAGCAATACATTTCTACTCTCTAGTCTCTCCTAGGCCCTGTAAATGTACCCAAGAGCAAGAGAGAAAAATATGGTTTCAATTCTTGGGGGTCTGGAATAAATCTTAACACCAGACTAATTTGCTACAAATTATTCATTTAGACTAAGAGTGAGAAAGACAAGAGTTCCAAGACAAGCAAATTAGACAAGACAGTAGAGGCACAATGCTACCTGGCACTCTGACTTCAGGAAACATGTAGAAACTGGGAAATGATTATTTGGGGAAATGTAAAGGTTGCTGTGATTACATTACTTCATTTAAACATGTGGTGCGCTTAAATATACTGGGAGGGAAATGAGAGGAAGCGTGTGGCGTTTCCCAATAACTATTGGTACGTGGGGACAATTTATGTCCCCTTGACTTGGGCTCAGAGTAATTGTAGCCCTGCATACAAAGAAGATAAGTTAACATTCTTCCAGCCTCTAAAGGAGAGTGAAAGCATTTAATAGAATCCCATTTTCCCCCATAAAACATAATGCACATTTGGCAGAGTTGCCAAACTATAAAAATAATAGTCACTGTAGACTTTCTGCTTCTATGTTCACCAGTTGCACTAAGTATTAGAGATACATTAGTCCAGTTCAGTTTCAATTATTCTGACTTCTCATTAGAGAAAAGATTGATAACTACAGTTTTGCTAATAGCATATAAAGCTTTCTGTGATCTAGATTTAATTTAGGCCAATTCCCAGCACAGTGTGAGCTACTGTACAGTCCATGAAATAAGACAACCTAATTTTCTCACTTCATGCAGTTAGCTACATGGAGGCTGTGCCATCAGTCATTTGCCATTTGTCGTTTCTCAGTGTGTGGATCTTAATTTATCAGTTTTAAAAAATCAAAGTCTGCCTCTGTATGGAGTCAAATGTTCAAATTAGAAGAGGGAAACTTTGATCATCAGTAAGTTCATATATTTGTAAACAATTAATGGGATAAGCGTAAGTCTAGCTTCGTTTGTTATTTTATTTATATCAATTTCTGTAAGTATAGTAATTTAAATTGTGAACATATTCTACTATTTCTCACATAAAACAGCCTTTTCCAAAGGATATTCCAAGAAATTTGTTCCATCATATGTTAGTGGATGTTAGGAAAAGCCCATTGGAAACATTAGGTTAAAATAAAGTTAAATATCCTTCTCTTTCATAAAAATTTTCATAATCTTTAATATGATATTTTGTGTTAGGAATCATTAAGACTACGGTGGAGCAAATACTGTTTCTCAACTGTACTCAATTTGGCAATGGTATCCTCTTTTTATCATTGGTCATCTCAAGGAGCATCAATCATAAATTGGAAAATGCTGAGCCAATTAAAACAATTTCATCTTAAAATTTATGAGACTGTGCCTCTCTCTAATTCCTGCAACAGACATTAAACCTCCAGGTTCAAGAATGAATAACATACTCGAAGCAACATCCAAACCAAATGCAGACATTTATTCACAAGGCAGGTGATGAAGCGTTATCTTTTACATATGAACCATGACGGACCTTAAAATCAATGCAAAATGAATTTTAAAAATGAGCTAATACGTGATTCTTATGTGTAAGAGAACCAATGAAAAAGGAGAAAGGTTGAGACAGTCTTTAGAAAGAGTAGCACATTAGTTAGCTAATGTTCCAAGTGGGATTCTTTTTTTTTTTTTATGAGCACATTATAATCCAGCATTAATATAATAAAGGGCAAGATTATGAGAAATTTGGAACTTGGGTTCATTTCACTGGGAATGGAATGCAATTACAGATTCTTTGCTCTTAACAACAACAATCACTAACATCTTTTCTGAAATTTAAGTTTTAATTTCCAGGAGTTCATATATCTAGTTAAAGTAATTAAGTTGTAAAGACGCAGAGTATGGACCATTGTGTCAAGATGCTGAACTCATTTTCACAGGCTCTGTGAAGGTAGGAGCACTTCTCAAAGCTCGGCTGCAGGGGTACAGCAAGGAGCAGTAACCGACAGGAGAGAATCTAAAACAATCTGCTAACTTCCCAGTTTTGCCTATGAGCAGTCTTACGAAATAGAAACAGATTTTTTTTTTTTTTTTTTAAAGTGCTTTTTAAAAGCTAGGAGAACCCACTGGTACTCTCCATCCCATCTCATTTCTCTGGATATACACAATTGTTTATCACAGGTCTAGAAGTCCAGAAAGAGATTTATGGAATGTAACAGTGATAAGAGTATGTAATAATACTCAAAGGATTGTATAGTGGTGGGAGTTACAGAACACACCTAGGAATTGAAAAATAGGCAAAACTATAACAATATTATAATATAATTACCATGTTAAAGCTATCACATATAAAGTTTACTACATGGCATGAACTGTTGTTCTAAAATACATATTAAATAATTTAATTCTTAAGGGAGATCTACAAGCACTTTCATTATTCCCCTTAAGGATAAGAAAACTGAGGGCCAGATAGGCCAAGTATATTTTCCAAGGTGGAAGACAGTATATGCATAAAAAGAATTCAAACCCAATTGTCCGATTCCAGATCCTTTGCTCTCAACGACTACAATCACTGTAAAATTTTTTCTGAAATTTAAGTTTTAATTTCTAGGACTTCATATATCTAGTAAAGGTAATTAAGTTTTAAACTCCTAAATGAAAGAGTAATCATATCTTTTGCATACTTCCTGGTTTTTGAAAACCTGTTCCAAATCAAAAGGCAATGACCAAATGCTGTTTGGCCATATTTGGAGAGTTCTCTTAGAGTGGAGAAACATTTTTCTTCTGTCGAAATGAAGCTAAAATGGAAAGACAGGAAGGGGGAAGTTTGATGTGGTTTTTGTTTATCTCAGGAGCTCTCTGACAAGCTGCTGAGCTGCTGTTTTATGCAGTGAGACTTTGCAGACCGTGTCAAGACAGCTTGCAGACAACTCATTTTTTATTTAGGAAATGTGTGCTTAATGGCTTCAGTGTCTGAAGCTTCCTTTGAATCAAATTTTGTAGTGTGCTTGCTTTGGTTTCATTTCATTTGAAATCTAGCAGAAAAGGAATTGTGAATGAAAACTTATCTTGTTTATATACTTTTCTCTGCACATAGAACAGACAGAACATGAATTAATTATGACTCCATGTGAAACCAATACCTTGGTGACTGAAATCTTGATGTGCCTTAATATATTTTATTATGACTTTATATATATATATACATATATATGTATATATATACATATATATGTATATATATACACACACATACACATTTATAAATGATTGTATTTTCCCTATTTTCTTCATTTATAGAACTATTACAAATAATTTATATAGGTGTCGTTTACTTTTTTTCAGGTGGCGATATAAGTTTACCTTATGTCACTGGTGTTTTTTGAATGTTAGCACTGAAGATATATAGTTTACAGAGCCAGTGTGTTTCAGAGTCTAAGATTAGTTTTTCTTTGATTTTTCTCACTATAAATTCGAAATATATATTAAATGAATAATAAGCACAGAATATCCATGTTAATTATCTATCCAGTGTCTTTTAAATACATATCGATGTCCACACTAATGCTAAATTCTACATGGATTATATTTAGGTATCAATGCCCTGGAAATATTAGTAAATCCATCTCTTGTTTCTTCTTTAAACCCTCAAATAGGCTTTTGAAGTTAGTGAATTCTGAATTAGAAATTGCTTTTCAGAAATATAACAATGGATAAGAAACAGTTTCAGGACATTTGGTATTACTGATCATAGCTTGTCCTGATCCTTCAATTATGTGGATGAAATCTAACTTGTCAAGGGATATTTTCTTATTGTAGTTTATGTGATTCGCTCCCTGCAGGTTCTCAAGTTTTGAATGCTTGATGTGACTGCTTTGATTTCTTTTCAAAGACAGAAAGAATCTTTTGCTATGTGCTATGTAATTGTAAGCAAAAATGCAATGATTTTAGGAAATGGGTAATTAAGCTCTCTTATTAGAGTCATATCTCATTATACTGCACCATTAAAAAATTCTTACTGTACAGGGCAAGGAACCAATGTGGGGATTGTACCAGCTGCTAAGTATGTCTTTTAGCCAATGCCAAAGACCTCATCAGGTAAGAACGTACTGCTTTGACTCTTGTACCCATTATGGTAACATTACTCCTCTCCATCATTTCTGACCAATAAGTGCCACTACTTTGTCCTTGACTCACTAGGATACCATCATCTCCATTTAATTCAGAGTGCAGTTCCCATTGTCATTCCATGCCTACAGAAAGCACCACTACTGAGCTTCTTGAGGATATCAGTGCTCCCTTCATCGAAAAATCTAGGAGAGGAAAGGGTTACACAACCTTCCCAAAGGATATATTTAAGAAGATGGTGAGTACTGTAGCTCTCAGATCTCTCTGTGCCTTTTGATAAGTTTCTCTACATTATTCTAAGGAAATGCTGATATTTTTAATTTCATTTCAGTATAGTCTAATTTCAGGTCCAAATATCAGACAGTCAACAAAAACTCTTAAAGCCACTTTTATACACTCAAGCCAACACACTGCATCTTGAATTTCTGCTTAGTGTACCCACATCAATGTATTATGCCAAATTAAACACTGCCTTCCTTCCATTCTCATACTTCCTAGGGATCCCTTCTCACATATATCCCTCAGACTTTCGTTAATATAAATCAGCAAAATCTTATCAGTCTTTACATGTTTATGACACCTCCACATTGTTATTTTATATCTAACCCTCAGGAACTTGTCAGAACTTGAGTCTGGCCATAGGCCTAAAAGCAATGACAGGTAGCAGGGGTAGATTCTTAAAGGGATCAATAATTTCCTGCCTACAAGGCAACTACTTCAATTTTTCAAGGAGAGAGAGATGAAATTCTTTAGATCAGAGAGGAACAAATACTTTTACAACAGAAGAAAGTTCAATGGATTTTATGGGTTTGAGGTAACCCATTTCATTGGAATTTACCATAAATCCCCAACTAATTACCAGTTTTCAATTTCCCACTGTTTCCCAACTGATCCCCTAAACAAAAGATCCTCTATGAGATTGTGCATTAAATTGATGTTGTAATTCAACCAAAACAGGACTAGACTTTGGATTTGCTTTTCAAAAATGCCACCCTGCAACTACAGGAGACGAGGGATTCTCTTAAGGGAAACACAGAAACTGTCTGGTCCTATATCCTTGACGTGGAAATGCAAAGCCCTGAGGTCATCATGTTATGTGGGTTTTTTTTCCACAAGTTCTCCAACATACTTAGAAGAAAGTAACTAACCCAATTATATTTCTTATTTACACTAAAATGATCTATTGTAGTGCCTACTTGGCCACACAAAGACAAAATTTCTAGGTGTCCACAAGTGATCATTTAACTAACCATTTTGTTACCATATGCCATTGGAATGAACACCAGTGATCCTTTAGCATTGGTGAGGAGTTCATTAACCTGATTATATCAGAGAAGCAATTCCAGACACACAATCTTAAACTTCTATAGCCCTAAAACCATTACTATCAGGTAATGGTTTAATCTAAGACGCAGGCCCACAGTGAACATTATGGAATTAGGAAATTATTCTTAGAATTACACTTTATATAGTTGTGGGAGGAGCTAGGGAAGTAGAAGTCTGAAATGATGAGTTGAAGAATCAAAGACTGTTCACTACCAAGTCCTGACACAGTTGAATGAGTTCGAGTTTGGAGAGACATATGCAAACATCTAGTTCCTTAAAAAGAGGAGCTGGTACAAGTCTATCAAAGGAACCTGACTTTCTGTGGCTGCCACCTTTGTGCGTTCATAATTAAGCATGTTGTGTGAGCCCAGCTGCTGTGCGTAAGCAACATGGACAGCTGGAGAGATGCTAGACAACAAGTAGGCAAGAACAGGACAAAATGAATCCTGGCCACACACTGAATCAGCAACTCATAATCTCTAACCCACAGCCACCTTCAGAGCATGCCTGCAGCTTCACTTTTGCCTCTCAAACATCACACAACCGCACTTTTTGCCAACTCTGATCTGGTAGAATGCAAGGAAGGAGATTCTAGGAAATAGAATTTCAAATATAACCATGCTAACAACAGAACAATCTCACACACTGGGTTAAGGGGCTTACTGCGAGGCAGACACTGTGCTAAACCCTTTAATATGTAGTATTCATTTAATCCTTATAACAACTTTCTGTAATTCATGCTAAACTTACCTTTATTTTTCACTTGAAAAATACCAAGAACACAAAAAGAATACTAAAATTACCTGTAAACCCACCACTGATAAATATAAACATAGAAAAAGATGTCCCCAACCTCCTCCAATCCCATTTTCCACCTATGCACCTCCCCATCCTAAATATAACTACAGTCAGCCCTCCATTTCCATGGGTTCCACATCCTTGGATTCAGCCAACTGCAGATAAAGATATTAGGGGGAAATTTCCAGAAAGTTGATTCCTAACCAATACAGTCTAAGTGTTTACATAGAATTTGCATTGCATTAGGTATTAAGAAATCTGGAGAAGATTTAAAGTATATGGGAGCAGGTGCATAGGTTACATGCAAGTACTACACCAAGTATGACTTCAAAATCCGTGGATTTGAGTATCCTTGGGGTGTCCTGGAACCAACCCCCTGGTACACCAAGGAACAACTATACTGCTCACCTTTTGCTGTATATCCTTCCTGACACTTTTCTATGCTTGTGGAAGAATAAGGATACCTAGTGTAATTCTGATGGCTTGGTAATCAAAGACCCTCCCTGACTGTTGGTAATCTTCAATGAAGGAATGAGAAAAAATGGAATATGACTGTGAAGTAAATCTCAAAGTGGCATAGGGACTCAGAACCTAATATAATTTAATTTATAAAAGTAAAGAAATGTGATATTTCCTTCACACCTGAGTTTATAAACATTCATCTTGGTTACTTTAGTTAGGGTTCTGGCACTAATTCTTTTTTAACTCTCTTCCCCTGCTGAATCACATATATGGTAGTAATTTCTATAATCCTTATGTCTGTATTAAGCTGCTACCTCACTGGACACTGGACCTTAGCTAATACTTCAAGCTTATTCCTCTTGATATCACATCTTTGCAATTTAAAAAAGACCAGGAATCTGGGGTCAAATATATGGTGATAGAAGGAAAACTCCAGGTAGTGAGCACACAATGTGATAGATAGTTGATGGATTACAAAATTGTATACTTGAAACCTATGTAACTTTACTAACCATTGCCACCCCAATAAACTTTAATAAAAATAAAAATTAAATTAAATTAAAAATAAATTTTAAAAGACTAGGGGAAAAAATCTAAATAAAGCATTTGTTCCATCACCATGCTTACAGTTGACAACATTACTGTTTCACAGTTATTCCTTCCTTTCATGTCCTTGTCACAGTTTCCATGTGGAAGAATATAGTTTTTTACCCCATTTGGGCTTGGCCATATGACTTGCTTTGACCACTGCAATTTGAGTAAAAGTGACACTGCGCATTTATGAGTAGAGTGTGAATCTTGACCTAGATCCTAAAGCAAACATTCCCTCGCTGACTTTCTAAGCCCTGCGAGGGAAATAATTTTCTGTATTAAAAAGCATAAGAATTTATAGTTTATTAATATGCAGTATTATTAGAACAATAACTAGTCTTCCTAACTATGGGTAAGGAAGGGTAAAGGGTCCTTTCTCTAATTAAGTGGGCAAAGAACTCAATACCAGGTTATGTTAAAGATAACATGTTATCATTATCATGTTAGTGATAATACTCAGGGAGAAAAACCCAATAATAAAGAATCCAAATATATATATATATTTTTTTTTTCAAATGAAGCACTAGTGGCAAGGTTTTAATTCTTGGCTGAATACAATGGTAACTGATAAGTAGAAAGTTATATGGTTTATGGCCAAAGATATTCTAAACAGAAAATTGAAAAAAGTAAATATTTCCATTGTTAAATGACAAAGAATGAAAGCAGGTGTCAAAATGCTCAACTCAAAAGTTAGAAAGAGGATCTTTAAAAATATAAAAAAGTCTAAAGAATACAAAAAGAAATAAATAAATAAAGATGAAAGAAATAATAAAGATGAAAGCAAATACAGATACTCCCTAACTTTTCAAAAGTTTGCATTATGCAACTTCTTCTAAGAAAGACCTACATTAGTACCTGTCTTTGCTAACTGAAAAAAAACCTGAAGAGGATTTTTTGCTTTTATGAAAAAAGTGAAAATAATATTCAGTATTTTGCAGCAAGCCACGACAGAGAGAGCACATACCCCAAGCAGCAAAAGAGGCACTGCTTTTACCATATGTTAGCGTTATTTTAGGTTTTGTGTGTTTTTCGGTATAAGTTGGTAGGTTATTTTGGAGGTCTGAAAATATTCAAATATTTTTTCATATAAATTAATGGTAATCGCTTCTTCACTTTACACCATCTTGGCTTATGAAAAGTTTTATAGGAATATTTTACTTTCGGACAGCAGAGAAAACCTTTACTAATAATTAAAAAAAAAAAAGAATAAAATGTAACAGATTTCTTCTTTTGAAAAAACATAAAACTAAATTCTGATAAGTCTTATCAAGATAAAGGAAAAATATAAACATATTAAGAATCAGAAAAAAATGTATAAAATTGATAATAAGAAATTATAAATAAGACATATTCTGACATGTGACAAAGTTGAAGTACTAAAACTTGATTTCCAAACAAGAAACAAACATCTTAGGAAACAAAGTTATAAGATTATTTTAACATGAAATCAATCTACGACCTCATAATTAACACTAAAAACACTAGAGAAATGCCCATTAAAATCAGAAGCAGTAAAATTTTACCCAGTACCATCACTATAATATGACATTATTTTGGGACCTTTGCCCAAGGAATAATATAAAAAAGAAATAAAAAGACCAATTCATTTATTTCTTAATAATAATTATCTTCCAAATAAACGCAAAACGAAAATCTTCTTTGAAAAAATGTAAAATTAATATGAGTTAATAAAGAGGTATATACCAAATAAGCGTGAAAAATCATTAGTATTATACAAGTATAATCCAGGAAGAAGAAACAAAACAGGCATTTTAATTAGAATATATATATATATATATATATATATATATATATATATATGTCGTAATATATATATGTCTGCTATCAAAAAGTATAAAATAGATAAAAATAATTTTAAGAATAAATATGCTAGACAGATAAAAGAATCTATAAAATTTCACTGAGAATCTTAAAACAAGACTGGAATAATTGGAACACCATACTATGCACCAAGCTGAGAAGAAAAGATGTTAAGAGTCTTCTCTAATTACTAGGATTATTTAATACTATTTAAAATATACCAAAGTGATTGTTTCTCAAAATCGACAGTATGGTTCCAAAGTTTATCAAGAGAACTGAATGGATTAAAAGATCCAAGAAAATTTTTAAAAAGAAAAGTCATGAGGGAGATTTGCTATAACTGATACTAAAAATCATTAAAACTGCAAGAGCTATTACATCATTATGTAAAAATTCACAGTCAAACAGATAAATGTAGTGAAATAAATTGTTCAGAAATAGACTTTGGCAATGTTAGACAACAATAAAAACAGCATGATAAATCTCTTAGAAGAGAGCAGCATAGAGAGAAAGGAAAGTTCATTCAATAAACATGTCTGGGGCAATTGGTTACCTCATTGAGGAAGGAAATATCATTTACTCATCTAACAATATACAAAGAAATTAATGAAATTAATTCTAAATTAATGAAAGAATTAACTGAAAACAAAAATCATAAAAAGAAAAAAGATTTGGTAAATGGTTGTCAGATGTCAAGGTAGAGAAATACCTTATTATAGTTAATGCCCTTAATTTTTTAATTTCAAAAATTTATAAACATACAAAAAACAGTGAGAATAGCACGATGCATTCCTGTTTTTTTATTATCTAATTTCTGCAACCTACTGTTGGACCACATTATACAGGAAAAATTTTACACATCTGACTATGTAAATTTATGTAAAATATAAAGAAATTAAAATCCAAATGGCATAGTTTTCAGAAGGTCTTTAAAAAGCTGACAAAAGAGACTTCTAGTGACAATTAGCCTAAAGTAAATATTATACTGTATGTGAAACTCAATGAAAACAGAAATAGCAATCTCAGCATCTTCAATTAAATTAGAAAAACAGCTACAAACTTAAAACACAAAGAAAAATATTTGTCAAACAGTGTGCACTTTGGAGCACATGGGGGGAGGATATAATTTTCCACACTTCAGAAAAGAATATCCAAGAAGTAAATGGTGCAGCTCTGTAAGGTCCCAGTATCATTTACTTAGACTGGTAAGAGTTGTGTGCATGGGCCAGGAACAGAAAGAATAAACAAGATCGGAGGGATAGTGGATGGGGGGAGGGGGGTTCACAGTGTGAGGGATATAAATGATGAACGTCTAAGTATTACCTTGTCTTGTACACCGGAAACTAATAAATAAAAAAAATAAATAAATAAAATAAATAAAAAAAAACAAGATCCCCACTGGGACCCAGTTCCATATTGCAGAACAGCAGAGAGCCATTCTGAAAGTCAGTCCACTTGGAAAGAAACAAGAAATAAAAATAGTAAGAAGAGAAAGACGAAGTAATTATTGTTTGCAGTAGACATGACTTATATTTAGAAAACACAAGAGAACTAAAAAAAAAAAAAAAAGCATTAGAAACAATGAAAAAAGTTAATCAGGAGACTTATTACAAAATCAAAATATAAAAGAAACAATTTTTCAACATATAAACCAAAGTGTGTTAGAAAATTTAATGAATAAATAGATCTTATTTTCAATAAAAATAACAAAATAAGATAAAACACTTAGAAAGAAACTTAACAGGAATCGTGTAGGGCTGATACAATGAAAACTTTAAAACCCTATTAAGGCATGTTAAAAAGCCTTGAATAAATGGAAACACATAACTTGTTTGGAAACCAAAACTTCACATTGTAAAGATGTTAATTCTCTTTAAATTGATCTATTGAATCAATACAAAACTGAAACAAAATAATTTAACAGTAAAAATTTAATTTTGATCTATTAAAATAAACATGCAGAACAAGCCAAAGAATTAAGAAAACTGAGGAATGAACCCAAAAGAATATTAAAATATAACAGAGTTACATAAATTAGAGTAGCTTAATATGAGCAAAGTAATAAACCCATGGCTTTCAAATAATGCAAAAGAATCACCTAGGATGAATGTTAACTCTGAAATTTCCCTGTTGGTGGAACATTAAAAATACTAATTTTCTAAGTCAGGGTTACAGCGTGGAAACATGCATTTTTTATAACAAGATTCCCAGATGATTGTAAGACAAGTAAAATTATCCTTCCCTTAACTAACCTACTAATTTAATGCTATCTTCACTAGGAAACATACCATCTGATACCTTCTGCATACTGAAAACAAAACCAATAGGCCATACTCTGTTGCATTCACACAAATTTGTTCCCATAGCTGACTTTGTTTCCTCAGAACGAAAACGAAAAATTCAGAACTGTTTACGTCTATTCCAAATAATTACCTAATTTTATTAAATATTATGTAAACACATGAAATGAGTGTTCAGAAAGAAGGTTGTTTCTAGGAAGTGTTTTAGAAAAATACAAATACAATTAAATTGCTGAAAAAAATTTGAACTACTGTGGATGAGAAAACTGTAACAGATTAGGACAAAAAACATAAAAAGCTAGAAGGACTCACAGATTACTCTTAAATGTCTGTCTTTAAGATTTTGCCTCACTTAAAAGGACATAACCATCAATAGTGCAAAACTGATGACACACAAATTAGCAGTAGAATCAGAGTCAGAGAAAATGTCTGAGATCTAATTCAAGAGCCTGGCAAATAAATGTGCATTCATATGTTTTTAATTAAAATATTTAGGGTATTTTTTAATGCTTCTCCACTTTAACCAGTTTTTTTATTATTATTATTAACAGAGAAAATACTATTTCCAATCATTTTGGCTAAGAGTACATCCTATCTAATGAAAAAAAACACACAATTTGTGATACACTGTAACAGACAAATAGATCAATGAAATACAATGGACTGTTTAGAGATGGACCGGTGAAATGGGAAATTTAGAAAATATCTATTCCAAATAGATGGGGGAGAGATAGATAAATCAATAAAAGATGTTGGCAAAATCAACTAATCATTTGGGAAAATGTACAGCTGAATATTTTTCCTAGTCTTAAAAAAATAACTTGAAAAGGGAAACAAATATAATTAAGGTCAGAAACATAGGAAAAAGCACTAAACATTTTAATACAATTGTAATGAGATAGATATTTTAAGTATGACATGACATATAAGCCATGAAGGTGTTAAAAGCCCAAAATGAAGCTGTTTATGCTAAGCCCCAGGTCACCAAACCGACTTCACTTAATGACAGTTTTGGCTCTCTCAGAAATGGAATCTTAAACCAGTCAATCAGGATTCTCCTGATCAGCCTGACAGACTCCCGCCCTCTACATCCCCCCCACCATTCCCTAAAGGAAAATAACTTGAAAATAATTAACCTGCTTTTTTGCAGAAAAGATGTGAAACTTCCTTGTTCCCTACTCTCTTGTGCCTGTCTTTCCTTTAGAATAGCTCCTGAGATCCTTTCTGTCTGCTACATTAGATGATGACCAATTCAAATTGGGTTTTGCTCAAATAAACGTTAAAAAGTGTTTAATATGCCTCAACTTAACCATTTAACTATTCTTAGTGTCGAAGAGAAAGCCGAAAGAGACATCCCCCTCCCCCCACCCCCCCCCCCCACACACACACACGCGGAACCCAGAGGCAACCAGCAACCAGAGGTAGGTACCTGTTGAGCCACTTGAGCTCACTGCTTTCTCGCTGCCTCTGTAGGTGGTGGGTAGGTAAATCCCTCGTAGCTCTAAAGTTTCTGCATTCTAACCTTCCAGACTTTATTAGAGCATTTCTTTTTCTGGACTAGGTCTGGAAACTGCTGGAGTCAGACTGGGTCCGACTTAAAAATTGGCCTGGGTCTGACTTAAGCTGGGCTGGGCCTCATGTGAGGCCTCAGGTGAATAAAATTTTGTTTTAAGGCTGAACAAGCAGGTTAACTTTACCAAAGACAATTTTGAATTACAGTGGCCACAGCTGAGAACTTTTAACCTGGATAAGCTTATCCATCTATAAGGTACCCAAAGAAAAGGGGGCCTCAGCAAAGCACTCAATATAAAGGGTGGCGGAAATTTTTTTTTTCTGCCTTTTCTAGTTTCTTGGGACCAGGTAAGACCTGCTGGGACACCTGACTATGCTGGGACTTGCCCCAGAGCCTGCAGACCTGATCCTGGGAAAACTAGCAGAGCCAGCGAAGGTTGAGAATTCTTATTAAAATCAACTCTCTTAGATTTCTCGCTGCAGTGCCTGGTCAAGAGAGAAAGGTAACATTTCATATTGTCCCTTTCTTTCCAAATTTAGATTCTCAACAACGACAATACAAAATAATATTTTTTTTGTAAGAATGAGATTTTTGAATTTTGACTTGTGAATTTTGCTTTTGGGTATCCATTAGTTTTCGAGTCAATCCTTTTTCTCCCAGAGAACACTATTGCATTTTTGTTGACCTTGTTTTGTATCCTGACAATTGGACCTGGCAACTGTCAGATTGGTGGCCCCCAAAGTATAGCCAGACAGAAATGTGGACTGCACTTCATTTGCAGTTAGGGTCCTACCGAATGTTGCCATCTCAGGGATCCTGGCATGAGGCATACAAGTAGGGGATTCTCTCATGGCAATTCACTCATCATCCCAGAATCAAAGCAAGGCCACCTCCTTGTTTTCACCTCCCTTTATCCAGTTGTGTCTTGGAGTTAAGGCTTCTCCACTGATGTTCTACTTATTAGACTTAGACAACAATATGTGTTCATATATTTGTTAATATTTACAAACAACACCGTCAATGAAAGAAATGACCTCAAGATGCTGAGCTTTCGGTTCATCTACAGATAATTTAAGGATTGTAACAGGAGGCAAAAATGAGTTGCGCTCTGCAAACGATGACTGAAAACTCAGAAGGATGTTTGATTCAGGAGGTTCCACTACATACTCAAACAGCTTGAGCAAGTTATGCATTCTTGGTAAGTATGAATTCAGTAACTAAAACTTGATTGATTAAAAGTCATTCTTAAGAGTATTTGGAAAAAAATCAGTATTATTACATTCTTCATTTTTAGTTTGTTATCTTTTTTTATATTTATTTAATTTTTGCAATAACATGAGAATTTACTTGAAACACTCCTGGTGATATTTAACCCAGAAATATTAATATTTGACAGCTTAGAAATATATGAATTGAAGAAATTGAATATATATTCTTTAATGTAAAATTAGGTTTTGTAAATGTGAATTATATCTTCTACTTAATATTATCATGGCTAACATTAGCATCTGCGTTTCTGCTTACATGGTAGATGTTAGGAAATTTCAAAATACGGTAGATGATAAAGTTGACCAGTGTCTGTTGTTTCAGGAAGTTTGCTTGATCGTTGTTTGTTTGTTTGTTTGTTTGTTTGTTTGAACAGTTGGCCACTGGATTTGGCATAATGTTGGAAATCCCTGGTTGTTGGGGTGCTGGGGATGAAGTCATGCATATTTCATTTGTACCTTCCAAAAATGATGGTACTTCCATAACTTAGTAACACTGACTGAGCAGAAATTAGAGACAGCTATTTGTTGGAAGTTGACAGAATTATTTAATAAGTTGGGGCCAAAGGGTATATCCCAAAGTCATTAAAAAAAAATATCCAAGATCTTTGTGAAATATGATTGATAGCCATTTTCTAATGTCTCAATACATTTTCCATTTCCAAAAGTCTCAATTAGGATGAATGGGGCCACATCACTGCAAGCCTCTTTGGGAATTTTCCTAATGATAATTCACTCTGAGCAGGAGCTCTGCATTCTTATTATAAAGTATTTCTTATCACAGCACAGCCTCGCAGGTGCACTGTGCTCTAGCTCTGTGTCTTCAGATAACCAATGGGAACCGGGTTTCTGTCCATGATATGAGCGCCTTAGTGTCTTACTACATACAGGAAATACCTGGGGAAATTTTTAGTGCTACATCTTGCAACGGCGAATGCTTCTTCACACTAAAACAAGATGCATATTTATTTCTTTACTTTTTGCCAATATGATCAACATTTATCAAGGGAAACTAGCCACCAATCATCGCCAAGAGTAAAATAATACATGCATACATCCATATACAGAAATGCTACTCCCTTCACAAACAGATAAACAAAATACATTTTCAGTGTTTATCAGGTGCCAAAGATGATATTCAGCCCTGGAGCTACATAACTGACATGCACCAGTGTCATAAGTTTGGGGCAAGTCACAGAGTTTTAGTGATATGAGAAGAGAGGCCATTCTCAATACCCAATGACAATTGGCCATTAGATGTAGTTCCTGCTCTACCCCCTCATTTCATGGAGAGAAGTTGCAATCATAAGTAAGCAATAAAAAAATATATTAAAAAAACATTTCTATTAAAAAAAAGAAGAAGAAAATCTGCATGACATTCAAGCCCAAACCTCACAGCTTTAGGGTACTGAGGAAAATATAATTTTAGGGGTTTAGAAAGCCTTCCCTTCCCTCCTGCCCAGATTATATAAAATGTTCACGTTTCCAGAGTTCCAGAGAAATTAGCTCTGCAGGGGTCGCTGTGGAGGAAGAAGGAGGGTTTGTTATGAGCATACAGTGTAATATGCAATAACAGTATCTCTGAGAAGTAATAGTGACAGACAACACAAAAGGGCTGCTAGAGCTCAAAAAAGGAAGCAAGCTGTGGATACCACATAGTAGACTATAGAACATGTGTCTGAATAAACATGAGAATCTCCCTGGAGTGCAGCTGGGGTGGGGAGGAAACAACAACAATGTATGGCTTGTAATATAAATATATACAGTGTGTGATGCTGTGATGAAAAGTAAAACTGCATGTATCTATATTGTATGATAAATAGAGACGATCACATAAAATCCATATGAAGACAAATATGATAAATGGTAAGAATGATTAACACTGGGTGACAGGATAGGTGCACTTTTAATATTCTTTCATTTCTTGTTTTTCCATTTCTCTATGATTGAGAAGTATGCTTTAAAAAATGCAATGCTTTATAAATGAAAAGTTAACAATGTTAAGATGATTTGCATCTTTATTTGGTGGCAAAAATCAGGAAAAGCAATTGGCACATTATCAAAATCCTTGGCTAGACATCCAGGAACAATAGCTTTATTTCAAATAGATTTCAAAGTTATTGAATTTTCCTATCTGAATTAGCACTTTAGTGAATCAGGTACTCTGTTATGTCCAGCAGTGGCTTAAAGTTACAGACTGACAGTCCATCATCTTTTATCTTATTATTGGAGCACATATTTATACCTACCAATTGAACTCATTATTTTTATAAAAGATAAAGCTGCCTTATTCTTTCAAAAATAAAATTGTAAAGGTTTCATTTTAAAACATACTATTGTATAAGATTATATAAATAACTGCTTCTCTAGCTGAATTTTCCATTTTATTTACCATCCAGATGCAATGGAGAAAAAAATTTAAAAAAATAAAAATGGTAGGCTGTATAAAAATATTGCTAACATAACATTTATTTTCCATTTAAATAGCAATGCAGACAAACTGCAGAAAAAAAAATTTCCATATGGCATGCATAAATACCCTAGTTATTGATCCCTTAAGAGTTTTTGTGCTATAACATGTTTTAAGACAAGGGCAATGTTTCTATATTATTTTCCACATGATTATATTTTTTCCTATTATTATAATTTTTATTTTAAATCATAGGAGGTCTCCATTGTTAACTTTTTATGTCAAATACTACTCATAACTCCTATCAAAGTTGTTGAATATGTTTGGTTAGTTTGTACTATTTACCTTGGAACCTAAAAAAGTGATATTTAAGAAGAACCAAAGATATATTTGTATATGGCATATATGTGTGCATATTTATGTATGTATATTTATAGACATACCGTGTTTCCCCGAAAATAAGAGCTAGCTGGACCATCAGCTCTAATGCGTCTTTTGGAGCAAAAATTAATATAAGACCTGGTCTTATTTTACTATAAGACCCGGTAAAATAGAATAAAACAGAACAGAACAGAACAGAACAGAACAGAACAGAACAGAACAGAACAGAACAGAACAGAACAGAACAGAACAGAACAGAATAGAAAATACCGGGTATAATATATTACCGGGTCTCATAATATTTTTTGCTACAAACGACGCATTAGAGCTCATTGTATGGCTAGGTCTTATTTGGGGGGAAACACAGTACATAGATGACATCATGGAATTTATGCTTGAGAAACAAAATAAATTATGGCAGCCTGAAAACTGGGCAGGAAGAGATATGACTGAGAAAGAAAGGGGTTTGCTTAGAGAAAATTGATGTCAAATTCAGAAAAACAAGTAAGTTTGGTTTTTCATTCCTCATCTCCCCCCATCATTTCATATATCACTATTAACATAATATATCCAATTGTGTTTCTCAGAAGCTGAATTCCTGGAAACACTAGTAAGAAAAAAAATATGGTCAAGAAATATGGGGAAAAGCTATATAATATATTGCTTCCTGCAAGAATCTATAAAGGTATATTAGAATGTTAAAGGCTCTTGGAAGTACATAAATCTGTCCAAATTTTCTCAAAACTATTATACAATGAAAATGTTTTTAAGGCAATATTCAATAGTATCCATACAAACATTATCCAATCCCTGTCTTTTATTATCACACTTACTTTTAAACTTTAAATTTATAAATGTTCTAATTTTCAGTGTTAGATTTTTCTAGTGTTCCTCCCCCTTCTTTTTTTATTCTTTGCATCTTTCCTATATTTCTTATTCCTCCACTTGCTCTCACACCCTTAACTATTTCACTCATTTATTTATCAATTAATGTTTATTTAAAATACCTACAGTGTTAAGTTCCTTTAATATATTTCTCATTCTCCTTCATTCTTCGTTACAAATTACCTTTATAAAAACCCTGATTGTTTTACTGGACCTTCCTTTTATTTCACAACTTCTTCACTTTGCAAATCCCTATTTATCTTCTCCTCATACACAGGTATACTCACTATGTGCTACCTTAGTTCTGGGCATTTTTACTATCATAACACTTTTATGTATTGGTCCTTGCATTTCTCTCTCATACTACAAGCTCTGAGAGGTGGGCACCAGGTCTTTCCTTTTCACTGTTAGATGCTCAGAATCTGTTGTAGTTCATTGAGTATTTAAACAATGTTAAATTGTTCAGTAAATAAATGAATTGTTCAGTATGTAAATTAGCCGCTGCTAATATGCCTATATTCTTCAAAGGCTCTTAAACATGTTTACACAGAGTATATCATAAGCATTTCACTGATTGAATGTGGTTGCTGTTGTGAGAGCTATCATTGTTGAAGAGGTTAGTAGATATCTTCTGTGATTGAATAGCTGCTTCTATTTATTTTATTGAGACCATTGATTCTATGGGGACAGGTAACAGCACTCAGTACTTTGGATTTAACAAATTCTTTACAAATATTAATCTCAACCAATCAATTTTTGAAAAGTGACTTGGTACTCATTGATATACTTAGTCTAAACAGTGAAAACATCCAAACATCTTTTTGTGTAAAAAAGGATATCTTTCGCTTATTAATAAAGAATACCAGACCCCCCCCCAAAGATAAATGTAAAACCAATTACGAGTATATTTGAATGAGAAACATATGGTTATTAACTATATTATATGCTTGGTTTATTGAAAATAACATTATATAAGGAGCAAAAAAAGCTATTCACTAAAAGTAGATTACGTCTAATTACAATATAGAACACTAGAAATGTAACATACAGAAGAATAATAAAAAAAAAACTTCATGAAATACATCACTTCATTCCAAGACAGTATTACATATTTACTATGGCCTGATAGGTTGATTCATTTGAGTAATCAATAATTAATCACTCTGAAAGCTTCAGTTCTTTTATAAATATCAAAGACTTTAAATTACTTTATAAATCCTAAGCAGTATATAATCTACAGACTTAATATATCAAGGAAAATTGATACACACTAAAAAGATGGGTATTTTAAAATAAATGAACTAAATTTCAAATGTTCATATGTTGAAATGTTTGCTCTTATGAAAGAGATTAGTATGATGATAGGAAGATAAAAATAATACCATTTCTAGGAATAGATAGAGCACATGTATAAGCAAAAATGCCAACAAAGCAAACTCACTGCCAATTTATCTTTTGGAAATATTAAATATGCATCCAACTCAAAATTAGTCTGGCTAGAGGAGGAAGAAATAAATTACACAAATGAAACTCACAGATTATCACTTCAGCCATTTGTATTAACTCCAACTATATAAGAAGTGTTAAAATTAACCACATTGAGTTTCAATCATAACACTCATAATTTTGAGAACTATAATAATGATTGATAATGGTTTCACATTTATTGGGTGTGCAGTGCCCTGTACCAAGATCTTTACATATATAGTATTTAAATCTCTTAATAGTTTATTGGTAGATTTTATTATAGCAAAACCCCAGAATAATGTAATAAGTGATGCATAAAATTTGCAACTGCATAACATGTGAAATAATGTTATTGAAAGTATACTTAAATGTCTAGGTTGAGCCTGCACAAGATTTGGAGAGGGGGGCAAAAGGGGGGTTTTGTTGAGATGTAAGATGCAGCCTCCTGGTCCCAAATGTAGCTTACTATCACCTAATAACTATTGTCAGTTCAAGCTTAAATAACTCCATGTATCGGAAATGATGGTTTGGACTTCTTGGCCATAGGCAGTAGCAGTTCCAGGAAGATTTCAATGTCCATTTTGTAGTAAGATATGGAGTAATTAGACTGATTATATGTTAGGGACTTGGTACTCACCCTTTTTCCTTCTTCCCAATGTGGTCTAGCCTATAATTCATTCACCGGACCTTTTGCTCTCCCACAAATCTCATTATGGCTACCCTCCATATGCATATGATTAAAAGAAGCTAGACAGAGAAGAACCCAATGCTAATTGCATTATCTAAATTTGTATTATCACTGGGTATTATATCAAACCTGTTTTAAGGAAATATGAAACTAAACCTTAAAGAACTTAAGTGGCCTTGCCCAAAATCATTCAGCAAGTAAGTAGAAATTGAAAATTAATTATAGGGTGAGATATCCAAGATGGAGTAGATAAACACTGTGCCTGCTTCCTTCCATGAACACATTAATTACAACTAAATTAATTACTAAATTAATAACTAAATTATAGAACAATCAACCTGGAGAGCCATCTGAAGTACAGCTGAATAGAAATGTTATAACTAAGGATGTAAAGAAGCTACATTGAGGCTGGCACGAGGGGTGAGGATGTAAAACAGGCTGGCCTCAAACCTTCATGTGGTGGTTGAGAATCAAGAGGGATATCTCAGTCCTGGAGGTTCCCCTTGGAGGAGCGAGGGGTCTCAGCCCCATGCCAGGCACCCCAGCCCAGAGTACTAGTGCTGAGATGAGGAGACCCCACAACATCTAGCTGTGAAATACAGTGGGATTCCAACCATCTAGGTGGGATGGAAGGCTATGGGAAACCCAGACATTTTCACAAAGGGCCCACACACAGACTCACTCACTTGTAGACACTCACTTTGGGCTCCAGTGAAAGGACAGTGACTCAAGAGGTGTTGGAGGCATATGGGGGTGTATATGAGGTATTTGGCTTCGAGGTGAGAGAGGGAAGATATTCACCATTTTCCCCATGTGGGGTCCTTCTTCCATACAGGCACCAGGCAGGCACCATCTTTCCTGTGTTGAGCCTTCCTCTCATACTCATAGCCAAATCTGAATCTGAATTGGTCTGGTGAGCTCCACTAGGACATACCCTATCCAACTCTCTCAACGCCAGAGGCACTTTCTTGTCAAGCAGTCAGTCCCATCCTCATTGCACTCTTTTTTGAAAAGCTATCAGAGTCTACAGGTCCCAGGTAGGCAGTGACTGGCTTCAGTGTGCAACATTGGCATCACAGGAGTACCAGAAGAAGACAGAAAGCATGGGATTGAGAACCTATTTGAAGAAATAATGACAGAAAACTTTCCTAATTTGGTGAAAGAAATAGACACACAATTCCAGGAAGTACAGAGAGTCCCAAACAAGATGAACCCAAATAGTCCCTTACCAAGATACATTATAATTAAAATTCCAAAGGTTAAAGGCCAAGATAGAATCCTAAAAGCAGCAAGAGAAAGGCAACTAGTAACTTATAAGGGAGCTTCCATAAAATTGTCAGCTGTTTCTCAACAGAAATTTTGCAGGCCAAAAGGAATTGGCAAGAAATATTCAAAGTGATGAGAAGTAAGGACCTACAACCAAGATTACTCTATCCAGCAAAGCTAACATTTAGAACCAAAAGACAGATAAAGAGCTTCCCAGACAAGAAAAAGTTAAAGGAGTTCATCACACCCAAGCCAGTATTACAAGGAATGTTAGAGAGATTGTTTTAAGAAGAAGAAGGAGGGAGGGAGGAAGAACATAAAGATGAATAATGAAATGGCAATAACTATGTATCTATCAATAATCATTTGAAACGTAAATGCATTAAGTGCTCCAATCAAAAGACATAGGGTAGCTAAATGGATAGGAAAATAAGACCCATACATATCCTATCTACAACATACCCATTTCAGATTGAAAGACACATAGACTAAAAGTTAAGGGATGGAAAAAGATATTTCATGAAAATGGAAACAAATAAACAAAAAAGATGAGGTAGCAACACTTATATCAGGCAAAATAGACTGTAAAGCAAAGACTATAATAAGAGACAAAGAGGGACATTACATAATGATAAAGGAATCAATCCAACAAGAGGACATAACCCTTGTAAACTTTTATACACCCAAAATAGGAGCACCTAAATATATAAAGCAAATATTGACCAACATAAAGGGAGAGATCGACAGTAATACAACCATAGTAGAAGACACTAATACCTCACTGACACCAATGGACAGATCTTCCAGACAAAAAATCAACGAGGAAACAGCAGCCTTAAATGACACACATATCAGATGGACTTAATTGATATTTTTAAAGCATTTTACCACAAAGCAGCAGAATATACATCTTTTCAAGTGCACATGAAACATTTTCCCAGAAAAACCACATATTAGGCCATAAAACAAGTCTCAATAAATTAAAGAAGATTGAAATCATATCAAGCGTCTTCTCTGACTGCAATGATATGAAAGTAGAAATCAATTCCAAGAAAAAACTGAAAAACACACAAACACAAGGAAACTAAATAGCACGCTATTAAATAATGAATGGGTCAACAAGAGATCAAGGAAGAAATCAAGAGATACCTTGAGACAAATGAAAATAAAAACACAATAATCCAGAAATCTATGGGACACTGTAAAAGCAATCTAAGAGGAAAATCCATACCAATACAGGCCTACCTCAAGAAACAAGATAAATCTCAAATAAGCAATCTAACCTTACACTTAAGGGAACTAGAAAAAGAACCACAAACAAAGCCGAACGTGAGTAGAATGAAGGAAATAATAAAGATCACAGCAGAAATAAGTAAAATAGAGCCTAAGAAAACAATACAAAAGATTGATGAAACCAAGAGTTGATTCTGTGAAAGATAAGCAAAATTAATAAATCTTTAGTCAGACTTATCAAGAAAAAAACAGAGAGGATCTAAATAAATAAAATCAGAAATGAAAGAGGAAAAATGGCAACTGACACAACAGAAATACAAAGGATTATGAGAAAATGTTACAATTATATGCCAACAAATTGGCCAATCTGGAAGAAATCAGTAAATTCCTAGAAACATACAATGTTCCAAAACTGAATGAAGAAGAAACAGAAAATCTAAACTGAATGATTACTACTAACGAAGTCAAATCAGTAATGAAAAAAACTCCCAGCAAAAGTCCTGGATCAGATGCCTTCACAGGTGAATTTTACCAATTAAATAAGAATTAACACCTATTCTTCTCAAACTATTCCAAAAATTTCAATAAGAGGGAAAGCCCCAAGCTCATTTTACAAGGCCATCATTACCCTGAATCCAAAACCAGACAACTAGACTAGTTTTTGAATAACTGGGGACTATAGCCTACCTTAGCTGACACACTAAAAAAAAACAACTGTCTATTACAGAGGAAGAGACAATGTCCTCCTGCGAGGGCTGCTATCAGAACAACCATGAGGTATTAGATTAAGGTTCTTTTAGAAAAGTTTAAAATTCTCTTTTCATTCCTTTTGATATGTCATAACTTTTTCTTGGGAAAGTATATTGGATAAAAACTCAAACAACTGAGCAAAACAAGTGATAAAGAAACAAATGGTTTCCAATTCAAGACAACAGACTGAGAGCACACGTTTTCCTTCCTTTCCTCCTGACTGGATAAACATTACAATAAAGGAATACTTAAAGAAACAAGTCCCAGTACCCATAAGGAAAACAGAAACTCTAGGCATGTCCTGTCCATAAACTCACCCCTCCTTCCCACACATCTTTTATCATTCGTTCAAATACCCCCTGCTCAAGGAGGTCTTTTCTAACTACCCTATTTTAAACTCTACACATAATCACCACCACCCTTTTACACTCCCTCTCCACTCCACAGAGACAGAGATTTCTATTTATTTTATTCCGTTTCTTTGGTGCCTTAATCTATATTTGCCACATGGTGAAGACTCAATGATTACACAGTAAGTAAATTAGTGAATGAATTGGGTATAAGTAGTAAAATATCAGTTCTAAAAATATTCATCTTTGAGTGAAACAGGGATCATTAATTTAGACCTCTGAAGATGGAATTGCAATCCTAGCATCTACTACAGGGATCAACAGGAGTAAGATTTATTTTAGAAATATAATATGAATGGCATGTAGTGGCTTTCATATTTTTAATTACTCTATAGATAAATTATATAAGACAATTATAAAATGAAATACATATGTTATTAACCTCAACAATATACAAATAGAAACCTCACTAATACTGTTTCCTCGAAAATAAAACCTAGACGGGCAATCAGCTCTAACGTGTCTTTTGGATCAAAAATTAATATAAGACCTGCTATCATATTGTAGTAATATAAGACACAGTACTATATTATATTATAGTAATATAAGACCGGGTCTTATATTAATTTTTGCTACAAAAGACACATTAGAGCTGATTGCCTTGCTAGGTCTTATTTTCGGGGAAACAGTAATATTAAGAAAAGTGGGGAAGAAATAGGGATATAGTAACCTTATTGTGCATAATGTGGAAAAAAAACAAAAGTATTGTCTAAAGCCAGGAAAATAAGAAGTGAAATATAGTATTAAATTACAAAGGTGACTTGTGGGAATGTGATAATTATAACTATCCCTACCGGGGAGAATAGCATAGGCCAGATTGGAGTAGAAGAAGAAAATGACTGAATACAGAGTAAATTTCGATATTTTGCAGAGAGAAGTTGAAAAGTTGCTTGTAAAGTAGTAAAAACGTATTATTTAGATTATCACATGTAGCCACCAGAAGAACCAATACAAATGAGTAAAAGAGTTTCCCTCTAGGGTATGGGCCTGGAAAGAGGGGAGCATATCTGTTGTCTTTCTTATAAGCTCCATTGTAAAATTTAAGTTTTTTGCCATATTCATAATTCCAGTATTTTTGAAGATAGTAATAAAAAAGTGAATGAAGGCAACTTGTCTTATTTGACTGTAAAATATAACAAAATAAAACGCTCATCCCAGCCAAAGTGAAATTAATTTGAACTACTCACTTTACTAGACACAATAGATCATAAATAAATCATCGTAATTAAAGAAAATTAGAAAGCAACACATCTACGGGCTACTAACATTATGTGATGCACAAGGAAGTTTGGGAAAATAAAACAGATAGTGCCACTCAACATCTTGCTAATTTGTATGGTGCTCACAGACGTCAGAAGACCGAAGTAAGGCAAGGAATCCTGTCGAATAGTTTCCAGTGCTCTTGCTGACATTTTTTTACCGTGACCTCTCTCTAACTCTGACTTTATAGTGCTTGTAATTTCAGTTTGCTTTTGTACAAACAGAAAGTCAATCTCTGTAAAGACTGAATTTGTAGGTCAGACAGCAACCAGATCAATTTATTTCTAACTTTGAAGTTCAAAACATTTTTCTGGAACTTTAGAAAAAAAGTAATTTCTATTTCTGGGTGTCGTAGGAGGTTCAATTGTCTTATCAACTTTAGAAGAGTTGATCGTATTCTCCCTTCATAAAGTTTTCTTCCTGACTTTGCATTTAAACCTACCTCCTGAAACTCAGCAGAGCTGTAAATTTATTGAATGGTTCAACAGACATAAAGAATCTTTTTAAAAACACAGTAATGTACACCTGAAACTAATTAAAAAATGCTTTAAAAAAATTTTAAAAAGCCAGATGAAAACGCAAAACAAAACAAAACAGTAATATAATTGAAATGAATAGGAAGCAGGGAATGAATAAGAAGAGGAAACAGTAGCAAAATTGTCTTATCCCTATTCAATAAATATGATTTAAAATTAAGGGAATCACAAAAATGACGTATCACCAAATGCAGTGTGATATTCTGAATCGGATCCTAGAACAGAAGAACAGAAGTTGAAAAACTGGTAAAATCCTACTAAAATCAGGAGTTTAGTTACTAGTAATAAACCAATGTCAACTTCTTAGTTTTGACAAATTCACCATATTTATACAAATGGTAACAACAGGGGAAAGTAGGTGAAGGGTATGTAGAAACTGCCTGTACTATCATCAGTACCTGGGATGGGGGGAGTGGAACAGGAACTAAGTACTTGTGTGGCTTTATAATGAAAATATTTGATACAAAGACAAAATGATTAACCTTTCAGACCCAGTAGAAGCAAGGAACACAAAATCTCTTGACCTGGCCATGCATTTATATCTGCCGTACTATCTTGATCCATTTAGGTTGCTGTAACAGAATACTGTAGACTGGGCAGCTTATAAACAACAGAAATTTCTTTCTCACAGTTCTGAATGCTGGGAAGTCCAAGATGAAGACACCTGCAGGTTCAGAGTCTGGTGAGTTCCCACCTCCTGGTTCATAGATGGTTGTCTTCTTTCTCACTGTGTCCTCACAGTGTAAGGGACTGAGGGACTATATGGGATCTATTTCACAAGGGCACTAATCTCATTCATGAGGGCTCTACCTTCATGGCCTAATCATCCCCCAAAGGCCCCACCTCCAAATACTATCACAATGGGGATTAAGTTTCAACATATGAATTTGTGGGGGGACACAAACATTCAGACTATATGACCCACTTAATGTATACAATAAAAAATTAGAAAAACAAAGGCTCTTATATAGAAATAACGTTTAGTTTTGCATAGATAAAAGTTCATAAAACTCCAGGTCTTGTTCAGTTATATCCCTGGTATTGGGAACATAGTAGGCATTCAGTTAATATTTGGTAAAAGAAGGATAAACAATTTCTCATTAAATACTGACTTTGTGTTCATGGCATATTAAAATTCTAACATATCACAACTGAATTGATTAAATGAAATCAAACTGGTTCCTAGTCATAGAGTCATACCATGGAGACAGAGTTAATTATTATGTATTATAATTATTAGTGAATTCATATCTAGATAGGGTGGTATTGTTAGGGTTGTTAATGATAGCAATAAGACTGTATGCAGCAAAATATTTTTCTACAGTTCTTCAGTTGCTGCTTTCTCCATGAAAATTCAGTAACAAATAGAGTCTATGTAGCATTAAAAAAAAAACACCTCTCCCTGTGATAAAAAAGAAATATTAACCATTTTTAAACATAAAAGGATTCTTTCTATTATGCTAATAATTCATTACTTTAGACTGAATATTAACACATCTATAAAAAATAACTACACATTCTTACCAAAGATAATATATCCATGATTTAATGATCGTGTTAAAAAGCTGACTCTGAATTCTGGAAAATCATTTCTCCATTAGGGTTAGCCGTTCATACACTTAAAACTATAGCACTTAATGTAATATATCTATTTAGAAAAAGAGTAGAAAATATCTAACTTTGTAACCATTAGTTTAATTATTCAGAAGATTTTTAACAGTGGAATTTATTTCAATGAGATGGAGGTTATTAAATGTTTCAATGGAGTCATTCATTTGAAAGAGACGCTTTCATCTTACAATTAATTTTCCAGTTACCAAAATGTTAAATTAGTAATATGTTCATATCTTTTTTCATGTAATTAATAATGTAATTGAAATTTACAAAGCTCAATGTCTAATGCATTTGTTTTTGCATGGCTTACTTCCTGATTGGACCAAGGATATATAGTATATAAGAAAAATTCAAAGAATACACTGCTCACTGGAGAGTGAGATCTTTCTATGGTTCTTATTTTCTTGACTTAGAGCAAGTCATTGGTACGTTATGACACTCTTTACCTTATCTTATTGCTGTCTTTATCAGTTATACTATAGAATATTTGAAAGAAAGTATTGCTACTCCCTAGTACTTCAAACTTTTGGAACCAAGAAAAAATGATTGGACATAAAAGTTTTAATAAACATTTTATGAACATCTCTTTTCATTTTTCCCTCTAACTAGAAAACTACCGTTTTTCTAATATAAATTCTATGCCTGGTGAAGTGCTCTTAAGCAACATTTTCAGTGTTGATTTTTACCAAATAACTAATTTTGATGGTCTATTCCTTTATTCACCAAAAATAATGCTCAAATAAGCCCCTAGTCTTTGCTAAATGTACAGAAAAAGCTCTACTCCATCACTGGATGGCATAATTGAATCATTATACACTTTATGGTCCAAAAGTTAAAGAACACAGCAAAGTAGCTCATTTTTCAGAAATCTGCAAGTATATAATGTGGGACCTAAAGACATGTATAGATTTCATTGGAGAAAAATAAGAGCATATGGATTGCCTAAGAAATTTAAATGACTTCAGCATTGATGAAAGGCAATAAGCATAATTGAAATGTAGGATCCTTCTTTAATCCTGCATTTCAAAGTCCTTTCAAACAAGAAGATAAAGGTAAAGTATGAATACTTAATGCCAAAGAGCTTCCAAAGAGTCTTAGGGAAAAAGTAGTACAGAAAATTTTAGAAATATAGACCTTGTATTAGATTTGTAGGGTTACTGTAGCAAATTTCCACAAATTGGATGGCTTAAAAAACAAGAATTTATTCTCTCACAGTTCAGGAGGCTAAACGTCTAAAATCAATGTGTCATTAGGCCATGCTTCCACCTAACGCTATATAGGGAAGAATACTTCCTGACCTCTTCCTAATTTCTGGTGTTACCAGCAACCCTTGGCTGCATCTCTCCAATCTCTGCCTCAGTCATGGCCGTCTTCTCCCTGATTTTCTCTTTCTCTCTGTCTCTTCCTATAAGGACATAAATAATTGGATTTAGGGCTACCCTAATCCAGTATGATTTTATCGTAATTTACATTATAATTACACCTGCAAAGACCCTATTTCCAAATGAGATCACATTCATTAGCAGGTATTGAGGATTAAATCTTGAACACAACTTTTGGGAGGATATGATTCAAGTCATTACCAGCCCTGAGGGAAAATAACATTTCATAGTTTTTTTCTTAAGAAAAAATATGGCATAACAAATAGAAATAGACTTAAGTATAAGAACCAGTCTGTTAGGACTGCCCTTCAGCTATATAACTCAATGTGGGCATCAAGAAAGGAACTGAAAATATTTGGCCAGAGAGCTCCACAGGGCACAACTCCAGGGATTATCATTTACAGAGACTACAATATGAATGGTGCCCCTTAGAGCCCTAGAATTGTACCTGAAGCCTGTCCCTCAATTTCAAATCTTTTATAGGGCCAGAAGGTAAACTAAAGGAATAAACCAAGCCAACTACTGGGGGTGACAAAAAAATGTACGCATTTTCAAAGATGTTAACTCTGTATTACTTTTCGAAGTTGAATTGAATTACGGTAGCAATGGTATATATGACGCTCACTCAAAAGATGGGGTTAGTTAAATGAATGCTAGCATCATTCATTGTATTACAATTTTAACACTTCTTTTTCCTCTTTAAAAATATGTATACATTTTTTGGGCCCCCTCTGTATAAGGTAATAATGGAGAGTGTTGGAGACTGTAGAAAACTTGAGTGTCCTGTCTAAAGGCTATGTTATTGAACTCCATTCTACCATAGCCAACCAGAAATATTGGCCAAGCACTACTGGGCAATCCCTTTTTTAATATAAATATGAAATTTGGTTTCAACATAAAATCTTCTGATATTTAAATAATGAAAATTATTCTAAATTGTTTCAACTGTGTGGGAGTCAAAAAACAAAATCCATCAACAGAGGTACTTTAGGTGGTACATCACAAATTTGCAATCTCTGATTTGAGCCCACCTGATTCAAGTGCAGCTCCCTCACATTATGGTACACCTGAAACTAATATAACTAATATAATTTTGTATACCAACTATACTTAAATTAAAAAAATAAAATCTTCCAGGCCTTTGACCCAACAACTCTACTTCTAGGTATTATCCTACAAAAATAATTAGAGGTGAAAAGACATATGTATACAATATGAATAAAAATATTAATTATGACATTATTTAGAGTAACAAAAGAATGTAAGAATGCTAATGTCTAATCATAGTAGAATGTTTAAATAAATCCTTTTTTTGTGGAGTCCCCCCCCAAAAAAAGAAAAAGTGGTCTTTTATACTAAAAATTCTGAAAGAAAGTTTTCCCTTACAAAGGAAAAAATTTAAAGGTTTTAATTCAAATGACACCATAAACTATATACCTTCAACCTAAGCATAAGGTTGCTAGTGACTTGCTATTTCACTGTGAAAATGGGTATAATCAGTAGAGAATCCCTCTAATGCTTACCACGAAACGGCCAACATCTGTCCCTATTTCCCTGTTGCCTCTGCTTTCCCTCCTGTTTCAGTGGATAAATGATTTATGCTCCTCTCTGAGGCCAACCCCTCTGCTTGTGTCATCAATCTCATCAGTCATACTCTCTTTTTATTACTTAAAACCATTGCCTTTAGCTTTGCAGGGTCTCTCTCTCTCTCTCTCTCTCTCTCTCTCTCTCTCTCTCTCTCTCTGCTTTCTTCACAAGACACCAAACCTTAGAATTATTGTTCGTATTCAATAGTCTCTACTACTTTCTCTCTTCCTTTTCTCACTTGAACATATTCCATAAGAATTTTAATCTCCAAAACTTACTGAAAATGCTGATATCCAAGGTCAGGAAAGACCTCTAGTTTGCCAACTTTCTCAATTCTCAGGTCTCATTTTCTTCAATCTATCAGTACCTGTGACACAGTGCATCACTCTCTTTTTAAACACATTTTCACTTGACTTCTATAATGCCACCCTCTTGGTTAACGTCCCATCTCTTAGTCCATTTTGTCAGTTCCTCCTTTTCATCTTGCAGAATGTTCAGGCAAAATATATGTTCAGTCACATCCTTGACTTGGCTGGGGCCCAGGAGTCCTATGGATAAGAAACTTAAACACAGTGCATAAATGAGGTATAGAAAGGTAGGCACCTATCTAATGGACTGGGAACCCCAATGGAAACTGATTTGGAAGAAGAGCAAAAAGGAGCTTGGAAAAGAAAAAGGAATGGAATATGTAAAGAGGAGTTGTTCCATGTCTAATATGAGGTGTTGTCTAATTAGGATATGACCCAGCCCCTTTTACTGTATTTGTTTGTTGTTTCTAATAGTTTTTGGTGGAGTCTTTAAGGTTTTCTATATAAAGTATCATGTTTTCTGCAAAAAGTGACAATTTGACAACGGCATTCCAATTCAGATGCCTTTTGTTTCTTTCTCTTGCCTGATTGCTCTGGCTGGAACTTTCAATACTATGTTGAATAACAGTGGTGAGAGAAGCTGAAATTATGTTTTTAAATGTTAAAAATGTTGAAAAACCCAAACAAGATCCCTACAATACATGTGGTTTTTAATCTCTGAAATGTTTTTAATTACTTTTTTTAAAAAAATCCATGAAAACAGACTTTGATTTAGACTAATAGTCTTCCTTTATCTTTGATGTTTGAGCACTGAAATCATTCAGGCCCCACCCCCAACCCCTTCCTTTCTTGCTCTCCACCTGGGCAAGCCAATGAGAAGGCAGGCACTCCTCCTGGTGTCACTGGAAAAGTTCAAACAACACAAACTCGAAGCCAGGCACAGGAACACTCACCGCAGCCCCATCCTCTAACCACAATAAAAACCAAAGACATCAGCCACCCCTTGCTCAAGCCATTCCAGACTGGCTTGGGTGCCAGCTCTGTTCTCCCCAGAAAATCTCATTATGCGAGTAATAAACTTTTCTCACTCTCTTGGTGCAGATGTGGTGTTCTCCGTCTCCACATAAAAAAACAATTTTGGGCATGAGGATTGAGCTCATGCTCGTGTTTTGTGGTCAATCACAAACAGCAGTACTATCATTATGATCAATGGCAACAAAAAGTGCTATAAGACGTGATATCTAGAAAGAACAGGTAAGTTACACAGAAATGGAAAGAAAGAAAATGTTTGGCAGAAAGTGGAATGCAATGGTCAATCTCATCATTTCTCAAGGATATATTTTGAAGTTACATCTCACTTATTATAAGTATTTTTATAAATAAACACTTAGAAATGTTTCCAATAAGCGATTACAAAGGCAGAAGATATCCCTCCCTCGGAATTCATAGGATATTTTCACTTGGATGCCATTGATGTTCATGATATATACCAAGGGTGCCAAAAAACGTATCCACATAACTTGTAGTCATCTTTTGTTATCACTATATATTTTGTATTACAATTTTAATAGTTTTTTTTTCTTAAAATTTGTATATATTTTTTGACACTCTCTGTGTATATAGTAGGTAATTAAATGAACACATTGCAAAGACACTGTATTGCCTTAAGGAGCATCTCCCTCTCATCCCCAACATGTAATTATTTGTCAACACAAAACATTGATTTCTGAGAATGTTCACAGACATTTTGCATATGATCATGATCTATCCATGCTAGCTGACAATTATTGCAGAAATCTTGCTGTCTCTATAGAAAATAGAGTAAGCATGGGGAAAAGCAAATCTGATTAAAGGTTCCTGCCTAAGGGAAGAGAGAAAGCCATTGACAAATCCTTAGAGATCATCGATTTTTAGGTGAAAAACAAAAAAGAAAAAGAAAAAAGAAAGAAAACAATAAGGTGAAAGAAAATTAAAGCCTGAAAACAGATGTTGAACATAGTTTGCATGTAGAAAATACTTGTTTATACTCAAAAAATCAACCTCTTGAGGCTAAAATGCTACTGGTTTTTCAATGAATTCTTCTCATATAACAAATGCCAGCATTCTGCTTGCCATGAGCTTACTTTCTGAATTTCACTGACTATTTTAAAGTTCTGGCATGATTTTGAACTTTATTTAAATGTTAAAATACATGTCTAAATAAATATGAGTAAAAGTCACTCCTTAATCTGTGTAACTAAATTCAGATTTAGTAGAATATCAATTCTAGGGAAAAAAAAAACTTTAAATGTCTATTAACAACAGTTTGTTAGTTAAAAAGCATCTTTAAGGCTGTGGCAGGATGTTATACTGTGTCTGTCAAATTGGAAGAAAGCAATAAAAATAATTTATCTTCCTTCAAATGTTCATGCTGCACAGCTGGAGAGTTTGAAAACTAGGGAGCCTGTGTGAGGTGGCATTTCACTCATATTAAAGCATTAAATGTATTTATTATACCTTCCATCAGTCATGATTTGGGCTCTTGAGTATTTTATGTTTAATTAGGGCAATCTGTACTACTGTTGCATATCTCTCACACATGATGCCCTATTGATAAGAAATTACGATTAGATGTTCTCAGAGAATAGCAGGGATCACATGCTTTACCAATTATGGGCAAGTGCTCAGCTTAGTGTTTTGAAAATAAAGAGGTGCTTAACAATAACAATAATAGATAATGGATAAGATGCTAATACGTGAAAGGTAGGATGGTAATTTCGTTAAATGCTGTACTCCATTAACATTCTTGAAAGACCAATACATTATATGGTACATTGATAAATGCAGCCGTTAAAGCATCCTCTGGAAAGCTTCCCTCTGGATTTTTGTCTTACTTGAAGAGAAATACACAAAAGCTTCTGGGGATTAGGCAAACAGCTATTTCAGCTGTCTTTTTCTTTTCCCTAGCTTAGTACATCACTCTCCATAATTGTGTCAGCAAAACTAAATTGTAGTTGTGGGAATTAAAGAAGGGGAGTATAGGACTTTACAAAGGACTGAGAGTAAGAGACTTCTCCATCTTTGGACAACCTTTGATAGGAGTAGAGTTTTGCTGGCCATCTTCACCAGCCAGACATGGCAAAAAAAAAAAAAAAAGAATGAAAAGGGAAAACAGTAAACTTCCAGAAAAGATCTGTTGTTCCAGAGTAAAAGTCTTCTTGATCACACAGAAGCATTTCTGTTTGTTTATTGGTTTGATTTTCATTTCAACCACAGAAGCAAAATTAATAAGCTTTTCTAGGATCATGAAAAAGAACAGCAGACTAAAGAGAACAACGGCACACTCTATGGGACGGGTCACACCCAAAAGACATCTGTCTGTGGCTATTATTGGCCACAAAGCTTGACAAGTAATATAGACATTTATTGGTAGTCGCACCAGAAACCTTTCCTTTTACCACTTCCCAAATTATTTAAAGAAGTGATGCAGACCCAGTAAGATGGATTCTAACCCTAGTGCCAGGCTGAAAAATAAGCTCATTGTCTCTGTCATGCAGGATGGCATGCGGGGTCTCTGGTCCCACTCCCCACACAAGAATGCAGGATATGGTGAGATCTAAAGGGAACACCCACGGAGCCATAGATAGGAGAGTCATACCACCATATTCTCTCTGGCAACTGGGATGGAGACACAGGAAGCAAGAGACACACGATCTGCAACCTGCCGTCTGCTTTTCTGACAACCAACCTCACTTGCTAGCTGCAATCCGTCATGCTAACTGCAATCTGCTCTTGCTAGCTCAGCCACCATCTTCTTGCTAGCTCCCATTTGCTGCTAGCGTAGCCACAGCAGTTATATTAGTGGCCAAATGGCTCACTGGTTACAGCTGATGGCCAACTAGCCACAGCTGATGGCCATCCAATCAGAGTTGATGGCCATTTACTACCTGAGCCAGCACCTTTCCACGTGAGGGCGAGAGCCTGGAAACTGCACTCCTGGCTCTGTCCCCACAGTCTCCTACTGGGCAAAGGATTTACTCCAGGAGTAGGCATGTGATCAAACCCAGTGTATAAAGGAGTCATTCTCCTCAGCCCTGTTCCAGGAATTCTGAATCCAGCTCTGTCTTTTTTATCAGATGGACATTAATGAAAGAAAAAAAAAAAAGACTTTCATAGCTCTGGTAGCTATTGGCTATCATTTCAAGACTGGAGGAACAATTACTGAGGAAATATTGACCATGCATAGGTTGGGCTGAGAAAAAGAAACTGGTCCCTGATGATACCTGGAACTTACTTTACCTCTGGCCTTTTCAGTTATAATGACTTAATAAATTTTAATGATTGATTAAGTGTATTTGAGGTGGATTTTCTGTTCTTGCCACAGAAGTATAGTAAGAGACTGGCAATGTAACAACTGCATTCAAATTTTATCAAAAACTATCTTATTATTTATTTAGCATTTATTTATTACATGTACCAACCCCTGTCCTATGTCCAGAAGATGCATGATATAATAAACAAAACAAACATGGTCTTTGTCCTCCCAGAATTTAGCACCCAGTGAAGTATTTAGAGAACAGGCAAGATAATATGGTAAGTGCCATGAGGGCAGCATGACATACCATGGGAACAATCAGAAGCCACAACGTAGTAGACATTTGTATTTTTGATGACTCTTGTTTTGTTCTCCCTTCCTAAAGCTCCTGAATTTTCTTTTGGACAATTACCTTTCCATTAAGTATTGGTAGAACGGTAAGTTCAGATGTCTGACTCATACTACAGAAATGAAAATGTTCAAGTTCTGTGTTTTCCCAGCCCAATTAATTCAGGGCACGGGTGTGTTAGCTTAGCACAGCTCATCAGCTCCTCTTTTCCAGAGCATACACCTTGAGTTAGTATCATGAATATTGAACAAACATTTGGGATTCATTACTCATTCCCACTGAAGCAGCCAAAGCCAGTGGTTCTTGCCACAAGATTATTTGCTGGGCTTCCTGCTTCCATAGCCCCTGACACTGTTTCCCTAGTTATCAGTTCTGAAAACCCGGATAGTCATTCCACAATGTTACATGTCCATAAATGCAATTTATTAAAGAACTGCTATGCCTAAGATTAGTTTGGAAGCAAATAAGTAGCTATATGTGAAATTGTAACTTTGAGAGCTTAAGCCAAAAAACAAACAAAAAAAAAAAACAGGAACAAAGGGAAACAGGAGTCTACACAGGGTAGAATAGTGCAATATATATGCGGAGTTTAAGAAGTGGAAAGGCAACAGGAATAGGGAAATTGTTATGGTGAGCTAATAAACTGAGAAAATGCAAAGTAATTTAGAGAGCTCCTGACTTCAACCAAGGAGAAACAGCATATTACATAACTAACAGGCAAAGTACATGTTGCAGAATAAAAGGAAAGGGTAAAGAGAGTTCTACGGATTTTTTTCTTAGAATGAATCTTAGAATGTTGACTCAGAAAAGACAAACCACAGATGAAAATTGTAAGACACCATCATTATAAAGTTCAAACATAAGCCAGATCAACATATTGTTCATGGACATGTATGAGTTTGAGATGATAGATTGATGGATAGAAAGAGGAATTTAAAAAACAAACAAACAAACAAAAACAAAGAAAAATAGAACAGTGAATATTTCTTGAGAGTGATGAGAAGAGACATAGTTTCTTATCAAAATTAATGACACTTTTTTTAGTTCCTTAGTTGGGTTCATTTTATTATGCATCATAATTTATGTAACATTATTTGGAATGTATCAAATATTTCCTAATCTTACACTGGGCAGTTTGTTGAAAAACATAAGCAGTTATACATAATTTCTAGCTCTTATAAACAATGCTGCCATAAATATCAGGACCGAACTTTGTTTCTAAGTACCCTTTGTAAGACTGCTCAATCTGATGATTCCTTCCCATATGCTAAAGATAAGAACTCAGGAAATCCCTTGATTGTCCTGATCACCTTCAGATGATAATACATTCTACAATGCTCACTTTTCATTGAAAACCCAGTCTCCACTCAAAAAAAAAAAAAGGAAGCGTGAAACCTAAGTCATTGGCTCTCACGTTCCATGTTAAGAAGAGTTTTCAATCAATCTGTGAAGGATTTGTGATTAATTAGAGCACAGGTATTAGTCAACTAGTCCAAGCAGTATATGTATATGGGCCTATCTTAGCAAAATTTAATTTGTAATATATAGACATAGATTAATATTTAAGTAAATCTGCACATAGTTAACCCATAATTCTTTTTGGGGGGATCTTCTCAACAAATTTATTCTCTTATGTTCCAGAAAAAAAACCACCGTGGTATAGGGGATGAATATGTCTGAAATTTGGATCCAAAAGGCCATCTACACATGGTTTGATGCCAAGATTAGAATAATTCTGTTTGATTGATCCTTCAAGATCACCCATCACAGTGACATTTGTAAAGCACTGGCATTAAATTGCAAAACAGTAGCTCCACTCTCACCACCTCTGGGCAATTCTATTCAATCAAGTTAAAACTACCTGGCTTTTATATTATAATAAATAGAATCACAATTGTTCATTGGAGGAGTTAAAATTTCTCTGCCATTGAATTCTAAGAGCAATGCATATTAAGAATTCTTCTATAAGGGCCATAGACTATGTCTTCAAGTATAATTTTGTTATTAAACAATGACAGACGAGATCGGGCGCATTCCAGGTAGTCTGTTCACTGCAGCGTCATTTACTTTGGCCAAGACATGGAACAACGAAAGTGTCCCTCCATAAATGATTGGATAAAGAAATTGTAGTATATATACACAATGGAATACCATTCTACCATAAGAAAAGATGAAACACTGCTATTTGTGACAACATGGATGGATCTTGAGATTATTATGCTAAGTGAAATAAGTCAGACAGGAAAAGTCGAGAACCATATGATTTCACTCATATGTGGGATATAAAACTAAAAGCAACAAATGAGTAAGGCAAACAAACGAACAAAAACTCATAGACACAGACAATAGTTTAGTGGTTATCAGAGGGTAAAGGTGGAGGGGATGGTAGATGAGGGTAAGGGGATCAAATATATGGTGATGAAAGGAGAACTGACTCTGGGTGGTGAACACACAATGTGATATATAGATGATGTATTTAAAAACTGTACACCTGAAACCTATGCAACTTTACTAACAATTGTCACCATGATAAACTTGAAAAAAAATAACAGAAATGCAACCTTTTTTGTGTACATTTTTATGTCATATTTAAGTGGGAGAGGTTTGGTTGGTAGTGTTTCTAAATGTAACCTACTTTTATATGTTCTAGCTGCTCTCATTCAAATCTCTAATCATTTACTGAGGATGTAATTTGTGCGAAGTATTTTGCCATGTGCTGAATGACAGTTGTTCATTAAATTGAACTATGGACTTGAATCATTGACTTGATGAGAGATAACTGCACCAAAATAATCTGGAAGCTTTTAGAAATACAGATTCCCAGGCAGCCAGGCAGACCATTCTGATTCAGAGGATCTAGGTTAACTGGGGAACATCTGTATTGTTTTCAATTTCCCAAAGTGATTTTACTAGTCAGTTTTAAGAACAGTGCTATAGGAGTAATGTCAAAGAAAGTAAAGTTTGTAGGATACAAAAGCAATGTACAAAAATCCACTGAATTCCTGTACATGGACAATAAAATTTCAGGAAAAGAAATAAAAAATAAATAAAAAAATAAAAAAAAACAATTACTTTTGCAATTGCAACAACAAGAATAAAGAAATACCTGGGAATAAACTTAACAAAAGATGTGAAGGACCTATACACTGAAAAATTATATGACATTACTTTTTAAAAATTGAAGAAACAAAGAAATGGAAAGACATTTCATGTTCATGGATTGGAAGAATCAACATAGTTAAAATGGCCATATTACCCAAAGCAATATACAGATTTAATGCAATCTCCATCAAAACCCCAATGGCATTTTTAGAAGAAATAGAACAAAATAATCATCAGATTTGTATGGAATAACAAAACAACAACAACAACAACAACAAAATCTCAAATATTCAAAGCAATCCTGACAAAAAAAAGAGCAAGGCCAGAGATATCACACTTCCTGATTTTAATTTATATTACAAAGTAGCAATAATCAAAACAGCATGGTATTGGTATAAAAACAGACACAAAGACCAATGGAATAGAGTTAAGAATCCAGAAATAAACCCACATATATGTTGGCAGACAATTGTCGACAACTGAACCAAAAACATACAATGGAGAAAAGAAAGCCTCTTCAATAAATGATGTGGAGAAAATTGGAAAGCCACATGCAAAAGAATAAAACTAGACTGCTATCTGTCACCATATACTACAATTAACTCAAAATGGATAAAACACCTAAATATAAGACATAAAACAATAAATTACATGGAAGAAAGCATAGGTACTAAACTTATGGACCTTGAGTTCAGAGAAGATTTTATGCATTTGACCTCAAAGGCAAAGGAAGTAAAAGCAAAAATAAATTAATGAAAATATATCAAACCAAAAGCTTCTGCACTGCAAAAGAAACTGTCAAAACACAGAGGCAAACAACTGAATAGGAGAAGATATTTGCAAACAACACCTCCGATAAGGGACTAATATCCAAAATATATAAAGAACTCACACAACTTAACAACAAAATAAGCAATCCATAAAACTCAACAAGAAAAAAAATCCAATTAAAAAATGGGCAGAGGATCTGAACAAACACTTCTTCCAAGAAGACATACAAACTGCCGACAGATATGAAAAAAATGCTCAACTTCATTAGCAATTAGGAAAATGCAAATCAAAACCACAATGAGATACCTCATACCTGTTACAATGGCTATTATCAATAAGACAAGTAATAGCAAGTGTTGGAGAGGTTGTGGAGAAAAAAGATCCCTTATATACTATTGGTGGGAATGTAAATTGCTGCAGCCACTATGTAGAACAGTATGAAGGTTCCTAAAAAAATTAAGAATAGAGTTACCATATGACCCAGCAATCCCTTTTCTGGGTATCTACCAAAAAATCTGGAAACATTTATTTGTAAGGATAAATGTACCCCTATGTTCACTGCAGCATTATTTACAGTGGCCAAGACATGGAAACAACCAAAATGTCCTAACATAGATGATTTGATAAAAAAAAAGTTGTGGTATATATACATAATGGAATGCTACTCTTCCATAAGAAAAGATGAAGTAATGCCATTTGCAACAACATGGATGGATCTTGAGATTATTATGCTAAATGAAATAAGTCAGACAGAAAAAGTCAAGAACCATATGACTTCACTCATATGTGGGATATAAAACTGAAAGCAACAGATGAACAAGACAGACAGATAAAGAAACAAAAACTCAGACACAGACAACAATTTAGTGGTTACCAGAGGGTAAGGGGAGGATGGTAGAAGAGGATTAAGGGAGTCAAATATATGGTGGTGGAAGGAAAACTGATTCTGGGTGATGAACGCAATATATATAGATACTGTATTATAGAATTGTACCCTTGAAACCTATGTAGTTTTGTTGACCATTGTCACCCCAATAAATTAAAAAAAATAATTACATCTTTATTGTCATTAAATTCTAACTGAAATTTATAATTTTCTGCCATTATTAATGTAGGCAAAAATCCACAGTGGTATTAAGAATTTCTAAAATCACAATAGAGATCCTAAACTGTTATTTACTCTTATGACAAGTTTAAAGCTACAATTATTATTACAGAATATAGTACTAAAAAGCATAAATATTACTATAGATATTTTGGTGTTTCACTAACTGCATGTCAACACAGACTTTGCCTTTGCAATTACTTTCAGGTGTCAAAAAATGGTTAAGTATCTCTAACTGCTACTCTCTGATAGAAAACCACGGAATATTAGAGATAGGCTGTTAGCAATTATGTAATCCATCATTTTCATTTTGTAATTGAAAAATAAAGTGTAATAAACACTGCAGTTGACTTACTGATATTCACTCCACTGATGAGAAGTAGCACTGCAGCTTTTACAATTGACCTCATATCAAGGGTAGAATCCAACTGCTTAAAAAAAATACTATCCCTCCTGTCAATGACTGTTCTAGAATGTGCTTGTACTCACTTCAGTAGAGAGGAATGCTAAATATATAAAATAAATAAATAACTGTTATTCATTAAATGAGAGATAGGATACCATTCTCTCTCTTCAACTTAAGTGAGTATGGAGAAAAGTCCCCTTATTTTTGTTGACAACAATCTTTCAATTATGATGAGAGCCATCCTTAAGACAAACTTACATATATAAGGGGTGGAGCCAATAGAAAACAAAACAAGGGAATTTGATCCCTGAACAAACTGAGACTGGTGCTGAGACCCCACTTTTGAATTCCCAACTATGTCTTAATAGATTCTATTTGGTTTTTAATTCATTATGAGCTGGTTTTAAATTGCTGACAAAATTGATTGAGCATCATTCCCCTTGCATTTTTGTAAATCAGTATGAACTGTGTACTTACCATGTGCCAGGTACTTCCTTAGCAATTTATTTATATTGAATCCTATCTTCTTCAAAATGAAAATCCTATTATTATCCCCATTTTTATGATGAGAAAATCAAGTTGCAGACCAGTTAAGTCACTTGCCCAAAGTGGTCCAGTTAGTGATGAATGGAACTGAGATCTGAAACTACCTAAGATGTGGGATCCACACTGGATATATAGCTCCCTGTTGCCTACCAAACAACACCCTGTAGCTAGAATAAAATTGTAGTACGTAGGAAAAAACAACAATAACATAAATTTTCTGTCTCTCAAGGAACATATCGTCATGCTCTGTGGAACCATGGGGAATACTTAATAGTGTCTCTATTTTACTTAGGCATTTAAATCCCCTGAGATGAAGCAATAATTCAAAGTTAAAAAAATGCATTTACTTAAAATGCAATAAATGTTTTATATGGTTATAACATCTATATTCCCACAGAAATTGCTATTTTGTGACTCAGGAACACCTGGGCATGAAGTAAATTGGAAAACTTTATTCTGGGAAGTGAGGGGCTTCACTGAGTTAAGGTTTAATTTTGTGTAAATTAGTAGCAAGTTAGAAAGGATGAGTCAATCCCAAGCAATGGCCATAGCCAAAATGGTGATATGGTGGCCCCAAGAGGTAGTCAGCAGAAATTAGTATATGAAGGATTCTGGGAACTGAGCTGTGGAAAACAGAAATCAATATATGAGCCAAGGACAAGTTATTGGAGCTCAGTTCTGGACCATTCTAGCAACAGCTGGCAATTAATGTGGCTTGACTTAATTGGCTGAGTGATATGTAATCATTTTAACCAGTGTTTCAAAACTTGTTAAATCACAAGAGTTGCAAAGAGTATTGTTTAAAATAGTGGATTCCTAGGTCCTCTTCTATAGTGCTTCACACAGTGAGTATCAGATGGGAACATTTGCATTTTAAATAAATATCTATAATAATAGATGGTTCTTGAAATCTGGCAAATTTAGGAACTAATCAAACCAAAGAATGAGCCAATGGTCATAACTATAAAATGGTGGTGCAATTTAAATCTGTGTAATGGGGATTTGTGCATCATCACTCCTTTTAGTTTTAGAAACATGAACGATCTTCATTCATGAGATATTTATTGACTACATACTACATGATAGCTATTTTTCTGTGTTGCTGTGTGTGGAAATTTGTGACGAACAAGTTGTGGCTTCTCTCCCCAGAAGTGTTTAGTTGACAGGAGAGATGCAAGTCAATAGTCAGTTATAATATAACTTTGATAAATTCCGTGTTAGAGTTAAGTACACAGTTTTACAGTAGCAAATAGAAGCATATGGCCTATATTTAGGAAGTCGTACCTAAGTTGAGAATTGAATGGCGAATTGGGAATAAATGGAGCATGTGCAAAGATTGAAGTTCTTCCATGGGCCACCTTATGTAAGGCAGGGGTAAAATAGACAGAAGTAGGCAAGAGAGGTACATAGAAAACAGATGATGAAGGGGCTTCAGGAGATATGTAGAGTCACTGAAGAGATTTAAGGAAGACAGTGACATAATCAGATTTATGTTTTAGAAAGAACAGTGACTGCAGAGTAGAGAATGAAATAGAGTCGAACCAAGTTTATAATCAAAGAGGTTACTTAAGAAGCTTGGGCAGTAAATCAGCCTTTGATGACAGTCACCTATTGTATTAATTTTCTTTTGTTACCTCATAATATTATCACAACTTATGGCTTAAAATAATAGACATGTGTCTCTGTGGATTAGGAATTTAAACATGGCTTCCCTGGTTTAAGAATTTATGTGGCTGCAAAGTGTCAGACAGGGCTCTGCTCTCATTTGGACCATCGGGAAGGAATTTATTCCTCACTTTCAGGGTTGTGGACAACCTTCAGTTTCCTGTGGTTGTTGAACTAAGAATTTCAGGTTTTGCTGACTCTTGACCAGAGGCCACCCTCAACTCTCAGAAGTTACCAGCTGTTCCTTACCATGTGGAGTTCCCCAACATGGCGTGGGTGGTAGAGGCATCTTAAGATCTCCCCACCACACCTGAATTTAGAAAAAAATCATTAGTGATGGAAAGAAATAGGTAAGGTAGGTCGAGTTATATTAGATCGATCATCTCAATTAAGATTATGTTGTTTATATCAATTCCACTACGATTAAGCCTCTCATGAACCTGGGTCAGGTTTGTAAAACATAATAACAAAAACATTTGAATTTTCCCTTTTGGAGGGCTAATTTGCTCTATTAAATACATTATTGGGGTTATCAATGAATTGTCTTCACTACCATGCGATGATTATAAATTCAGCCTTTGCTCAAAGTAGAGAAATAGACTTAGGGAGGAAAATTCTACCCTCCCCTGGATAGTGAGTTTGAAGACATTCTTTAATTACCAAGAAAAGATGCCCAAAGAATGACATTCTTTTCCAGCAACACTAACAGCAGGCATTAGTCACAGTCTTGGCACAGGAGCAGATACTGGAATCTTGGAACTTCACTTGTAAGTGGTTAAAACCAAGCACATCATTTCAACATGTCATAGTTAGTTGACACTTCAGGAGATTACCAATTAATTCAATTTGGCCAAAACCTTAGGAATTTTTTCCAAATTATTCCGACCTTGTCGTTTTGCGGAATTTGTATATGTCATCGAATTTGTGTCATCGAATTTGTATGTGTCATCAAATTCTACTTTTCCTATATAAATCCCAAATGTGTTATTATTCAGAGATGAAAAGCCTGTTCAAATCATTCACAGAAATGTCGTAAGCTCTAGCAGTATCCTGAGCAGTTAATAGGACTATATTAGGAATCTTTCATTTATCTTCAGTGCTGAAAATTCAAATTCTCAAATAGAGTACAAAGTGTTCATCAACAGTCATACCAATCAAGTATTTTTTTTATCTGATTTCCCATATCGTTGTTAGTATACAGGAATGCAAATAAGCTGTTCCACTGGTATTGGCACTGCTAGACGATGTCAATTTGAATTTTAAATGCCTTCTTGATCACCAAAGTGTCACATCAGACATGCAGACTGAATTTGCCCACGGTGGGCACCACCCCAGCAGGTAAGTTCAAACTGGAGACAGAATGTCGCCCACTGATGTGTTGGCATTTTACAGAATAGCTTCAGAATAGACTCGTGCTCACTACCCTTAATGGAGTTTTATTTTCTCCAGATTGCTGCTCCTTCAGGCAAGACCCCTGGGCAAGGAAAACAAGCCACACTTTCAGTCTACAAGAATAAATTAGAGTTTAAGGAATAAATATAGCCTCATAACCATAACAATGCTTTATGTTATTATTTATAATACTCATCGTGATAAATATAATAATATTATTGTGTAATGCTAGCTAATAATAATTATAGCTAATGTTTTGGTGGTGCATATAAGCAAGTCAGGGTGTTAAAGCAGATAACCACCCTGAGTTTATTCTTATCCCCATTTTAGAAAAGAAACTAAACTTTGAACCTAGTCATATATTTTATCAAAAGCATCTCATTTGTAAGTGCCAGAGGCAATATTCACACTCAGTTGCATTTTCCTTGAAATTCTTAAAAGTATACAATATGGCCAATTTCATTCCAAGAGTGTGAAAAAAATAAAACAATGTGAATAAATGGTTGGTTGAAATAAAAGAGAAATATTTTTGAAGAAAAATATATTGAAGAATCAATTATTCCTGTCCATATCTGAAATTATATGATGCTTTACAAAATACAACATTTTTTTCTAGAAATCATAATTAGAACAAGAGTACGATCCCCCATTTCTTAATGCTGACAAATGGATCCAGTGTTCTATAACTTTAACTTGGTTACTTAATTCTTTTTATTTTCCTAAAGTACATTATTTCCCTTCAGCATTTCAGATGATATATTTCACAGCGTTTCAAAATCACTTTTGTTCTATTGAGTTAATTACACATTGCTCCTCTTTATTTTCACCCTTCGTATAGCACACAGAGTCTCTTCATTATTAGCTGTAGCAAACAACACTTGCCAATGAAACCATTATCACCTAATCTCAATAAAGTCTACAGGTACAGCACTCAGCTCAGGATTATTTTTTTCTCAGCTTGAATTCTGGACACATAATCATGCCATTACAAATACTGCCTATGGGAAATAAGGAAGTAGAGCCATTTGCGTGCTACACCAACTGACATACCAGATGACAAACAATTGCATAGCATTTAGCCAGTAAAACAATCAGAAGCCACATTGTGGCTTCCATGCACGGAGGAGAATTGCAAGTATATGTTTCCTATGTCTTTCTTAATCAAAAGCACTCACCTTATTCTAGGTGTTTTATGTATCACATCCCACCCAGAGCATTACATGAGGTTTGAGGAACAAACCGTCTTATAAGTGAGCATCTTATAAATTAGATGCTTTGGATAAATGTATGGAAAAACTCCATGATGTTTGGGAGGTGGGGAACACTTCTCGGTGAAATGGTCGCCTCTCTTTCTACTAGCTTTTTCTCATTTCTTTCCGTTCCCTACATACTGAGGACATGCCTAAGTGACCCGCAATAGCGTCTCAAACTGAAAGGGAAGTCAATACCTTCCACATTCTACAGCTCCCCCTTCAAAACCTGTCTTCTTCTTCCCCCTTCTCTCCTTCAGTCCTGGATAGTCTGTCTAATGGTCCACAGCTCAGTTGAGAAATATTGTACACTTCTTAGTACCCATCATCACTTCAATACAATCAATGAAAGTGGAACAGAGCTTTGTGGGGAAAATAATTACGCCTCTTCAGTCACTGTCTCTCAGCGCCACACCCACCTTCTCTTACGCTTTGTGATGGAACTCTGTAAACCACTTTTTTTTTTATTACAATTTATTGGAGGTGGCAATAGTTAGTAAAATTACCTAGATTTCAGGTGTACAATTCTGTAATCCATCATCTATACATCACATTGTGTGTCCACCACCCAGAGTCAGTTCTTCTATCACCACGTATTATTTGACCCCCTTTTCTCTCATCTACCACTTTTCTTGTGCACAAATTGCTGCCTGTGAAGCTTTGACAATGAGGGGAGCTAGAAGGAGACCGCTAGGTTGGAAGAGGAAGCAGGGGCTTGCTCTTTCCTGTTTTCTGTTGGCTTCCGGTAGACTTCCCAACTGCTATGGTTCCGTGAGCGTCATATCAGCAATGCTTCTTCATCTTGGCAGTGGCAGTTCCTTCCCACAGGAAGATAAAGACTGGGAAACCAGAGAGAGAAAAAGAGACGTGCTCCTTTCCCTCAGTTCCCTGTGTGCGTCCTCTGGGATTCCTGTCTGCCTTAGTGTCCTGGGAGCAGCAACACATCTTCAACCTGGGAGAGGACATTCCTTCCCACAGAAGCAGCTCAATCCAGTTTTCAGTTTTCCCAGCACTTACAGACCAGCTTCATGGATATCAGCTCCCTCTGATTGGCATCCGCTCCTCAAAGTCTGGGTGACAGCCCCAGCAGACCCATCCTCTGAGCTCAAAGACGGGAGGCCCAGGTGAGCAGCACCCCTCTTCAGAGAGTGTGGCATGCTGGAGCCTGCCTTGACAAGGGCCAGGAGAATAGAGCTATATGACAAATTATCAGACTCTGTGACTCAAGGAAATGCCAAGCTTTTGTGGAGTGTTCTAATAGAGCAAATGGGAGATAAAAGCCATGGTTTTAGAGCTGGAGAATTAATTTCTCGGATGCTCTTGGTTGAGCATTTGTAGACTCGATTTTCTGAGCCTGTTAATATCATCGCCTTCACTAATTTTAACGGCTTTGTTTTCCCTGCAAGCTCATATACTTCTCAAGGCCAATATTGTAAGCTCATAGAGGGTAGGAAACCCGTTTTGTATGCCTGCTCAATATACCTGAAATGACAACAACAAAGGAATTGAACGGCTTCTGCTCTAGTTCCTGATTTGTGTGTTGTGAGCAGCAGGTTGCCAGAAAGGGTCTACCTACAGTGTCCCCCGAAAATAGAATGGTAACTTTATAACAATCTTAATTCAAAGTGTCAGCAGGAGAGAAAATGTAGGTAGCAACAAGAAATGGCAAATTGCAGCTTCTACAGAGCAAAGGGGTGAAAGGGCCAAACAAAACAAAAAATAAATAAAACAACAACAAAAACCCAAGCAACTCAGGAGAATTATACCACGATTGCTTCAGTAAAGCATTCTTAAAACAGCAGTCACTGGGGCCTGCCTTTAGGCAACATTAATATTAGAAGCTCTGAAACCCCGTGAAGCTACCAGAGAGTAGAGACAAACTGAAAGGGTGACTAGCACAATGAAAGCACAGTCGTGCTAGCCTTATGAGGCTGTTTATTCGGCAGCAATTTCATCCAGAGCAAGCTGATCACTTTTCCAACCCCTTAAATCAAGCAGCAGGTATCTACATCCTCAAGGTAAGAAATATTAAGCTGTAGCAAACTTTCAGGCTTGAAACATTGCAGACGTGGAGCGGGATGATTTCTCAAGGTGGTTTCTCTCCCCATTTACTTTTTACCTTCATATTCTAAAAACTGATAGGAATACAATTCCAGTTCCATATCCCTTTGTTGTTGTGGGTTTCATTGTCATCTTTCCTATACAAAGAAGGACACTTTTCATATGAATCATGGCCCAAATTTTGGTCCAAACTCCCCATGTAAGTGTTTTGGAAATGTTTAGACTCAAAATACTCCTGTTCTTTAAATAAATAAATAAATAAATAAATAAATAAATAAATAAATAGAAATAGAAGGTAGAGATTCAAGATCAAAACAAAGAGCTCTGGTACTCTAATTTATTTTCACTTTACAAATAAAAAATCTTCAGTGATATTGGCATTGGTTGTAGAGGTTTCCAGAGGAAAATGTCCTGGACTCAAGAATCATAAGAGTCAAAATCTCAGTATGGGATCCAAAAGTTCATGTAGACCAAGAATCAGCACACTTTTCCCCTAAAAGGCCAGATACTGAGTATTTGGGGCTTTGTGGGTCATAGAGTCGGCTGTCTGTCATATGCTCAGCTCAGCCACTGTAACATGAAAGCAGCGTCTACAATACATAAATGTATGAGAGTGGTTGTGTTCCAAGAAAATTTTATTTATAAATATGGGCAGTGGGCTGGATTTGGCCCACGGGTCAAAGTTTATGACCCTTGACCTCAACCACTGAACCATGAAATGAAAAAGGAAGACAGAAAGAAGAAACTCCTTTAAGCTAGGGGGGAAAAAAAGAGTGAATATCTGACTTCTGTGTGATTATTCATATTGTTCAGATATTATATTCCAACAGTTAAAGAGTATAAATCCTAAGTGTGCAGCTTGATATATTTTTATGCACAGACATACCCCCATAGATACCACCCAGATCGTGATGTAGGACATTTACAATGGCCCCAGAAGGCTCTCTTATCTGCCTCCCAAATCAATTATCCAGTGAGATAACCCCTATTTTCACTTTATAAATTAGTGCTCCCTATTTTTGAATGTCATATACATGGAGTCAGGCAGCTTCTTATTTGGTGTGTGATGGTTCTTTCTCAACATTACGACTGAGGAATTATTTGTCATTTCTAAAATTATTTATAAAATTCTCGCTCTAAAAGGTGAAATTTCAAACATGTGTGTTCCATCATTATGTAGGGTAACATGACATATTCATGCTGGGGCAATGGAGTGTGGTAGATCTTTTTGTGATCACTGTGCTTATAACTCAAATCATATTACAATTGCCTTGAGCCTCATCTAACATACTGGTAAAAGGTTTATTATCACACTCTTGGGACTCTGCCTCTTCCCATCACCCCATAGTCTTTACTCATCATCCAAGAGCCCTAAGGGTTTATACACTACAAAGAGGGGTGGGTCAGGCTGGGAAGAAATCCGGCCTACATAGCTGTCTGCAGCGTCTGTCACTGCAGTTTATTCCCCCAACCTCACAGATGTGCTATGTAAAACGTTATCCCCTAGCCCGTGCCCCAGTGAACTCTCCCCGGGTCTGTCCAAGTCTCACTTGCTGAGCCCCCTAACCATGATCCCTTGAAGGAAAGTCACTGTCAGCAGCTCTAGTCTCTCCATTTTGGCCTAGGCCACAAGGAACACTCGTTTAAAATCCCAAAGCTTTGAAGTGCTAAGGTTTATTAGGCATCCAAACAAACAGCTATTTATTTTTTCAGAACACGATCCTAGAAGAGAATCAGGACTCTGAGAGGTAGTTGGGTGTAGTAGTTAAGAACATAAACTTTGGATTTAGACAGCTCAGGTTCAATTTCCAGCCCCTTTACTTACTAGCTGTGTGAACTTTGGAAGATACTTAACTAATCTGTGCCTGTTTTGGCCTGTGCAAAATGGTGGTAATAACAGTACCTACCGTATAGGGTTGATGTAACCATTAAATTAATTAATGCATGTAAAGTGCTTGGAATAATACCTGATACATGTTAAGTGACACTTATATAGTGATACCAATTAATTCTAAAAGGCAAAGCCTTCTTGCTCGTCTCTTTTGTATAATAATCAAGGTTTTATTATTCTAGATCCCATGGTAACAAAATTTAACTGCCCATATAGGTTTAGTCAAATGTTCCAAATTGAGCTGATACAGACATAAAAAGATTAAATACAAAATTGAATATATTGTATGCTCTTTAACTGTAACAGATACACATATGCATAGAAAACATTGCTAGGAATATGTCAGATGTTTGCGGTCTCAAAACTATGACATTATAGATAACTTTAAATATCTTCTTCATGTGTTTTAAATAATTTCTAACACAATAAGCACGTGTAACTTTTAATTTTAACAATAAAACTGCCTTTGTGTACAGCATATTTAAAATAATGTGTAAAACTTGTATTTGAGTACTAGAACTTCATATAGTAGAGGGTTCGCCATGGGGCGAGTCAACCAGCATATCAAAACTTTGGCTTGTCAATATCTAAAAGAGGAATAATATCCCTGCTTCAATTGATTGTAGAAATTAAATCACATGAGGAAACCCTTTTTTAATGTAATGTACTATACAAATGTAAGACATGTCATTGATTATACTATTAGGTTTAAAAAGGCAGAAAAGGTAATATTTTCAGAAACTCAAGGTGTTCCTTTAGGGGAAACTCAGGCCATTAGGGGAAAAGTGAACAAAACTCTCAGCTAAGAACGTGATTTAAAAGCTCATTAAACCATTGCTCCTTCACTTCCTTTGTGACTGATCACAGGAGACTTTTGGCGGGCTTGAGCCTGCTCATGTGAGAGAAAACTCCCACTGAATACACCGTAAGTGCTAAGAAAAGTTTGGTACTACAAAAACTATGGAAAGTCTGCTATGAGCCAGGCATTATGCTACTTACTAGGGATATAAAAATGAGTAAGGCGAACCATTATCTTAAAAAGTTTCACATTGTAGGAAGTTTAAAGATAATTCCATACGCTTCTATTCTGTCTTAAACTAGGATTGTATATATGTTTAATCCTTGAGGAATACATTTTGATTATTGTAGTTCCTATTGTTTTCCACCAGTTTTAAAGATCGACTTGGATGTTGTTCTCACACACACACACACACACACACACACACACCTATTGTTCTTGATTGTTAAGGGTGGCAGGCAGGTGAGGAAACAGAGTCTGTACATTTCATTCATAGTTCAGTTTTCTGCACTTATGGACATCAGTTTAATAAGATGGTGAGTCTGGGAAGTAGTTCATAAGAGTGAGTTGAATAAAATGAATTTCTCAATTCTTTCTACTCTAATTTTCTAAACTCTTCAATGAGTTCTCCTTTTTTTGGTCTTCACCTTACTCCCTGCAAAGCCAATTGCAGAGATTACCACACTGAAATTTAAGAGTGGGAATTTGAGGAGAGATTAAAGTAACTTTTCTGTTTGTTTCATTTGTCATCACATCACCTTTTGTCACACACAATCAGCAAAAGCAGATGGATCTCACAAAGTATAGTCAAAGTCTGGCCAAAGAACCCCACTTCACTGACTAGGGGGGTAGCTCGAGTTAGAAAAAATAATTTTGGACACAGAGTCACAAGACGTAGGTCCTAGTCCAGTGGTTTCACCTTGACTACTTATCAGCTGTGTAAACGCATTAAATGTCTCTAAATTATCTCAAGCCTCAGTTTCCTTAGTGGAAAGTAAACAGCTTAATAAATGCAGGGCTGCTATAAAGCACAAATGAGCTTATCCTCTTTTTTTTCAGCCTTATTCAAAGCTGTGTTTGGCAATGGACATAAAATATAATTGATCTATCTGTTTCTCTTATAATGGAGTTATAAAATTGTAAGGAAGAAGTTAAAAGAGTAGACTGGGATCCATTCTCCTCCTTCATGGGGGATACCACTGGGGAAAAGAAAAGAAGCAGGTAACCCAGTAAGTTTAAACTCCCTGTGATTTCGACTTCTGGGTAAATAGACTATTAATGTATAGTAGGAAGAAGAGACTTCATCTCTGAAATGTCCTCATGCTTCATAGATTTCCTCAAAACACCTGGCTAAGGGTTACCTGTAATGAGTAAGAGTCAGGATCTAGGAGGCAAAGCTCCCTGATGGACGTCACGAAAACTATGCAATTCTCTGGAGATTATGAAAATGTTTCATAACTGTGCAACTCCCTCCAGTATGAAGAGCTAGCAAACCACACTTTGGGACTTCATCTTTCCTGAGCCAGCGGGGCATATCTGATGTGGGAAGGAAGGATCTTGTGAACTATGCTTGATGTCCCAGACCTCAATGCTTCACCTGAGCCGTTTCATGGCTTCCATCCTCCTTATCGTGTACTAAACATTGATACCGGGTAAGATCTCTGATTCCTGTGAATCTGATTTGGCAATCCAGTCCTACGTGTGAGTGCAGAAATATTTCAAAACTGCTATATCAATAGCAATCATAACAATTCTGCTAGTGGGTCTTTGCTCTGGTAACCTGTATCTGTCTGTCTGTCTTCCCAATATGGGGGAGAGCAGTTTCCCTCGTGACTTCAGTTCTCTGACGGATGGATCTAAGAAGAGTTGTTGATATTTTCAGTTTGTTTGACTTTACTTGTTGTTAGGATGGAGTGGCAACTTCTAAGCACTTTACATGCCAGACTGAAATCCTGGAACCAATTTATATTAATTTTAAAAATGATGGAACAGGGAAGCCGAATGTTAATGGGAGTGGGATAGATAACAATTAAATATTTTACATCAGACTCACATTCTTAGTTATAATGGTTCAGATTTCCCATCAGAAAGTGAGTAAATTACAGAGTATTTCCTTTAATATGCGTGTGTAATTTACTTGTCTTCTGAAAATATTTAACTTTTGTAAATTCTCATTTAAGTGATTTTAAATATTTGTTTTATTTTAAGTATGCAAATGTATTCAGATGTATTAGAAATGTATCCCCAAAGTGAAAAAATGCCCAGCAAATTATTATACTGAAAATTTTGTGATTGAATTATTTTAGGAAATTCCACATATTATGACCCCCTCTTGATGCTAATTTGTATCACTCAAAGCATTCTATATTGTATTAAATAGTTGGAGAATGGACAAGGGAAGAACAGTCACTCAATTCTTCATTGAAAAAAATGCTATTTGGCTATAGCGGGAGTAGTAGTAGTAGTAGTAGTAGTAGTAGTAGTAGTAGTAGAGAGAGAGAGAGAAAGAGAGAGAGAGATATCTAGCAATGAAGGTGACACAAAGGAACTTGAAGTGAAATAAGAGTCATAAGAAAGATGTAAGTGTCCTATAGAAATCTGGGGAAAAAAATATAATGAAGAGGAAGATGAAGTGCCAGCATGGTAACTTCGGAAAAAGCAACATAAATACTTTATGCAACTGTCATGCGGGGTCTCAGCTCCCGCTCCCAGAGGTGGACACAGAATATGGAGAGACCAAAAAGGAACACCCACGGAGCCATAGACAGGGCAGTCATACCACTATATTCTCGCTAGCGGCTGGATTGGAGACACAGGAAGCAGGAGCTGAAATCTGCCATCCGTGCTTGCTAACCCCACTTGCTAGCAGCAATCTGCCATCCGCTTCTCTGCCAACCACCCAACCCCCTAGCGTAGCCATGGCAGTTACATTAGTGGCTAATGGCTAACTGGTTACAGCTGATGGCCATCTGATCACAGCTGATGGCCATCTATTACCCGAGTCAGCACCTTACCATGTGAGGTCGAGAGCCTGGAAACTGCCCTCTGGGAATCTGTCCCCACACCACCCTCTTCACTGTTTGATAATTATGAATTTTTATGTGTATATTTGACTTTTCTAGTCCTTTTATCTATATGTAAATTGAAAATAATTTTAGATATTCTATTTTGTGTGGGTTATGAGCTTTAAAATTGAGAAAATAAAAATTCCTTTGACATAGCATTTATTAAACAGCACTTTGTTTCATATTTAACTGACCTGAGTTTCTTGGTGGTAGGTTCTGTGCGTCGTTTTCAGCTCTCTAATCTTACCTTCTAGCATAGTGTCTGCCTTATTGGGAGCTTAATACATACTCATTGAATACAAAAGACAGGAGGAAGGGAGGGAGAGAAGGAGGGAAAGAATAAGGAAAGTAAAAAGGGAAGAAGGCAGAGAAGGAATGAGGACAGAAAGAAAAGAGAGAGGGAGGGAGGCAAGGAGGAATTAAGAAAGGATGGAAGGAAAGAAGGAAGGCTGACTTCAGTGATCCAGAAAAGAAAGAGTAAGTGGAACAAAATTCATCAATACCCGAAGTCCTAGCCAAAGTCCTTTGTCTAGAAGAGATAAGGGACTGTGGCTGAAACGAGAAAGATATATAACTGATTTCATAGACGAATGAAGATAAAAGGGGAACTTCCAGTGGGTGCCAATAATGAGCTGTGTTTATGGTACTTTGTAAGCATGTGTGCCTAATTGGTCTTAATCGTTTTTTTAGTCCATTTACCCTATTGTCTTTCAGAGCTTCATGGAAATAAATTATAATGCATCTGACTTAGATCCCTATAAAATGATATAAACATTGATATCATTCTCTATTCCACAGAGAAAATGAGGCAGCAAGTTTGGTACACAATAGTGTCATTCTATGAGCATCATATTTTTAAATACCATTGTCAAGAAACAAGTCCTGATTGAATGTACCTCAGGCTATTAATAGCAGTTTAACAGAGGGTAAAGCAGTACCTGAAATAGATTCTCTCTCTCTCTCTCTCTCTCTCTCTCTCTCTCTCTCTCTCTCTCTCTCTCTCTCTCTCTCTCTCTCTCCTTTTAAATTTATTTTATTTATTTATTTATGTTTCTTATTCTATAGAATTTTTATTTTAATTAAAGTTTATTGGGGTAACAATTGTTAGTAAAGTTACATAGATTTCAGGTGTACAATTCTGTATTACATCATCTATAAATCCCACTGTGTGTTCACCACCCAGAGTCAGTTCTCCTTCCATCACCATATATTTGATCCCCTTTGTCCTCATCTACCACCCTCTCCCCCCTTACCCTCTGGTAACCACTAAACCATTGTGTCTATGAGTCTTTGTTTCTCATTTGTTTGTCTTGTTCTTTTGTTGTTTTTGGTTTATTTATCAAAATAACCAAATTTCCCCAAGAGATAATCACCCACCCCCTAATTTAAGTCTAGTATGTTAGCTCCTAACAGTTTACTTATCCACAGCAGCACCTACTCCATTTTCTAATGAAAATAGATATACTATTATATCTATTGTACGTGTTTGTGTTTCCCTTTCACTAGCATTAAAATAAATGTTTCTCCTTATCCTTTTTGACAGACTCTGAAGTTTTGTTAGTTTTATTTCAATTCTGCACTTTCTTCCTTTATGCACTATTTCTTGTTTTATTTCTTGTGTCTTCCTCTAGTCCCTAATGAAGGAGGATTACCTTCCTGGACTCAAGCACTCATGACCTATGCCACCTGCTACACGTGATTTAAGTAGGGCCTCAGGCAGCCATGTTGTCTCCTTGGGAAATAAATATAACAAAGCTGCAGCCTTGGGAAGAATACCAAATTTGAACTGGGACAACCTGGGCTGCTCTGTTCTCCACCCTAATGCAATTCATCGCTGCCATCATGATTTCTGCAAAAAGGCATTCAGAGAAAAATGTGCCCCAGAGTGTCCCTTGCTCTACCTGTCTTTACACTTTTATTTTCAAATACTATAGAAGCCCCCATGCTATATTATATCTTCTCTGGATCCTCATAAACTAAAATAAATTATTTTTTCTTTACATAAACTGTCTTCAATGAAAAGGTTATGTTTGTTTATTTTCATTTCTGGAGACTACTATTGCTATCATCAGTGAATTAGAAATAAATGTGCCAAACAAAATGTCTTATTATGAATGCTTCCTAGATTCATTTTGTATTTCTGTGATACTACTGACCTCTAGCGTTCAGAACACCAATATTTTCTTTCACTTCATTTGTACTTGGTATTTTCAAGTGTTCTTCATGGGTCTGGCTCTTCTATTAGAGAAATCTGATAAAAACTGTAAGTTCAATAATAAATAATTTCCTTTTAATATGAGAACTGAATCTGAGAAGTAAGCTTTGGGGACTTTTGAAAATATGAATTTTTAGAAGACGTAGAAATATGTTTAATTGTCATCATAGGCATTACCTTTGAAACATCTCAAAGTGAACACAGTACTGCTATAACCAAACGCCCTAGTCGTCTTATAGTCTCCAGCCTTCTATTTGTTCATACTGAAAAACTTGGAGTTAATCTTGACTTCTTTACTTCTTTCACCCTACAAATCCATGAGAAACCCTGTAGGTTCCAGTATCGAACACATTAGCATCCAGCCACTTTTCACACTCTTGCCACCACCATTCGGTCCCAAGCCGCATGTTCTCACTGGGATTACAGTGATAACCTCCTAACTGGTCTCCCTATAGCTATAGAGTCTCTTAGTTTTAGTAGTCACCATGGTCCCTTAGAAATGGAAAACAGATTTTGGCATTACTCTGCTCAAAAATCCTCAAATGGCTTCCAGGGCTTGTAGAGAAAAGACTGAAATCTGGAGATGCCAAAAAATCCCTGTCTGACCAGCTTTCACACCTCGCCTCTCAAACCTCACCTTTAACAACACTCCTTCTCACTCTGTGTGTGTCTTTCTCTCTCTGATTCAGCTACACTAACCTCTTGAATATTTCTTTTTCTAAATTTTAATAATGTATTTTATTGAACCCAATATAGCTAAAATACTCTTACTTAAACATGTAATCAATATAAAAATACTAATAAGGTGAGTTTCTTAGGTTTTTAAGTTTAAATTTCAGTTGATATAAAATATTAGTTTCAGATGTACAACACAGTAATTAGACAATTATAGAACTTATGTAGTGACCGCCCTGATAAGTCTAGTACCTGACACCATACATAGTTATTACAATATTATTGATTATATTCCCTATGCTGTACTTTACATCCCTATGACTATTTTGTAACTACCAGTGTGTACTTCTTAATCCCACCCCCTTTTTTACCTATCCCTCCAACACCTCTCCCACCTGGCAACACTCAAAGTATTCTCTGTGTTTATGAGTTTGGTTCTCTTTTATTTTATATTTTTAGATTCCACACATGAAGTGAAATCATATGATATTTGTCTTTCTTTATCTGACTTATTTCACTTAGCATAACACTCTCTAGGTCCATCAATGTTGTTGTAAATGTTAAGATTTCTTTCGTTTTTTTTCTTTCTTTTCTTCAATGGCTGAGTTATATTCCATTGTATAAATGTACCATATCTTGATTATCCATTTGTCTATCAATGGATGCTTAGGTTGCTTCCATGTCACGGTTATTGTAAATAATACTGCAGTGAACATCAGGGTACATATATCTTTTTGAATTAGTGTTTTGGATTTGTGCAGATAAATACCTAGAAGTGGAATTGTTGGGTCATAAGCTAGTTCTATTTTTATTTTTTTTTTAAGGAATCTCCATAACTGTTTTCCATAGTGGCTATACCAATTTACAATATCACCAACAGTGCACAAGGGTTCCCTTTCCTCCACATTCTCACCAACACTTGTTGTTTTTGATTTATTGATCATGGCCATTCTGATAGGTGTAAGGTGATATTTCATTGTGATTTTAATTTGCATTTCCCTGATAATGATGTTGAGTATCTTCTCCTATGTTTGTTGCCCAGCTGTATGTCCTGTTTGGAAGTGTTTATTCAGGTCCTCTGCACATTTTTCAATTCGATTATTTGAGTATTTGGTATTAAGTTATATGAGTTCCTTATATATTTTGGATATTGAGCCTTTATCAGATGAATCATTGGCTAATATCTTCTCCCATTCAGCATGTTATTTTATTGTTTTGTTGATGGTTTCCTAAATGTGCAAAAACCTTTTAGTTTATTTTTTTCTTCTGTTTTCCATGCCCAAAGAGATATATCAAAAAACAAACAAACAAAAATACTACTAAGAGCAATGTCAGAGTTTACTGGCTATGTTTTCTTCTAGGAGTTTTATGGTTTAGGCACTACATTTAAGTCTTTAATCAATTTTTTCTTTTCCAATTTATTCTTGTATATGGTGTCAGAAAGTGATAGTTTCATTCTTTTTGCATGTGTTCATCCACTCATCCCAACACTACTTATTAAAGAGACTGTCTTTACCCCATTGCAAATTCTAGACTTCTTTGTCATAGATTAATTGACCATATAAGCATGGGTTTATTTTTCAGTTCCATTCTCTTCCGTTGCTCTATGTGTTCATTTTTATGCCAGCACCATGCTGTTTTGATCACTATAGCCCTATAGTACAGTTTGATATCAGGTAGCGTGATACCTCCAACTTTGTTCTTCTTTCTCAAGATTGCTTTGGCTTTGGATTTTTCTGTGGTTCCATACAAATTTTAGGATTATTTGTTTCAGTACTTTGAAAAATGCCATTGATTTTAATAGGAGTTGCATTGAATCTGTAAATTGTTGTAGGTAGTGTGGTCATTTTAACAATATTAATTCCGCCTATCCATGAACACATTATATCCTTCCATTTATTTCTATCTTCAATTTCTTTGTTCAATGTCGTATAGTTTTCTGAGTAAAGATCTTTTACCTTTTTGGTTAAATTTATTCCTAGGTATTTTATTATTTTAGATGCAATTGAAAATGGGACTGTTTTCCTAATTTTACTTTCTGATAGTTCACTATTGGTGTATAAAAATGCAACCCATTTCTGAATATCCATTGTGTATGCTGCTACTTTACTGAATTCATTTATCAGTTCTAATAGTTTTCAGATGGATTCTTTAGGGTTATCTACATATAGGATCATGTCATCTGCAAATAATGAGTTGTACGTCTTTCTTACCAATTTGAGACCTTTTATTTCTTTTTCTTGCCTGATTGCTGTGGCTAGAACTTCCAATACTATATCGAATAAAAGTGGTGGAAGTGAACATCCTTGTCTTGTCCCTGATCTTAAAGAAAAAGCTTTCAGCTTTTCACCCCGGAGTATATTAGCTATGGGTCTGTCGTATATGGCCTTTATTATGTTGCAGTATGTTCCCTCTATCCCCACTTTGCTGACAGTTTTTATTATAAATAGACGTTGGATTTTTTCAGTTTTTTTTTTTCTGCATCAATTGATATAATATGATTTTTATCCTTCATTTTGTTTATGTGGTATATCGTGTTAATTGATTTGCAGATACTGAACTAGCCTTGCATTATGGGAGTAAATCCCACTTGATCATGGTGTATAATCTTTTTAATACATTGCTGTATTCAGTTTGCTAATATTTTGTTGAGGATGCTTGCATCTATATTTACTAGGAATACTAGCCTATAATTTTCTTTTTTCTTTGTAATATTTTTGTCTATTTTTGGTATCAGGGTAATGCTTACCTTGTAAAATGAGCTGAGGAGTCTTCCCTCCTCTTGAATTTTTTGGAATAGTTTGAGACTAGATGTTAATTCTTCCTTGAATGTTTAGTAAAATTCACCAGTGAAGCCATCAGTCCAGGGCTTTGTTTCTTGGGAGTGTTTTGATTACTGATTTGATTTCATTGGTAGTTATTTGTCTGTTCAGATTTTCTGTTTCTTCCTGATTCTTCCTTATTTCATTTCATTTAATTTCATTTCATTTTCTGGAGTTTTGTCCTGTTCTTTCATTTGGGATCAGTTTGTCTTCTCATTTTGGCTGCCTTCTGTGTTTGTTTCTATTTTTCAGGTCAATCTCTTATGTCTCCCAGTCTTGGCAGAGTGGTCTTATGTAGCAGATATCTTGTGTGCACTATGGTGCAGTCTCAATGGTCACCTGAGCTGGGTGCTCCAGGCTTGTTCCCTGTGTGGGTTGTGTGTGCTTTCCTATTGTATTTGAGCCTTGATTGCTATTAGCATGTCAGTGTGTAGGATTAACCTGCAGCCTGACTAAATGTGAGGATTAAGTGTGACTACAGTGGACAAGATATTGTGTGTGGGTCAATCCTACAGAGCAGGATTTACTTTAGCAGGGCTCTTGTGCTTGTCAATCTACCCTTTAGGTGTGTCATTTGTGGAGCTGATTGGCTGGTGCTCTGGTGAGGTCTAAAGCTGGCCACCAGGTGTGTTGGTACTGAGGCCTCTTGGGAGTGGCTCCAATACAGTCTAGCCTGGGGCCACCTGGTAGTGTCTAAAAATTGATCTGTGCTTAGTAGCCACTTGTGCTGGGCTTGCAGGCACCTAGGAGAGGCTATGCCATGAACCAAGCCCAGCTGCCACTAGTGCTGGGCTTAGGGACAGTTAGCAAGACGTATAGGAGACACTGAGGCCAGCTGCTACTTGCTTTTGGTTTGTGGACCTATAAGAGATTTCAGAAGAATCCACAGCACAATCTGTGGCAGGCCATTGAGTGGAAAAGCTGCTGAAAGAGGTTAAGTTTGGGCAAGCAAGTTGGGTTGGGTGGGGTCTCCGGGAATCACCAAGGTGGGGTGATTGGTGTTAGTCAGGCTAATGGAGCGCTTGGATTTAGTACCTGCCTGAACCTGAAGGCTGTGTGAGGGAATGGTATAAGAAAGGAGCAATGGCAACTGCTGCACTTACCTCCAAGAGAGAGCTGCTCTGACCCCTCCAGCACCCACTCTGAAGGTAGTCAATTCAGTTTCACCCCGTATGTCCCTTGTGCTTTTTGAGCTTCTGACACTGTGCTGGAGCTCCCATTGAGTGAGTTTGTGAGTCTGTGCACAGGCCCGTTAAGACCTGCAGCACCTAAGTCTCTAATTGCCCATTGTCTTTATTGGACACAAACCCCACTGTTTTTCACAGCCAGATGTTATGGGAACTTCTCTTCCTGGCACTGGATCCTCAGGCTGGGGAGCCCAGTGTGACCCTGGGACCCCTCACTCTTTTGGGGCAACCTCTGCAGTCACAATATCTCTCCTGATTCTTAACTGCCACATGGTGAGTGTGGAACAATCCTGTTCTGTGTCTCTTTCCCTTCTGCTAGTCTTAACATGGATTCTTCTTTATATCTTTAGTTACAGGATTTCTGTTTATCTAGTCTTCAGGTGGTTCTCAATAATTATTGTTCTATAATTTACTCGTAATTTTGATGTGGTCATAGGAGACGGCGAGCACAGCATCTTAGCCATCTTGACCCGAAGTCCTTGGCTATTTCTTAAACAAAGACATTGACCAAGATGACCTGAATGTTCTCCTCAGCTTGAGTAAATTTTATATAGTGTTCATCCTGCCTCTAGGCTTCTGACTTCCTTTTTATTAGAGTATTTACTTTAGAAAACTTGTAACTGCATTCTTTCTCTGCCCCTTTTAGATACAAATCTTTTTTTTTTCTTTTCCTTTTTTTTTTTTTTTTTAATTTCTTGCCATTTTAAAATCTAGGAATGTCTTTCTCAAGAACTTGAGAGCCAACACTTTGAAATACAACCATCAAGAAATATAGTGTCCCTATCTTCCTGTCTTTGTGAGAGGGTAAGAGCCTAACTTTTCTATTCTACATTGTAATACCACCTCCTTTCCATGAAGATATGAAAAGGTTTACTTTTCCTTTGGGTGGGGGTCAAGTAACAGACACAGGTGGCCTATGATTTCTCCACCAACACAGCTCTTAAAAATCTCCATCCCTTTATTTGTGGAGTTGAGTTCACTCTATTTTCCCTACTATAGTAGTCTTAAATAAAATCTTCTTTGCTTGCTTAATTTTGTCAAGTGCAATTTTTCTTTGACAGCACCAAGCATACTAATTCCTTACAGTCTAGGTATTTGCTGTTTCTTCACTCTGGAATGTGTTGACCCCTAGGTATATTTGCATGACTTGCCCTCTCACTTCTTTCAGACTTTTGTCCAAGATGTCACCCATTCAGTGAGCTTCCTTACCCTAAATGAAACAGCAAATTCTATGCCCCCTCCCAATCTATTGTCCACCTTAACTTGCTTCATTCTTCTCCAAGAAATTTATTACCATCTAAATTAATATACATTAATTGACTGTCTCTTCCCAATACAAGCTCCATGGGAGCAGGATTTTTTTCTAGTTTGTTTAGTGCTATATCTTTGACATTTTGATAGAGGTATTGTGAAACTATTCAAATAAACATTTGTTGCATGAAAGAACAAAAATGAATTGAGAAATCAATAGAATTTCCTTTTGTTTCTTTAGAGGCAAAACCAAAATTTGAACTGTAATAATTTAGTTATCCAAAACTTAGTAATTCCTGACTTAAGCAAACTGAGCACTTTCATTAGTATACTCTATAAAATAAGTATATTAATGCATTAAAAATGGGATTTTACCTAGAACCTAGACAGGTATGAGGTAAAAATTTTTTTAAAAAAAGGTAATAATTAAAAAGCACAATTCCATTAAAAGAAACACATACTTAATAGATTTATTACTTCCCTTTGCTTCCTCTGAATTTCTGATTCAGCAACTCTATTGAAGAATCTTCTAAATGGTATTTTAGAAGATATGACAATAAATAAATTGTTGTTATTATAAAAGATAATGTTCTAATAAGAAATAAAACAATTTTGAAATGGAAATTCAGCAAAGAGTTAACTTATGATTATAATTGAACATCTGAAGCAAAATTGGGTTATATTTTAAAAGAGAAACTTGTGAACTGCTGGTTAACTGGAATATTTGGGATAATATTGGATAAAAGAATTTTTACTGTATTATGGTCGACTTCCGATGCATCACCCCACCTCAAGCCCTATAAAATAACATTATACTTCAGAACAGAGAATAGTGGTTCAGCAATCTGTCACCTAACTTATGAAATGCTGAAAAACTATTCCCCGTTAAGTCTCTCCAATATTATTCAAAATAACAATAATAAAAGCTAATGTATAGAAAGTGCTTACCATGTACCAGGTACAATTTAAAATACTTTACATAGGTCATCTTATTTATTCCTCTCAACTCTGTGAGGTTGTATTATTAATATCTGCATATACCTGCCAAAAGTTGTCTACCAGTAAGTGGAAGAATCAAGATGGTTACAAAAGTCAGGTGAAGACATTGGATAAATTATCATATAAAATTGTATAGGTACTATATAAGAGAATAAGCAGTAGTTGGCATAAGAAATGTGTAATTACCATATTTTCTACCACAAGGTCCTAAAATAACTGTCGAAAGTAAACTGCATCATTAATATCTACTCACAGATTGGCAGTAGGTTCCTGAGACTCTAAAGAAGAGAAGATTGTTTATGACTTCCTCCTTTCACAACCTACAGTGAACTCATGCAAATCCTGGGAGGGTAAATGGGATCAAATATATGGTGGAAGGAGAATTGACTCTGGGTGGTAAACACAAAATGTGATATATGGAGGATGCATTACAGAATTGTACACCTGAAACCTGTGTAGCTTTACTAACCATTGTCACACTGATAAACTTGAATTTAAGAAAAAAAAAAAAGAATCCTGTGGCAAATTTGCAACACTTTGTAAAGACCCTGTTGGCAATGGTAGAGCATATTTTATTTAAAAAAAAAAATCCTAATTACTGATCTTGCATTTGCATATTGCAAAACATCAAAATGAAAAAGTGAACACTCCAAGACCATCTTCAAACAACAAGAAGGAAAATTTGTTTAGAAAACTGACTAGAGTTTAAGAACATAGATTCTAGAATCAGAGAATCTTAGGTTCCTAACACATATTGATTGCTGACTTGAGCAAGTTACTGAACTATTTAGAACTGCAGTTTTCTCATTTATACAGTGGGAAGGTAAAGTTAGTGCACATCTGAAAGAATATTAAGAGAATTAAACTCAATAACGTGTAATTCACCTAGCATATGCCTACCACGGAACAAGCACTCTATAAACGTTTGCTATTACTGTTGGTAAAACTGCTGTTATTCTTTGCAGAATCTCAATCAACATAGAACACTTCAATAAAATATAACATTTGCTAGAAATATAAATTATTATTATAGTACTATAAAACCTATTACAGTATAATTTTCAACTTTAGAAAAATACTTAATTATAATATGCTCTAATTTGTTTTTGCCTTAAAAACCACTTTTGTTTCCTCTTCTGATAGACTGTATAAGCCCACTGAAGACAGAAATTAAGTCTCCTTCATTTGATTTAATGAATCTTTATTCATGGCCTGCTATGTGCCAGCCATCATTCTACGCTCAGAGTAATCAGAGTAAACTAAAAAGTCCTTACCTTCATGAGGCCTTTTTTGGGGAGTAAAAATTGGCAAAAATCTATATATATACACTTTACAGTTAATATATATGTATATATATACATACATATATAATAAAATTATATTTAATTTGATTTTTTAAAATTATGTCAATATAACATGGAGAATATGCAAAGGTGTGCTGGAGTGAGCTTTTTCCAGCTCAGGAGAGCCAATTGTGTGCATTTCTTCCTAACTCGATGTTTAATTCTATAAAATCACTTTGGTAGCTTTAAATCAGCCATGGTGGTGGGAGTTTTTACATTATAGAAATTAGCAATGCTACAAACTGCAGTTATCTTTCTGGATGTTGTTAAACATTTTAACAGTATCCCACTGGATAAAGTCTGATAAAGTGTGACATCTCAATTTTGTGCACTTCAAAAAGTAAATAACCCTTAATATAATAGCACATAATTATATTAATATGTTTTAGATAATCAAATTTACAAATTATAGAACACAGTGTTAGTCTGAAGATGATTAGTATATACATATACTTATGTAACTAGAATTATTTTCTTCCAATAATGATTATTATTATTGATTATTCAGGTCAATGGAAGAAGCATTTCTTGATTATTCAGGGCCATGGGAGGAACATAATATGGATAACCCAGAAAGTCAACCAATTGATACATGTTTTCTATTTAATTTTAAATATACTGCTTTGATGAAACAATTTGTATTTTGAATAAAAATGTATTTAGAATGATGTTAAGCAATTTGATATGCTTTAAACATAATAACCCACTAGCTATGGAGGGGGAAAAAAAGCTTCTGGGTATCAGGAAGAAGCAAATTTAAAATGATTTCCCTGTGGAAAATCTCATGAAAATCATTTAGTTGACTCTACGCAGCGCTATAATGCCCTGGGCTAGAAATTTCCCAGGGCTGCATGCCTAGGGAGTATAAATTATTAAATCATAATTTTAAAAGAGGACTTTAAATTCTGTTACATGTGATTTATTGTTTAATTTTTAGTGTTATAATGTTTCAAATGTACTTTACTTTTATTATGTTTTAGATACATATTCCTATTAACATATTAAATATAGATTTGTTTCTGAATCAAAAATGTAAGAAAGGGCAACATTTGCACATCCTTAGTCAATGTGAGATCTCATAAACAAGGAGCAAGTGAGTCTGAGAATTATCAGTCTGTTCTAAAAAAAACTTCAAACTGTATTTCTAGCCTCTGCCCCCACCAAAGCATCCAGATCTTATTATATTTAGTTGCTGTTTAATATCATGGAAATTAAATATCACATTAAGTCCTAAGAGTGTGGTCACATTGTTTCTATTAAGTCGATCAGCAAGTGGTGATAGTCTGTCAAATATTTTTCAATAACAATAAATGGGTATCATTTATCCCAATCCACCCCTCTCCCAGACACAACTCTTGGCACTTCATATATTTATCTCTAATGCCCATAACAATCCTATCAGTAAATTTTTACAAATGAGGAAATTTATGTGCAGAGAGACTAAATATTTGCTCTCAGATCAAATAACAAATAGCAAAAACTGGAGCCTAAAAAATGCTCTTTGGGGTACAAAGCCCATATGAGTTTATCGAACTTATTGGCGATTACCTTCTCTTTCTGTTAATCACGCTTAATTTTTTTCTATGGCAGTTTTTCCTTGGGGAGAAAAAAGAACTCAAACATCTACTTGTCAGTAGGGACAATTCTCGCCACAAGCAATACCATCGAAAGCCAACTCAATGCAAATTGAATGGGGAACCAAAAGTTCTCCCAGCCTTACTTTGGATGTTCCATTTTAATTAACCTTCAAATGGTACAAATTGTCCTTTTGAGTTTACGCCAGGGACAAAGTAGAAGTTGTGACTCTTGTTTTTGCTAGGCAGTTTAGACACCAATTTGTGACAAATGAGTTTAAGTAAAAAGAAATTGTCAAGCTAAAATTTTCATTTCCAAATCCAATGGCAGACTTTGGTAAAAAGAGCCAAAACACATTTTCAAAGGAAAGGCTGTCTACAGTAAACTTTTCTGAAAGATAGCATAGATACATTCTAAAATTAGAGTTGAAAACAAGTTATTTTGTTCCCTCAAGTAAACCGAACAAAAGAGAATGTTAAAAACGTATAATAGTTGTATTGTAAGATAAGAAGCTATGCATATCCAAGAATAATGAATTAAATAAGAGAAACACCATGAAACACACAGCCCCGTAAGTGATAAATGCCAGAGGACAAGTGACTAATCTCTTATAAATGTGCCTTTGTTTATTTGGAAAGTATGTTTAATTGGTTCTATGTGACTTTAGAAGTGGAACATGCTCCCAGACAAGAAAAAGCTAAGGAGTTCATCAACACCAAACCAGTATTATAATAAATGTTAAAGGGACTTCTTTAAGGAGAAGGAGAAGAAGAAGAAGAAGAAGAAGAGAAAAAGAAAAAAGGATCAAAAATATAAATAGTAAAATAGCAAGAACTACATATCTATCAATTACTTTAAATGTAAATGGATTAAATGCTCCCATCAAAAGACCTAGAGTGGCTAAAAGACTTATGCTGCCTACAAGAGACTCACTTCAGATCGAAAGACACACACAGACTGAAAGTAAACGGATGGAAAAAGATCTGGGTGGTGAGCACCCAATGCAATACGAGTATATTATTCTCAAGTATATGATGCACTATAGAAATATACACTTGAAACCTATATAATTTTACTAACCACTGTAACCCCAATACATTTAATAAAAATTTTAAAAATAATTAAAAGGAAATTGGAAATAATAATAAAAAGAGCTGGGTGGCAGTACTTATACCAGACAAAATAGACATTAAAACAAAGGCTATAACAAGAAAGAAAGAAGGACCGTGTAATTCCACTTCTGAATATTTGTCTGGGGAGACCCAAAACACTAATTTGAAATGACATATGCTCCTATATGCTCATTGCAGCATTATTTACAGTTGCCGGGATATGGAAGCAACCTACGTGTCTGTCAGTAGCTAAGTGAATAAAAAAGAAGTGGTACATATATACAATGGAATATTACTTGGCCATAAAGAAGAATGAAATCTTGCCATCTTCAACAACATGGATGGACCTAAAAGGTATTATACTAATTGAAATAAGTCAGGCACAGAAAGACAGATACTATATGATTTCACTTATATGTGGAATCTAGATAAACAAAATTACTTTAAATGTAAATGGATTAAATGCTCCAATTAAAGAACCTAGGCTGGCCAAAAGACATATACTGCCTACAACAGATTCACTTCAGATCGAATGAACAAACCAAACAGAAACAAACAGATATAGAGAACATTCTGATGGTTGCCAGATGGGAGGGTAGGTGGAGGAATGAGTGAAGGAGGGGAAGGAATTAAGAGGTACAAATTGGCAGTTGCAAAATAGTCCTGGGGATGTAAAGAATAGCATAGGGGACATAGTCAATACTATTGTGATAACTATGTATAGTGTCAGATGGGTACTAGATTTACGGGGCTGATCACTTCGTAAATTGTATAAATATCTAATCACTATGTTGTACACCTGAAACTAACATAATATTGCATGTCAACTGTACTTGAAAATAAAAAATTATTTACAAAAACAAGAAGAGGAATACACTTCCCGTCTCTCTTCCCGCCTTCTTTACCCAATTATTGGCAAGCAGAGCGGTCAGTGAGGGTTATCAAACTTTTCATTCAGTGGTACATTTCTAAATATGCCATGAATCATTTATACATTCAACATATAGTTTCTGTATATTTTGAAGTTTTAACTGTGACATTTAAGTGTTTGATTCATCTGAAATTTCTTTTTTGTGTGATATTAGGGAACCACTGTCTTTTTTTTTTCTTTTGACATGGATACTCAATTTCCCAAAACATTTATTTAATAGCATCTCTTTTCTCCAGTATTCTACAATACCACCTCTGCCATATATAAGATTTACATAGATATGTAGGTGGGTTTTCTGGATTCTCTCTTTTCTTCCATTTTTGCCTCAAATACCGTAACATCAATAATATGCTATGACAGATATAGCATATGATTTTATAATATTGGATATGTTTAGAATAAATCTTGATGGGAAACTTGCCACACTTGACTTTTCTCTGTTAGCAATTTCTGTGCCATTCTTGAGGCTTAGGAATATCACATTAATTTTAGAATAAGTTTGTCAAGTTTCATGAAAAAAACTTGTTAGGTTTTGATTGACATGATATTTAATAAGTCCATTTTTATTATAGACAACTGATATTTTTAATACATTGTGTCTATGAGCATGGTATGGCATTTTATTAAAGTGTTGTTAATAACTTTCATTATAGTTTTATAGATTTCTGCATAAAAGCCTTGCCCATTTGCTTGCTTTATTGCTAGACGTTTTATACTGTCATTGCTTTTATAAATATATCTTTTCTTGCCTACGTCACTTATTCTGTGTGTTAATATACAAAAAATACAATTGACTTTTATATATTGATTTTATATCCCAAATTAGCTAATCTCTCTTGAAAATTCTAATAATTTGTCTATAAATATTTGGTCACTTTTGTACAGATAATTATATCACCTAGGAATAACTTCTTTCCTTAATTCTAATTGTTATATAGTGTCTATTACTTTTTCTTATCTTACTATGCCTACTGAAATGTTTAGAAAAATGGCTAATTGAAGCAGTGGTTGTGGGCACACTTGCTTGGATCTTCAATCTAGTTATGTAGTATTCAAAATTAAATATGTTCATTGTAGGATTTTATAGATATCCTTCATCATTTTAAACTTTCCTTCCCTGTGCATGTGTTTGATTATATGGCAAAAGGGAAATAAGGTTGCTAATCACCAGACCTTAAAACAGTGAGACTATCCTGGATTATCCAGGTAGATTACATTTATGTGTCAGTTTAGCTGGGCCACATTGACCAGATATTTAGTCAAACATTCTAGATATTTCTGTGAGGGTGTTTTTAGATGAGATTTACATTTAAATTGGTGGACTTTGAGTAAATCAGATTGCCCTCCATAATGAGAGTGACCCTCATCCAGTCAGTTGAAGGCCTGAATAGCATAAAAGTTAGAAGAGGGAATTCTCCATCAGACTGCCTTCAGACTTCATCTTCAATATAAGCTCTTCCTAGTTTTCCAAATGACTGACTTTGAACTCAAACTGTAACTCTTTTCCAAGGCTCCAGCCTGCTGGCCTCCCTCATCAGATTTTGGATTTTCCAAGCCTCAACAACTGCATGAGTCAATTCTTTAAAATCTCTCTATAGATATATAGATATAGATATATAGATGTAGATATATAGATATAGATATAGATGATATAGATGACAAAGATTAGAGATAGAGAGATAGAGATGATAGATGATAGATAGATAGATAGATAGATAGATAGATAGATAGATAGATAGATAGATCCTTTGTTCCGTTTCTCTGGAAAACCCTAATGCAGATTTTGGTTCTGAGAGTGACTATGTGGGAATATAATCTTAAAAATGAGTTTTCTGAATTGAATCTGAGGCTTCTGGAATTGGATCTCTCTTCTTGTTAGATTCAAAGACACTAATGACTATTTCAAGCAGTAAAGAAAGCACTGATAGCCCATGGTGGGATGTGGCAATAGAAATATGGTAAATATCACAATTGGATAATCATAATCAAACACTACAGGATGTAGGTGACCATGTATATGATGCCTTTGAACATTTTTGTCAAAATAACAAATATAATGATTGGTTGCTCTTAATGTCACTGAACATAGTGAGGAAAGAAAAGGATGAGCTCAGGGGTTAAAATTCCTAGTTCACTCACCACATAAATGACCTGAAAGCGTCTATGCCTGCCCTGAAAATGACCCTCATCTTTCATAGGCATAGGTCTGAGACCACTGAAAACAAACCCAAAATCTCATCCTGCGAGTGACTGAATTACAATACAAATTGAATTGTCAGTCTCACAAGTTATTTACTGTTAGTGTGAGGGCATTGATTGGATAGGAATATCATCCTGTAACTTGGAATGGGGCCATATGGAAAGACAATTAAGAAGCTGGGAACACTGAGCCCCTGAATTCTGATGAGTCTTCTTTGCCAGGAGTAGCCTCTCCACCCCCACCTGAGATTAACCCAGAGGTAGTTGCCATGCAAGACAATGCTAATTCCCCTCAGCACTGACCTTTGAAATTGAATCTATAACTAGACTCAAATACAGCAGGTGACTAAAGGTGAGATACAAAGCATGACCCCTGAGGAACTACTCTACATTCCAAAAGAACTACTTGAGTTTTCTAATTTATATAGACAAAAATTCTGAGAATATATGTGTGAATGGATATTTAAATTGTGGGATAATGGTGAAAGGAACACAAAGTTGGATCAGGTCAGATTTGTTGATATAGGCTCTAAGCAGACATTCTGCTTTTAATGTTGCAGCTCAGGGAGTTATGAAGTGTTTAATTGGTTGGCTGGCTGGTTGGTTGGTTGGTTGGCTGGCTAGCTGGCTGGCTGGCTGGCTGGCTGGCTGGCTGGCTGGCTGGCTGGCTGGCTGGTTGGCTGGCTGGCTTAAATATGGTAGCCCAGAGTGCATTAGCTAGAAATGCCAAACCGGCCTTAGTTTACTGTAGAAGAAGAAATTTGAAGGCTTAGGGACATTGGAAAGTTAGAGTGGATTTGTAATATAAGACTTAAGCACCCACCCTGGGAGGGTCTAGCAGACAACTTCATGTGTGCCCCCCAAATTCATATGTGTAAGTCCTAACTCCGAGTACCTCGGTTTGTGACCTTAAGTGGAGATTGGATCCTTACAGAGGTAACAAAGTGAAAAAGAGGTCATTAGGGTAGGACCTAAACCAATAGGACATGTGTCCTTATAAAAGAATAAATTTGAACCCAGACAACACACGTAGAGGAAAGATGATGTAAAAGGAATGTAAGGAGATGATTATCCACAACTAAGGAAACAGACCTGGAGGATTCTCCCTCACAGCCCTCGAAGGGAACCAACCATGCCGAGAACGTGATTTCAGACTTTTAACCTCCAGGACTGTCAGATAATAAATTGTTTGAGCCACTCAGTTTGTGGCGCTTTGTTATGGCAGCTCTAGGAAACTAATATACTAAGTGTCCAATAAGTGCTATTTTTATTGCTGCTGCAGTTTGAAAAGAGTAGAATAATAGAACACCAGTCAAATTCATTGAAAGATTTTGTATGTGCCAGAAAAGCAACTGCCCACCACTGTTATCAGAAACCTTAAGCTTAAATGCATGACTTCTATGTTTAGGAATCAGCAAGCATAGCTTCTTGCTGGCTTACTAAATTTTTTGATTGTCTACTTATCTTTGTCATCCTCTATCTTTTCTTATTTTAGATAGGGTTTGCTATCTTCTTTTTTCCCAATTATTAGTTTATCCCATTTAAACCAATCACCTCTTCCCTAAATCACAAATATAAAAATAGGTTGGTTAATTCCATCATCTACTTGGGCCTTTAGACAAAATTTATTATAATAAAAATGTCCATGTATTCAGGGATACTAGATGAACACATTCAGAAGAAGGACATTCAAGCATTCCTTCACATTTTTTTGGTTTTTCATTCCTCACTGATTGTTCAGCATTTTGGATGTAATAAAGATACAGACTGAGAATCTGTACTTCAAGAAAGATGCCTTGAATTGCCTTCTTAGAACTCTTCCCTTTTCATCATTAGTTGAAACTTGGGAAAGACATAGATCTATTTGTTAAGTTGAATTATAGGATGTTTCCTATGAGCCTTCATCCAGACAGCTTTCCAACTCAGCTCTTTTCTTACATCCCTCTCAAATCTATCTCACCAAGATATTTTGCTGGCACAGTTTTCATTTCTATTTACTCTATTTGTGAAAACAAAATGACTATATCTTTATGTTTTTGTAAGTGGGTAGACAGAGCACCATTAGGTTTTGTAAGTGGGTAGACAGAGCACCGGAAATTAGGTTTATTACTCTACAAGCTGGAATCACATCTTATGTTTTAAAATAAAATGTTTCTAAGAATCCTGAATCCCACACCCAATAAATGTTGAACAAGAGGCTACCAATAACCACAAGATGGATGCAAGTATAAATACAGGGTGTCCCAAATTTTAGTGAAGTTTTGAGCTTTAATGAACTCAGAAGTATTAAGGCTACAAACTTACAAAAACATCATTTGAAAAATTAATTACTTACATTGCTCTCTTATTTGTTTTTACGTGTGAAGCATACATTTTAAGTTTAAGCTTTTGTTTCAGTCACTCTGCAGATGCAACTTTAAAAATTAAATAAAAAATGTATTATTCAAGATACACGATTCTAAACAAGTGCAAAAGAAATGGAAATAAATTTTCAAGTAGGTGTCTCTCTCACATTTATAAGTATTTATACTTCTGGAGTTATAAAAGCCTTAAAACCTCACAAAGACTTTTGGGACAACAGCTTATCGCAGAGTTTTTCCTTTAACAAGTCCTTTCCTCAAATGCGATTGTATAATTTTTGTTTTCATAGTAAGAAAATGTTTACTTTTCAGTATTGAATATAGTGCATCTCAGCAGATTGATTTTGTAGTTGCCAACTAAAAGACATTGTTTAGCAACTGCCCTGCATAATAATCTGTCTCTACAACACATCAAAGTGTATTTCTATTGGAATTTCTCTAACATACTCATCACCAGACTGTCACCCTGGGACTGCACTGAATTTGTTTACACTTTATCCATTATTATCAATGAAGGCCCCGCTTAAAACTTAGGGAAAGAAAGAAAATGTGAGGTTTCTTCCGTAAAAGATACTGCAAAACAGAGATCAAAGACACAATTTCACTCCTCAATCTGTGCAATCTAACTTAGTTTACAATTAAAGAATGATTTTAATTGTCAAACTTTTAAATTTTATTAAACGTTTGTGGCAATGCATCAAATGAATTCCAGACCTACCTATATAAATACACAGGCAGCTGTTCGCAATTTGCATTTTTATCAGTTTTGAAAGAGCACAATGTACTTCCTGCATCTTATTTTCAGAATTTGCATTTTATCATCTTTGACTACCCAGTATACAGTATGCAGTACTTGAATATCTCATTCTTTGAATTTTCATTTTTGATTGTAAATCAGATGATGTTTAGCACTTTCCTCTTTTCTTATTTTTCTCTTCTCTCAACCTCCAGGTTTACTTGCTCCCATTTCTTCTTGGCTCTAACAAAACACACAAATTATTGCAGTCATTTTCTTTTCTAGCATTCTTCAGGGTACTGACATTTTGCATGCCTTTTGCTAATTATTTACCATAAATCTACAGCCAAAACAAAAACTAAGCTATTGTTTTAATTCTTAAGTTTTCAGAATGCCATTCAAACTAATCCCACTTCTTTCTGAAGCTTATTGTTTTGAATTTGGATGGAAGGATGGATTGGAAATAAAACTATACATATATGCATATACATATATATACGTATATATGTATATGTATATATGTATATACATGTGTATATATATGTGTGTGTGTATGTATATATACTCACACACATATATATATACACACATGTATATACATATATATGTATATATATATGGCTATACCATGGGGCACCAAGAATGAACAGAATGAATGTTCCATCCTAGGAGACAGGAACCTCCAGTCACATCAGTTAGTCCCTATCAGAAAGGAGAAGTGGCCCCAAAGGAAGGCTAGCAATGAGGATGACACCTCTAATTGCCTTCAGATCCTTCCCTCAGTTCCCAAAGACACATTTTCCTCTCCTAGTGCATTATCCTTATAGTATCCAATGACATTTTCCCAAAAGGCTCCTCTCATCCATTTACACTTGTGTGGCCTTGGAACCCAGATATTTCTTGGAGGAATAGACTGGTGGCAGTTTCTTTTCTGCCTCCTGTCTTTAGCAGTCCATCTGTCTACTGAGTAATGCTTACATTGCTCCTCTGTGCCCTAGCAGGAAGTACAGTGGAGGAAATACAAGCTAATCTTTCTCTCTCTTATTCTGGTGATGACTACAATTGGAAAGGATAAGAGTTTAGGAGTTATAAATTTTCCAGTATATAGCTCAGGTAAACACAAAAACTAATTTTATTTTGTTACAACTGTTTTTAATTTTTGGACTATAAATCCCATTCTGCCCAATGTAGAAAACTTATCTGGTCCTTTGCACATAAACTTTGTTAAATTCAGTTGTGTCTTAGTTATTTCATATTTCTATTTCAATCACATTCAGATTTGACATTCTTTCTCAGGGCTTTTCTCCCTCCCCCACCTTCCTGCTACTTATCCTAATTTCTAGGATTGGGACAGGGAAAGATGATTGTTGCTGTGTGACAACTAGGAAGAGAACGTCATTTCAACAATCTTGTGCCTCAACAAGGTCTGGGTCATGTGCTGGGGTGAATGGCAGCCCAGATAATGTAGTCTAGGGTTTCTCAAACTTGAATGTACGTCCTAATCACATGGGAATCTTGTTAAAATGCAGATTCTGATTCAGCAGGTATGAGATGGAGATTCCACATTTCTAATGAGCTCCCAGGTGATGTCATTGCTGGTGGCCCTCAGATCATACTTCAAGTAACAGGTTTTGATCAGAAGATGATGGCTTCTAATCAACTCCCTAGCAGAGCAATCTGTTGAGACTTCAGCTGAGCCCTCCCCTCCAATAGGGTATCCCCATAAAAGCATATTTCTGATGTCATCCCCTCAGGCAGTCCCAGCCAGGAGATTTAGTGGAGATCTACTGGTCCTTTCTCCCAGGTAATCACTCTCACAGGAATATGTGATACCCTCTTAAGCAACCTTGGAGCTTGGAAATCTCAAGAGGCTGTCTCCAGCCTTCTCGTGTTACACATGGCTTGCCCACCCCCCAATCCCACCACCAGATGGCATTAAAAAATTCTCTCCAAAGCTTTTCCCTCTAGGTTGCATCTAGGAAGTGCAATGCAGATCCTCTTCCTGCTCTCATTTTTATCAACTTCAACGGGAATTCTATCACTGATCTTTCTACATCTGGGGTCTGGCATAGCTGGAAGTGGTGGGGGAATAGTATTTAATAAGTAGCTCCACACTGTATCTGGTCTCTTGCTGCCACTTCATACTTTCCTCATTACTCACCAGATTGAAAGAAAAAAGTGGTTTTCTCAGCACACATCTCCTGTCAAATCCCCTTTCCTGTACCATGCACGGATGATATATGTTTCGTGTTCTGAAGTGACCTTTCCCTCCCCCAAATCCTTCTGTAATTCATGTATAACTATCTAGGAGGGGAGGTGAGAAGGCTGCTGGGACACAAGAACAGTCCCTGGGATAGGACAGGGGTGAAAAGCACATCTTTTAATACTCCAAAAAGTATCCCATCCACAAGGAAACCATGGGAGAAAAAGATGTGGCTCAGCAATTTGTAGTTTTAGTCAGGATTTTCATAGACTTCCCCTCCCAAATTAAATGCAATCACATGTGAAAACCCACACTAACTTAAGAGAAAATATAGTCAATTAAATCATGTTGCAGCAGAGTTCTCTTGAAGAACAATATGTTTTGGGAAGAGATGGGAAAAAAGATAAATGACTGACTCCAGTACATACATATATATACACAAGTCTACATACTATGTCACAGTTGCAGTCAAAAGAGTTTAGGAAAATACTGTTTTTGAAGATCCCATCTATTTATTTTGGAAAAGGAACCGTTTCTAGTCTGGATGTGTTCTGGTTCATTCTGGAAAGCTCTTGTATGAGACGATATGGATTTCAGATGATTCTGAAAGTTCTAGGCTACTGATTTAGGTAGAAACTGCCTATCTAGAACTTTTTCTGGAAGGTTCAGTTTTGTGAGAAGTAACTAAAACCATCATTTTATCCTGTGTGGTTTTCCAAACCTACTGAGCCAGCCCCAGGATAACCTGGGAGAAGACAAAAAGCTTTTTAGCAAAAGAATCAACTGAGGTCAAGTCTGCTACAAACCTCTACCCTGGTGAGGTTCCCAAGATACCCACACCCTCCCAGAGAACAGAGTACAACAAGAGGGAGACCATAGTCTCTCTAAACTGTGTGTCCTGGAAACTTCATCTTAAAGGCACTAATAGTTTCTACCAACCAATATTTGACTATGGTAGATATAGTAGGGATTTAGAATTTTGTGTCAACATACAGTTGTATATATTTGTTTTGTAGTTCAACAAAAAAAATGTATCTTAACATATAATATAATTGCTAAAACTGCTACAACTATAGCTAAGGAGAGAAATATATCAAAAAATTCTGATAATACATAAGAATAAGCAAAGAAGAACACAACAAAACAAAGTAAAATTAAACTGCTAAAAGTAAAATTAAATTGCTAGTATCTAAACTTGTAGATCCAAAATGGCAGAGTAGATAAATGCTGTGCTTGCCTCATCCTGTGAATCCATCAAAGAAACAACTAAATTATAGAACAATCAACCTGGAAAACCATCTGAATTCTAGATGAACAGAGGTTTATTAACTAAAGATATAAATAAGCCATGTTGAGACTGTTAGGAGGAGCAGAGACTTAGAACGGGGTGGCCACAAACCTCCGTGTGGCAGAGGAAAGTTGGAAGGAATATCAGAGGCCACAGAGGTTCCCCATGGAGGAGCAAAGGACTCCACCCCACACCAAGCCCCCCAACCTGGAGTACTGGTGCCAAGAAGTGGAGCCACCACAACAGCTGACTGTGAAAAAAAGTGGGGATTCTGACCGTCTGGGTGGGATGGGAGGCTGCAGGAAACCCAGACGACCTCATAAAGGGCCCATGCAGGCACTCACGCTGGGTTCCAGTGGAAGGACAATGACTCACGTTGCCTCGGGGACAAACGGGGAGCAGACTGAAGTGTGTGGTTGCAGGCAAGGGCTGGAAGGACAGTCCTCATGGGCACAGGTGTGGAGTCCTATGCCTGTGCAACCCTCAGGTGGGCGCCATCTTTTCTGTGTTGAGCCCGCCCTCAGAGGCCAAATCTGAATCTGAATGGTTGGCTGAGCTGCGCTTGCTCCATCCTGCTGACTCATTGACACTCTGCCTCATCCAACTCCATATCTCAACAGGCGTTTTTGGCGACTGAACTTTACAGGAGCCAGCAGGTGGCAGCAGGCCTCAGTGTGTCCTGGCATTTTGCAAAGCTACCCTAGACCCGGTGGCAGCTGGGTCCTAGACTGGTGGCAGCTGTCCTCAGTTTACAGCGTGGTCTCTCCCACACACTTCCAGGTACAGCACAGGCAGCGACCAACTGTGGCTCCCTTTGTACCTCCTACTAGGTACTCCCTGGCCAGTCACAGGCAGTGGCTGATGTGGGCCTGCACCTGAGCCCCTCCTAACAGTCCCCAAAACCAACATGCTTGGAGGTTGGCTTCAGACCCCCAACCAATTAGCCTGACAAGTGGCACCCAGAAAGGGTGGTCTCAACAGGCACCAGAGCCACCAAGGGGCCTCTTGGGGTAAGCCCCTTGCACAGCAGACCATAGCTGTGGATGTGGCCAAATCCCACAGCCAATAAGCCTGATGGCCAATGCCACCCACTGACATGCTGATAGCAACTGAGGTTCAACTGTAACAGGAGGGCACACAACCCACACAATAGACACTCCTGGAGCACCCAGCAAGGTGACCAGGGACACTGTGCCACCGGGCTCCACAGGACACCTACCACTTAAAGCCACTAGCAAAACTAGGAGACACAGCAGCCCTACTTAATACGTAGAAACAAACACAGGGAGGCAGCCAAAATGAGGAAACAAAGAACTACATCCCAAATGAAACAACAGGAGAAAACTCCAGAAAAAGAACTAAACAAAATGGAGGCAAGCAATCTACCAGATACAGAGTTCAAAACAGTGGTTATAAGGATATTCAAGGAACTCAGTAAAAACTTCAATAAAGAGACAGCAAACATAAAAAAAGACTGGTCATAAAAAAGAACCAGTTAGAAGTGAATAAAAGAATAACTGAAATGAAGAATGCACTAGAAGGAATCACCAGCAGTCTACATGAAGAAGAGGATCGAATCAGCGATTTGGAAGACAAGGTAGCAGAAAACACCCCATTGGAACAGCAAAAGGAAAACAGATTTTAAAAAATGAGGATAGCGTAAGAGACCTCTGGGACAACATCAAGCATAGCAACATTCACATCATAGGGGTACCAGAAGGAGAAGAGAGAAAGCAAGGGATTGAGAACCTATTTGAAGAAATAATGACAAGAATATTTCTTAACCTGGTGAAGGAAATAGACATACAAGTCCAAAAAGAGCAGAGAGTCCCAAACAAGATGAACCCAAACAGGCCCACACTAACACACATTGTAATTAAAATGCCAAAGGTTAAAGACACAGAAAAAAATCCTAAAAGCAGCAAGAAAAAGACAATAAGATTGTCAGCTGATTTCTAAACAGAAACTTTGCAGGCCAGAAGGAATTGGCAAAGAATATTCAACGTGATGAAAAAGCAAGGACCTACAACAAAGACTACGCTACCCAACAAAGCTATCATTTAGAATGAAAGGACAGATAAAGAGCTTATCAGAGAAGCAAAAGCTAAAGGAGTTCATCACCACCAAACACGTATTACAAGGAATGTTACAGAGTCTTCTTTAAGATAAATATATACATATATGTATATATATGTATATATATATATGAATAACAAAATGGCAATAACTACATATCTATCAATAATTACTTTCAATGTAAATGGATTAAATGCTCCAATCAAAAACATGGTGGCTTAAAGGATAAGAAAAGAAGACCCTTATATGTTACCTACAGAAGTCTCACTTCAGATTGAAAGACACACACAGACTAAAAGTAAAGGTACGGAAAAAGTTATTTCATGAAAATGAAAATGGAAAAAAAAAAAAAAGCTGGGTTACAATACTTATACCAGACAAAACAGACTCTAAAACAAAAGGCTATATAACAAGAGACAAAGAAGGACCCAGTTATCCCACTTCTGAGTATTTATCTGAAGAAACCCAAATGCTACTTCGAGGGGACACGTGCATCCGTATGTTCATTGCAGCACTGTTTACAATGGCCAAGATGTGGAGGCAGCCTGGGTGTTCATCGATGAAAGAATGGATAAAGCAGAGGTGGTACATACATACAACGGAATATTGCTCAGCCAAGAACCCGAGGGAATGGGTTCTTGCCATCTGTGGTGGCATGCATGGACCTGGAGGGTATTGTGCTGAGTGGAGTACGTCAGACAGAGAAAGACAGATGCAATGTGATTTCTCTTATATGTGGAGTCTAAAGAACAAAATAAACAAACAAAACAGAAACACACTCATAGATACAAATAACATTTTGATGGTTGCCAGATGGGAGGGGGTTAAGAGGGTGGTGAAAAAAGAGGAAGGGATTAAGAGGTACAAATTGGTAGTTACACAGAAGTCATGGGGATGTAGGGTATAGTATAAAAAATATAGTCAATAATATTGTAATAACTATGTATTATGTCAGATGGGTACTAGATATATCTGGGTGATAGATGGGAGGGCATTTGGGGGACAAAGTGAAAAAGGGTAAGGGATTAAGAAGTACAAATTGGTAGTTACAAAATAGTCAGGGGTGGGGGGCTGGCCCAGTGGCTTAGGCGGTTGGAGCTCCATGCTCCTAACTCCGAAGGCTGCCAGTTCGATTCCCACATGGGCCAGTGGGCTCTCAACTACAAGGTTGCCAGCTCAACTCCTCAAGTCCCACAAGGGATGGTGGGCTGTGCCCCCTGCAACTAGCAACAGCAACTGGACCTGGAGATGAGCTGCGCCCTCCACAACTAAGACTGAAAGGACAACAACTTGACTTGGGAAAAAGTCCTGGGAAGTACACACTGTTCCCCAATAAAGTCCTGTTCTCTTTCCCTAATAAAAATCTTTAAAAACAAGAAAAAGTCATGGGGATGTAAAGCAAAGGGAATGTAGTCAATAATATGGTAATAACTATGTATAGTGCCAGGTGAGTACTAGTGTCATGGTTATCACTTCTTAAATTATACAAATGTCTATCCACTATGCTGTACATCTGACATTAATATAAAATAATATTGAATGTTAACTGTAATTGAAAAATTAAAAAAAAGGGGGGAAGGTGAAGGGGAATAAGAGGTTCAAATTTTCAGGTATAAAACAAGTAAGTCATGGGAGTGCAATGTATAGCATGGGGAATATAGACAATAATATTGTGATAGCGTGGTACAGTGTCAGATGGTTGCTGGATTTATGGTGATCACTTCTTTACGTATATAAATGTTAAACAACTATGATGTACACCTAAAACTGATATAATGTTTATGTTAGCTATATATTTAATAAAAATCTTTTTAAAAAAGACCTACTAAACCCCAAGTAATTATGTTCATACATATCAAGAAAATTTTCTAAATTTTCTAAAATATATTTCTTTCCGTGAGCTTAAAAACTTGTCATTCATTTTTAGAATTGTATGATACATTAAAATCACTAGTAAATATTTACCTATATATATCTTTTCAGTTTTTGAATATGTTTTTGAAAAAGGAATTCTTTTTCGCCAGGCTGAACCATTATACGGCGTTGACATATATTTATCTGAGAAAAAAAGGAAGATTGAAATCAAATATTGTATAACTTTATAATCATATTCCAGGAGTGTTTCAAAGTTATAAACATCTCACAGATGACGTTATCTCTAAGTAATTCATTTTACCATTTCAAAGCTAATGCATCAGGAACACAAGTGTGCTTATTAAGACCATTTAAGTTATCAATGAATAGGGTTAACACATCTCTTCATTGGCTGTTCAATTCCATGACACTAAGCTAGAGGAGGGTATGGTATCTGAATGTGATCAAAATATTACATTGCCTTGCTTTACCATGATTTTACATACCATTCTGCTAATATTAATATTTGTAGAGTTAGAAGAAGAAAAAAGAATGGAGGAAAAGAAAGAGGAAGGGATGGGGGTAGGGAGGGAGGGAGATGTGAGAGGTACAGCCCTGTTCCCTTTTCCTTTAGTGAAGTGACTCCCATGATGGCAGTGATTGCCCTACTGTAATGAACTCACTGTCCTAGGAAACCAAAGCATTTATATACTGAATTGGTCCTTAAATATCTACTTTTCCTCTGACAACTCTATATTTGAACTATTATCTAACAAGGTTGTATTTATGTTTTCAAATATTACCATGCAGCTATGAGTGTCAAATCCTGGTCCATAATCATGCTAAACATGTATTTGCTTTTTCCCCGTGTCAACATTTTCACTAATAATGCAAAAGCAATCATGAGTGTAACGGCGACCACCTTAACACAAATGTAGACAATGGCACCAAACTATTCTGGTAGTCATTGTAGTCTTCATAACCGTCTCCTCATAGTAAAACCATAATGAAATTAATAATAAAATAATCATAGTAAGAAAAAAATTAAAACCCAATTTCACCTAAGAATATCCTTATTTTTATATACAAATTCATACACCACTCTATTCAAAAACACAGGAAAAATATTTTAAATAAAGCTAACTTCTATTTAAATTATAAAAGAAAGGACCTAAGAGGGACATAGTTTTTACTTAAGTTTTACAAAGTACACAACATTCAGAACTCCACTAACTAAACTGTGAACATAGGAAAATACAAACATGAAATGATAGGGATTGAGTGGCCTTTTGTTAAGTGGAGAAATGTGCAACCCAACTTCGAAAGAGCAAAATTCATCTGAGACAGGAAGAAAAAGAGATTTGATTTCCTCCTGTACTTCCTGACATGTAGTATGATGTTAACTATTATATGATGAAACAATTTGGAAGCAATCTTTCCATGGTGGGAGAGACGAGAGGTTGTCAAAAATATTGCAGTTAACCCACAAAGTAACTCTTTCAGAAAGTAATCATGAAGGTCTAAAGAAAAGCCAAGTCCCTAGCTTGAAAGCGATAATTGAACAATGCAGTTAATGGAACAAGAAAATGTCGACTACTTGAAAACAATCCTCCAGAGAGAAATAAAGCTATCCAGAGGGAACAAAGTGCAGAGCTATGAGACAAAACTAGAGGTGTGGGAGGTTCAATGTCAAGTCATCTGCACCAACTTGTTTTCCTCCATAGCCTTGAAATCATGTGCACAACCGCACATGGAAGAATTCCTCTCACAGGGTTTCTAAGATGGGGGTGATTGGTTGGAAAAGGGAGAGGGGAGTAGGCAGCAATAAAGATTAGTTGGACCATTAGGAAATTCCATGGCAATGCAAACCACAGACATGAGTAAACCATATAAGTAAAGAGCCTCACCTGGACAGAGGTGGAATTTGGGTTCTTTGTAAACATGGAACCGATTGGAGAACCCATTTGTGGGTCTGCTGTGGGGAGGTGCATTTAATGAGGCAGTCCTGACGGCATTGCTCTGAACATGGATAGAGGATCCATTCTCAGCATTTCTGGTTTTATTATTGTGATGGTAACTCATTTTACTTTTGGGATTTGGGGCCTGTATTGCTATAAAAGAAAGGGGAAAAGGAGTGAGGGATAAAACAAGCTGGTTTCATACCGTAAACAACATACTGCACTTTAAGTGTTTGATATCACGGTGAAAGACAATGCAAGCTAAAAGAACTAAGTTTATTGGAGTTAAGTTGATGTCTACAATAACATATTATATCACAGATTTGTTTTTCGGGTATAAAATATTATTTGATATTTAATCTCTTCTCAAATTACAGTTTATGAATATCAAATATATATAGATACTATACCTCTCCTCATTCCTGGGCCGGGAAAGTTCTTTGGTTCATCATAAATCCATTTTCTTTTTTTCACGCCTTTAAAATGAGGCTTCCTCACTGGCTGGACATCATTCACTTAGAGGAGACATAAATTGTTACAGTTTTTTTTTTTTTTCATGTAAAGCTAACCTTTTAATTAGACAAATGTATTTTATCGTATTGGCATTTGCATTAATTGCTATTGCTAGCATGTATATGTTTATATTATATACAAAAGGCCCACATAATTTACTCTGTGTTTTATTCAGAGGTGGTAGCAACTATAACAAAATTGTTACAGTTTTTAAAAGAGATGCTTTCATCTGAAAATTACTGGAGGTGATAATTATGTATTTGTGCATTCACATGTCAAGCAAGAGAAAAAATAAATTCAACACCCTAATACTTTACTTTCTAGAACAAAGGGCGATTTATTTTTAACTACCAAAAAAAAAAATAAACTATCTTGAAAATAGATGAAAAAACTTTCTATAAGTTGCATTCCTTAGGGAAAAATGCTTTTCTACAAAGAAACGTATAGGTTCATTTAAAAGATGATAAAATTACATTCCAAATATAATTATATATATATATATCTCATGACAATGTTACTGTAAGTAGTTTTAGAATTATTTTGAACATAAATCTTTTTGTACATTTTTATCCAAAACGACTACTACTTAAGAAGTTGGATTAATGTAAAATACTTTTAGTGAATTTTACCTTCACCTTTTAAGTACAGATAGTTTGGTGAAACAAGACTGAATAATCAGAATCTGTAAGTGCTAACTAAGATCACTAAATTATTCACTTTTTACTTGCATGTTTTTTCATCAAAAATTTTATATGCGTACTCAGTTTTCCAGGAATTTTTAAGGTACATTACTCTAGACACTTGTTAAACAATTTAACAGAGAGGGGCCTTCGTTGTGATTTCTCTGTGCGGAAATCCTGAACATTGACAAGTGACTAATGCACAGAGAAAAGGAACATGAAATACACTATGTAGATTACATTCGCTGTCTTCAGTGGACTAATAAATCTGCCTTTGCCCAAGCTCTCAACCTCAGAATAAGCATCAGGCCTTCAAAGAAATTGATTCACTGCCTCCTCTCCAAACAAGATGCTCCACACTTCCTCTCAAGCTCCCATTCCATGGATTTGGAAACCATATTTTTTTTTTTTTTTTTTTTTATAGTTTTTAAAAATTTATTAACCAAAAGACTAATAACAGTAAGGTGGGCAAGGAGAATAAAGACTATTCACTATGTTGTAATGTAAATGCCTTGAATATGTATATAACAGAAGGTTTTTATTAAAGGGAACCAACAAGTGCCACTAAAGTGAGCTTCTTTGGGGGTAAACCATCATAATTCCCTTAGTGCTTAGCTGGGATCCAAGAATATTGTACGGGTTCAATAAATGAAATAAAGGAGAGGAGGAAGGAGAGAAGGAGACAGAGAGAAAGATTCATGAGTCTTCAGGCATCAAGAAAAGTAGCTCAAAGTACTGAATAGCGAGGAGAAGTCAAATCAAGAAAAATAATCCAAAACATAATAAAAACATGTCAATGTATTCCAATATGGGTTAAATTAAAATGCAATACTAATGAATCTTTCGAGACGGTAGCATGTTCTTAATTTTAATACCTAAATTAAAACAGTGGGAAAGGATGTTATTTACTAGGACCTACATCACAATTCATTGCCAGAGTTAGTAGAAAAATATTCTTTAATTCTTAATCCTGAATAATTTTTAAACCGTCCTTTATTTTCTATTAAAAAAATTCTATTTCAAATAAGCAAAACAAATCCATGATAAGACAAATATATCTAAGGCCAAAAAGAGATAGAGCTCTCACTTGAAGAGGGGTCCTCTCTGCACTTCATACTGATATTCTCAGTAGCATTTAATACATGCATTGTAGGTACTAGTCGGGTAGTAAGGGAACGCTTTGGATGAGGGCTGTCCTTGTTATCTTTTAAAGCAAATTAAGAAAATAAAAGGTCAGTATTAGTAAAAGAAGTGTCTCAGTTGATATTTCACTTTTCAAACATTCTATGATGGGCATACCTCTTTAAAAATATATGTATGTATATTACTTTTTAGAACACATTACTGAAATGCCCTAATGATTGCCTTGAGTCCCCTAAATCTGTTACTAACAAAACATTAAAAATCCAGAAATATAGCCATTCTCTTCAATATGTAAGTTATGTATATTTGGCAATATTTTTAATAACTCCATATAAAAGAATTAAAAGATTATTAATTTTACATCAAATGTGCCAATTTAAATTGAGGCTCCAAAGATACTTGAAATGTAACAACTTTCACTTGTTTTATGCTTTGGAGCAGGACGGCCTGACAGAGCTTTCTGCGATGATGAAAACAGTCTAGCTCTGTGTTGTCTGAAATGATAGCCCCTGGTCTCATGTAGATATTGAACACCTGAGATATGGTTAGTACAACTGAAGAACTTCATTTTTTGCTTTATTAAATTTTAATCAACGTAAATTTAAACAGCCATACGTGCATGGTGGGTACTGTTATTAGTGTAGCTTTAGTTTTTGTTTTAATTTTTGCTTTTGATGGATTGGGCAAAAGTTTTCCATCTCTAAATGAGAGAGAGGAACAGATTTACATATAATTTTCCATTAGAATCCTTTAATTTCATTACAAATGCCCTTTCCTATTCTTAAAAACATTTATTCATGGGAAAACAGCAGATTAAGCTGATTAATATCAGATGGAAACTATGTAAACCCTCTAATGACAGGACAGCTGTACTTTTCAGTCTGTAATTAAGAGAGCTGCCCAGCAGAGAGGTACCAGTCGGGGGATTCTAAGCAGCATTAAACTAGACGGTATATTTTATTGTATCTCTTGATTATTCACAGATTATAGTTAGTAATAATTGTTAAATGGGAAAGTCAACATGAGATTAAAACTCTTCCCAGTGTTCACAAAGCTTTCTAAGAAAATTCAGTCACATGTGTACTGAGTATTTGAACTTGGAAAAAGAAACTAAAAATGACTTGCTATTACCACGTAAGAGAACTAATTAGTTTAGAGCTAGCAAGACTCCTAGAAATTGTGTAGCCCAACAGGCTACTTTTTCAGGTTAAGTAGATAAAGTCTCATTGTCAATTAGACACGGTGCCAGGCCTGGAATCTTAGGGCTTTTGACTCCTATTTAGTGTCTATTTTTATTGATTACTTTGCCTATTGTTATCGATTATCTTGCCTACTACAATCAAGCATTATGCTTAATTTATCTATCCAAATTAAAGATTGATTAAAATCATCAATGGTTTATTACCTTTAGTATTTGAATATTTTGACATGGTGATTTCTTTTTCTTCAGTTAAAGCTTGATTTTCATCTACTCCAAGAAATATGATCTTCTGTGGAACGTAACAATCACCTCCTATGAAAATACCTTAGTGTCAATGGCAATGATGGCAAAAAGTTGTACAAACCATCTTTTTTTTTTTTTTAATTTTATTGGGTAACAGTGTGTTTTATCTAGAGGGAATCGAACCAGCAACTTTGTTGTTAAGAGCATGCACTCTAACCAAGTTAGCTAATTGGCCGCCCCCCAAACTATCTTTTAATACAGGATTATCTTCCTCTATAACATCCCTTTTGTCCACTTTTGTTTAAATACTTCTCAGTGATATCATCCCCATCTCAATATGTCATATATATTTAGATTAACACAGGTGTGTGTATATATATATGTATATGAATATACAGTATGTACACTTACATACTGATAAGCAAGAAAATTTACATAGTGTGGGTACAGAGCCCCAGAAAGCAGTTTCCAGGCTCTTGGCCTCACATAGAAAGGTGCTGGCTCGGGTAGCAAATGGCCATCAACTGTGATTGGATGGCCATCAGCTGTGGCTGGTTGGCCGTCAGCTGTGACCAGTGAGCCATTGGCCACTAATGTAACTGCTGTGCCTACACTAGCAGAAAAAATGGGGGCTAGCAAGAAGATGGTGGCTGAGCCTGCAAGCGGAGTAGTGAGAGTTGCGGATCGTGTGGCCCCTGCTTCCTGTGTCTCCAACCCAGTTGCCAGCGAGAATATAGTGGTATGACTCACCTATCTATGGCTTCGTGGGTGTTCCTTTTTGGCCTCACCACATCCTGTGTTTTCATGTGGAGAGCGGGAGCGGAGACCCCGCAGGCCACCCCACACAACAAATGGCGCAGCGAGCAGGGTCTCCCGCAGGCCACCCACATGACACATGGCGCAGTGAGCAGGGTACGGTGCCGGCCAAAGCTCTCCAAAAGGCGATAGAGCAGTTTGTGTGTATGAACACTCAGTCTCAGGAAGACCAGGAGGAACAGCTCCTGGAGAGCTCGATCCCCGTGGAGGGGTGGGAAGACGTGGACAGTTCCCCAACCAGCAGAGGCCAGAGAAAGCGAAGGTTGTTGCAGCCCTGTGGGCTGGGAAGTGCTTGCTGACACAACCCGGAACTTGTCCCAGAAGGAAACACTTGCTGAGTCCTCCGTGGGAGATGAGGGTGAGGTCAAGGTTGTCCTTCACCCCCAGGACAGCCCTGGCGAATGACTATGGACTATGGGGAATTGCCTTCCATATATAATGTTGTCACGCAGGGGACCCTGCTCGCTGCGCCATTTGTCGTGCAGGGTCTCAGCTCCCACTCCCCGCCCAAGAACGCAGGACACGGTAAGGCCAAAAAGGAACACCCACGGAGCCATAGGTAGGGAAGTCAAACCAATATATTCTCGCTGGCGTCTGGGCTGGAGACACAGGAAGCAGGATCTACATAATCTGCCTAACAGCAGTCCGCGCTTGCCAGCCACCATCTTCTTGCTAGCCCCCATTCCATTCCTGCTAGCATAGCCACAGCCGTTATATTAGTGGCCAATGGCTTACAGGTTACAGCTGATGGCCAACTAGCCACAGCTGCTGGCATCTGATCACAGTTGATGGCCATTTACTACCCGAGCCAGCACCTTTCTATGTGAGGCCGAGAGCCTGGAAACTGTTTTTTGGGGTTTTGTCCCCACAAATGTAGTGGACCACTTGACTGTTTGGGAACATACCACCATGTAGTGGAACTGGTGGATGTTTGCTTTTGTGTCTTGACCAGCTGCCATTGAGAATATGTAAGCACCTTGACTGTGAGTCACTGTTATTCCAGCATGGTACCCTGAGAGGCCCTGGCTGAGTCCAGGAAGTCTGGCTGTGCCCAGAGAGAGTGGCAGTGCCCTGAGAGTCCTGGCTGTGTCCAGGAGGTCTGGCTGAGCCCAGGAGAGTGGCAGTGCCCTGAGAAACCCTGGCTGTGTCTGGGGAGACTGGTGGTACCCTAAGAAAACCAGGAAGTCTGGCTGTGCCCAGAAGTACTGGTGGTGCGCTGAGAAACCCTGGCTGTGTCCGGAGAGCCTTTCTGTGTCCAGGATATTGTATTCACCTCCAGGCTCCTCACACAGGGCCCCTCACGAAAGTCACTTGTCATGTAGATTCTGAGGCGAGACCCTGTAGGGGTGGAGTGTGGGGACAGAGCCCCAGAGAAAAGTTTCCAGGCTCTTGGCCTCACATAGAAAGGTGCTGGCTCAGGTAGTAAATGGTCATCAACTGTGATTGGATGGCCAGCAGCTGTGGCTAGATGGCCGTCAGCTGTAACCAGTGAGCCATTGGCCACTAATATAACTGCTGTGGCTACGCTAGCAGAAAATGGGGGCTAGCAAGAAGATGGTGGCTGAGCTGGCAAGTGCGGATTGCAGTTAGGATGGTGGGTTGTGGACAGTGTGGATCCAGCCTCCAGTGAGACTATAGTAGTATGACTCCCCTATCTATGGCTCCGTGGGTGTTCCTTTTTGGCGTCACCACATCCTGCGTACTTATGTGGGGAGTGGGACCAGAGGCCCCGCAGGGCGCCCCGCATGACAAATGGCACAGCGAGCAGGGTCCCCTGCATAACACATAGTCAACACAATTAATTTTCCTTTGACATATAACAATGGTTGCTTCCACTCTTTATCACCCTTTAGAGCTAATCAATGTAAATATAATTTATCTTTCATATAATATCTTCAGATATACAAAAGTAATTTTTATGTTTCTTAAAAGTCTTCTATAATATCCATAGCTGCATTCAGTATTACTTATGTACTTAATTTCCAGATGCTTCACCTCATAAGTCACATAACATAAAATAATTGTTTCAGGTAACCTTTATTAAAGGTGACATCCAAATGTGGACTGCCCTCTACAGAAATCAGTGAAACGAGTATAACAATATTTGAAGTCTATGGAGCATTAGTCTCTATGTCAGACACTCTACTGAGTACTCTAAGTGACTATCACATTTAATTATCTTCCTGTATTACTCCTAATAAGTCAATATGGGTTTACCTTAGTTATTTGCTGGCTGACACACATTACTGAATCATTTTGAAACCTTGAGGCTAAAAACATTTATTTTTTTCCTCAAGATCTGTATCATGTCAGGACTTTCCCAACTTGAAGAAAATCTAACTTTAATGTCTTGATCTTAAATGAAGGCTTTGTTTATCCCATTTTGAGTTTGTTTACCTTATTAAATTTGACTCATTATTCCAGCATATTAACTTCTAGTCACCTGTAAATTTTATAAACATGTCTCCATTCATCCAGTCATTTAATTGTTTAAACATAAAGTCCCTTATTCTACAAATACTTACAGAGTGCACATCAATGGCCAGACATTCTACTACAGGGATTCATCTACGGCACGCGATTATATACACTTCCTGGCCTCAAGGAGTTTACCCAAAGCCATTGATAAAAATGTCGAAACGAGTTTGATGAAACAAAATTTGTTATGAGAGAAAATTCAGACTCACTGATTTTATGATGATGTATTCAGAATCAACCAGTAATGAAATAACTCACCTCCATTTTCAAAAGCAGTTATGTCAGTCCTTGGTTTCCCATCCAACGATGCTTTCATCTCACCCTGCTTTTCAGATAGGCTAAATTTTGTTGGAACGGTAAGACCATCCCCTAGAAATAAAAAAATTAAAAAAAAATAATTTTAGGAACCATTAGGTACATAACAAGTTTGTGATACAATTCATGATAATAATAAAAAGCCTAAAAGTTAATGCAAGTACTGTTTACAGTGATATGATGAACAATAAATTTATAAATATTTGAATTTTAAGCAAATTTTGTAATTATCAGGAAAGCATGAAACATTTATTTTTCTATGTGGATAATTTATAAAAAGGCAACTAAAAATTTAAGCAATCTAATACTATCATATGTGTATATGTATTTAGCTTATTTAATTTTTTATATAATGAATTTTGTAATATTCATTTGTTTATATATATTTACCATGGAGAAATTGAGTACAAAAGTATTAAAGTCTACTATTGACTTAAATATGCTAATTATATAGTGATAAATAATTCTCACCATTTTCCTTATACATCTCTAATTTTCTTCTAAAATAACTCTAAAAGCAGAATAAAAGAGATGTGACAACCTAATGAAACACATGATTCTGGATTGGATTTTAAACCAGGAGGAAAACCATTTTGCTATAAAGGAAATGATGGCACAATTGGTGAAATTTGTAAAAAATTAAATAAATAAAAGTCTATAAATAATACTGTGTCAGTGACAATTTTCTGATTTTGATATTTATACTACAGTTATATACGATTTTTATAGGGGCATCATGTCTGAAACTTACTCTCAAACAGTTCAAAAGTAATAATAACAATGTGAAAGTGAAAAATCACATATGTAAAATGCTAACATTTGGGAAATCTGGGTAAAGGGTGCTCATGAATTTACTGAAATTATTTAAAAAGAAAAGGCTTTAAAAAACATCATATAACGCGTACTTGCATATCATTGTCTTTATAATCTACCATTTTCAATATTCATTTCAACACTAACTTGTCTGTTTTGTTTTTGGTTTGTTGTTGTTTTAGGGTTTTTTTGTTGTGATGGTGGTTTTTCGCTTTGTTTTGTTGTTTTTCAGTAATGTGGGCAATGTTGTCCTTCCCTAGATGGCTCCCACCTGTCAGCCAGTTCTTAGTTCCTGCCACCTCCCACCATATGTTTTAATGGTTTGCCACGTATGTACTTGCAAAACAGGTACTTTATTCTTTATCCTATTATGCTCATCTTGATCCTGGGAGTGTGTTTTTTTGTTTGTTTTTTTTAAGGGGTAGGAAGGGATTACAATCTCTCTCACTGCTGCAAAACTTGTCTTTCATCTCATCCTAGGGGCAAGAAAACTATATGAATTTACAGCATCCATGGATTTTCTCTGATTCCTGGTTTTATATCCAAAAACAATGTTCTTATTTTGCCCTGAAGGGAAAAATTGTTCACCAACAGCAAAATCAGATTCACCGAAGTATAAAATCCATGAAAGGCACAGCCTTGGATTACACACCTGTGTTGTCCCTGAAATTGCCTGGCACACAGGAGGCATTCATTCAATGAACAAGTGTGCCCGTGTTCTGCCACTAATAGTATTCTGTGACCTGCCTGTTGTCTTTCTAGGGCTACACTGTCGTTTCTAATCATAAAGAAAAATCTACACCTATTTCACAGGCAGATTTAGTTTCATAGACAAAACAGTAAAAGCAAATTATTTACGGAATGACTACATGGGGCATGTGGTGTCACCATGTGTTTATAAAGCCTATTCATTTTGTCTCCCTTCGGAAAGCATGATTATATTAACAACAGCTTTTCATCTGATGAAAGCACTTCTTCTCAGTCTCGATTCTGATGTATTATTTATCATTTGATTCTAGTGTACATCTTGCTAAATAATTCACAGACTATCACACCAAGTATCGCTTGTGCATCACCTTAAAATGCTGCCTTTTAATTCCTTACCTTCTTGCAATTCCCTGCCATTTTCCGAAGACCTTTCTAACTCTTTTTCTGCTGCAGAGTCGATGCTTTTTGACGAAGTATCTGGAGGAGTATGAAACCTGTAGTATTCACCTAATCTCCCATAAGAGAAGTAATGGTTAGTATATTTGTCACATCAAGTATTAGAAAACCCACAAATATCTGATTGCTTACCAGATTTATAACACATCTCCCTTATTGCTCTTTTTTCTTCAATTTCTTCAGGAGTCTTTGTCCATAAACCAGAAGCATCTGTAGGATATGTATTTTTTAATTAAATTGTCCCAAAGCTAAATAATCTGAAAATTTATAAACTAGAATGAAAAATCCCAAACATTGTTCTCATGGGTGGATTACCATTTTTTTTTCAATTTTTTAAATCCATAATTTGCAAACTGGCAAATATTTCTAATTGCTATATTTAATGTACTAGAAAGAATCAGTCAAGAGAAAAGAAATAACTAATTACACATTACGTGTCTTGAGAAGCTGGAGATATACATTCCCATGTTGCAGTCACAGTTGTTGGAGGGGGGAGATGTAGGAATGGGAGACAAAAGCAGGATCCTGAGCACAGATGTGATGGTGGCCTGGACCCCACAGAAGGACACATTCCCAGGCAGAGACAGAGTGAGAGCTAGTTTTTCCGCAAGTTTATTTTGTCTGTACATACTTATTGGCATGTACTAGGCATGAACAGAATAGACTAGGATGAAAAGAACTGTTTCTAACCTTGTTTATACTTTTGCAAGGATTCCTTGGGATAATGCAACTGATAGGGCTTTATAAATCATACACTACTCTATGGATCTCTGTAACTTAAAGGATTAAATGTGAGATAGATGTAATCATGTAATCAACAGATGGACACACATGTATGTCAGTGTTAAGTTTTATATAAATAAGTTATTGGTATCCCTGTGAGCAACTGTACATATTTAAACATGAGATCTGTCTCTCAACTGCCATACACCAAAAACCTCCCGATCCAAATGATAAGAATGTGTACACATAAAACAAATGAGAACATAATGAATTTAACATACTTAATAAATTGAAAGCTATTTTCTCATCAAAATCTGCCTTACATATTGCGTTATAGTTAAAGAAATAGTTAAAGAATAATTAAAGAAATATGTAGAAAATAGTATGAGATTTTTGAATGTGCATTTTAAATCTGAGAAAAAGTTTACTAACCAGTTTGTTCATCTCCTTCCTCTTCTTCTTCCTCAAAGTTAGTTTGTAAAACTAAAGGATAGTGAATGGGTCGTGATATGTTCTCCTGAGTTTTCAGAGGTTCCTGACTCTGGGTCAGGAGTGGAGTTTCTTCCTGAGTTTCTTTCTGTTGTGTAATATCTACAGAGAAATGCAACACTTCAGGCTTATCAAAATATTCAACAATCAACCATTGTCCTCCTAACTAACTGCATACTTTGTTAAAAGGTTTCTCTTCTTATTTCTGAAAAGGTTATTACACTAACAAAAAATATCAACATTATGCTGTAAGAGGGGAAATATGCTAATTCATAGACGTTAAATAGTAATTATAACCATAACTTTATATAGAACCATGACTTTATATATAACGCTTTTGGTGTAAATGCAAAGTGATCACAAACATTACTGTAGTCTTACATTACATCTGTGGGATAAGAATGGACTTAACTAATCACATTATGACAAATTAACAAAGTCAAATGCATATAAGGCATAGCTTATAATGGCAGAGTATGTGTGTCCAAAGAGGAAAAAAATCCAATGGTTCTACTGTTTTGTGGCTGGGGGTGATTGCTTGGAAGTGAGAAGAATGACACTTTCAGATTTCTCTATTGGCTACACAGTAGTTTGGACTGGCCAAAGCTCTAGGTCATATTTATATGTTCTGTAACCTTCAAAACTAACCAGCACATAACAGAAGTGGCTAATGAATATAATTATCTTCTATAATTGCATATGTGACTCCTTTTGTTTTCTAAGCTAATAGTTATTTAATCTGGTTAATTATCAGAATCAGCTAAAACAATTTTTCAAAACATCTTCTGGGTCTTTGCTTTCTGAACTTCTGAATCAATCGGTCTGGATTAAAGCCTCAAAATCTGATACTATTTTTCAAATGTCTCAGATAATTATAAAGTCAGCCAAGTTTGGAGACCGCTGCCCGCAATCAATCATCCTCTAGATGGGGTTCTGGGTCATGGATATGCCCTCCCAATAATTTGAAAACAATCAATTCTATTCCCCATCCTCAATTTCCACATCTTTATTTCCACTAAAGTTGGTTTGCCTGAGGAGAACAGGCCTGAGTTCACAATAGCCTTTCCCCACTTTACAACATAAAGGCCTACCCTTCACTCATGCCAAAATTTACTACAGCACTTTGTCCAAAGAGAAATCCTCCTTTACTGATTAATCAAGCTATCACGAACACATACAGCTTTCTCCATTACCTTGATTTGTACACATTTCTACCAGGAGAAGATCACAGTGTGGTGGGCAGAATAATGCCCGCCCCCCAGGATATCCATAACCTATATATGTATTAGATTATATGGGAAAGAGGTATGCTAAATGGGCTGACCTTAAAATCGGCAGATTATCCTGGATTATTTTGGTGGGCCCAAAGTAATCACAAAGGTCTTTAAAAGTGGGAGAGATAGGCAGAGGAAGACAGCCAAGAAAAGAGATGTGACAACGGAAGCTAGGTCAAAGTGATGCAACGTCAGGACTTGACTATCCATTGCTGACTTTCAAGATGGAGGAAGGGGGACATGAACGAAGGAATACAGAAGTCCTCTAGGAAATGGAAAAGGCAACGAAACAGAATCTCTGTCAGAGTCCCTAGAAGAAACACAGCACTGGGAACACCTTAATTTTTATTCAGAGAGACCTGCATCGAATTTCTAAATTATAGAACTCCAAAATAATAAACTTGACTTGTTGAAGCCACTTGGTTGGTCATAATTTGTATTGGATACTTTTAGCTATTATCAATATGTAATCCCAAGATTTGCCATTTACTGCAAAGAAAAGTTTCATTGAACATTCAAACCAGTAAATGTTAAAGCCACATTTTTAAAAAGCTTTATTGAGATGTAATTCATATACCACATAATTCACTCATTTAAGTGTACAATCCAGTGGTTTTTAGTATATTCACAAAGTTATGCAACCCTCACCATGATCAATTTTAGGACATTTGATCACTCCCCCCAAAAGGGTGGAAACCTATATCTATCCAAAAGCAGTTACTCCTCATGAACTCCCAATGCCCACAGCCCTACAAAAGCATAATATACTTTCTGTTTCTATGGATTTGCCTATTCTGGATATTTCATATCAATGGAATCATTCAACATCTGGTCTTCCGTACATGACATCTTCCACTTAACATAGTGTTTTCAAGGTTTATTCTTGCTGCCGCCTCTCACAACGCTTTACTCCTTTTTATAGCCAAATAATATTCCATTGTATGAACATACCACAATTTATCCATTCATCAAAGGGTGGACATTTGGGTTGTTTCCACTGTTTAGGCTGTTATAAATAATGTTGGCATGAACATTTGTGTACAAGTTTTTGTGAGGATATACACTTTCACATCTCCTGTGTGTGGAGAAGCTGGGACATATTGTGACTATGTTTAATCTTTTGAGCCATACTGGTTTCCAAAGCACCAGTTTACATTCCTACCTGCAATGTATGAAAATTCCAATTTCTCCACATCCTTTCTGATTAAACCATCCTAGTGGGTATGAAGTGGTATCAAAGTGCTTTTGATTTACACTTATCTAATGGTTAATAATGATGAGCATCTTTTCATGAATTGAATGACCACTTGCCTATTTTTCAAAAATGTCTATTCAGATTCTTTGCCCATTTTGTAAGTGGGTTGATTTCATTTTCCCCTCATTAACTGAAAAGACATTCCTTTACCAATTGCTCAGCCATCCTACCTTCTACAAACCAGATGTCCATCACTGCAAAGATCTGTTTCCACATGTTTATTCTGTTCCATTTGTCAATTTGTTTAGCCAATACTACACTGTCCTAATCTTTATCACGATAGAGGCCTTGATATCTGCTAAACAAATCCTATCCTTTTATTTTCTTCAAGCAAGTCTTGACTATTGTTAGCTCTTTGAACTTTCATATAAACTTTAGGGCCTGTTTGAATTTTGATTGTGATTGTTGTTTATATATATATATTTTTAAATCGATGTTAGTAAAAAAATTGAAAAAAAATTGAATCATTATGGCAATTCAAATGTCACTGGATGTATTTAAAGGAGTAATACATTTTTTTTTAATTTCAATTTTGAGAAAATGTTGGAAAGTACACCCTTTGCAACTATTTAAACTTATGATCAAAGAGTTTAGGTAATCAAAACTGTTTTAGAAAATAATTTAAAAAACAAAGATTACTGCTCATTACACCTTTATATTCAGTGTATTAAAATATATATTTGAAGGAAAAAGTGATAGGATGGGAAAAACAGCACAGTTAGTGACCAGAAATCACCCAGTTAGAAATATGAAATAAACAATTCAGGTGAATTACTTGGCAATCAAGTAACGCAAAAAAGACTTCACTCAGATAGCAATTAAGTTTACCTCTCTATAAAGGTTAAAACAGTGTTGTGCTTTGAGGTTTAACACATATTATTATAACTTTGTTCATTTGAGGTAACTTTTCCGTGAGACCTCAAATACCAATGGTCTGCATTTTAAGGAACTACTATAATGTACTTTCCATGAATTTCCACAAATAGATCATTTTTGTCACCATTTTTCTATCCAAAGTGTAGTTTCATGTCACTAAGATCAACTTTGGCGTGATCAGATATATTTCATCTAACAGTTGGGGGGGGAAATATATATATATATTACATACCATGTTTCCCTGAAAACAAGACCTAGCTGGACAACCAGCTCTAACACATGTTTTGGAGCAAAAATTAATATAAGACCCGGTCTTATTTTACTATAATATAGGACTGGGTCTTATATAATATAATATAGTATAATACCAGGTCTTATATTAATTTTTGCTTCAAAAGATACGTTAAAGCTGATTGTCCCACTAGGTCTTATTTTTGGGGAAACACAGTATATATACATGACATATATATCATACATATATACCACATATATAGCATATGTGATATACATGTATGTCACATATGTGTCATATGTGATGTATATGAGATATATATACACATCATATATGTATATATATACACATCATATATATGTATATATACCGGGGGTACCAAAAAATGTATACACATGACATATATTCATCTTCTGTTTTTGGTATATATTGAGTAATACAATTTTAGTACGTTTTTTTTCCTTTCTTAAAATGTGTATACATTTTTTGGCGCTCTCTTTCTCTCTATATATATACACGTATATTAGTAACATTATTATTTTTGCTTGCCCCTTAGTCATTCCTTACTTAGTTTTATGTAAAGGACATTGGTTTTCCTTAGGGAAATCACCTTTTTCCTATCTTCAATCTACTTAATTTGAGTGAAGATAACCTCCTCAAGATTAGCTATTCTTTTGGCCTGAACAATTGTTAGAAATAAACATGACTCCTACACATCATCAGATAAAGTTCAGTGTTAAGATTTTAGCTAGAAAAGGATTTGTTTCTTCTGAGGTTAATTTAAAATGATGATGATAGTGATGAGAATACTCAGTGCATCCTGAGTGCTTACTCTTTTCCAGGTATTCTTCTAAACTATTAGGTATTAATTCATTAAATATCCAAAACAATCCCATGACATATGTATTATTATTATGTTTTATACAGATGAGAAACTGGGTCACAGAGATATTAAATTGTCCGAGGTCGCGGTGGCAAGTATGTAGCAAGATGAGATTTTACCCCAGTCTGACCCAGAGTTCTCCATCTTTGCTTATTCTGACTCCAGGATCTAGAACTGAAGCTTCGGGGGCAACTACAGTACATGGAGAATGACACTAGCCCACAGCCAAGAGTTGGCAAAGGAAGTCCTGGACCCAGCCAGGGCTAATGTCAGCCCTGTCTGTAATATCTTCAGTTACATGAGCCGATAATTCTAGTTTTCCCTTAAATCAGATTGAGTCGGATTTCTCTTCTTAAAATCAGTAGTACGCTGGAGTAGGCTCAGATCAAGACCTAAAAACTAACTGTCTAACGTTTAGGAATTTTGCAAACCAACTGATGTTATATTGGTAGCTTGAAATCATCCATGGTACTATTATTTGCTCCATGTCTGCAAATACTGCCTTGTTTTTTTTCCAAAGTGGGGATGGGGAGTAGAGGCACTTTTAAACATGTGACAGGACATCGCTGCTTACAATCAAGAGAGCCTTGTTTAGTACATATGGTAGACCACCATGTCACGCCCACACATTTCAAAAATTAACAATTATTGTCTGTGCTTTGCCAATTTTCAAAAGAAAGTAAATTATTTTCATACATATGTCATGTATGCTGTCATCATAATGCAATCTTTCCTACTATAAATCCCTTCCATAGCTAGAACACAAATGTAAAGGCAAAACATGTAGATTATAAGACGCTTGCATGACAAATTCCATTATTTTTAACCAAGAAGTTGTTTTTATTCATGCTCTCAGGAAATTGGGTGTTATCTTCCCTTTGCTTGAAAGAATAAAAAGTGTACTTATGTTTGTATAATTCACAGAGCAGAGGTTCTTCGCCAATCTTTTTCTGCACTTTTCACTCATTCTTTAAGAACACCCACATGGAATGATTAGGTTAGGGCATTAGACACACTTGTATAGATTTTAAAATATACTGATTCATCTTCTTTGTGTATTTTTGCCAACAATGTTTAATCTAAATCTAATTATGAGGAAATAAATTCCCATTTAAGGGGGATTCTGCAACGCAACTGGCCTGAACTCTTTAAAATGCCAATGACATGGAAGAAAAACAACAGAGAAATGTAGATATTAAAAACACAATGCTAAGTGAAATACGCCAGACAGAAAAAGCAGAGAACCCTATGATTTCACTGATATGTGGTATATAAACCAAAAACAACAAAAGAACAAGACAAACAAATGAAAAACTCATAGACACAGACAATAATTTAGTGGTTACCAGAGGATAGGGGGGTGGGGGGAGGGAGATGAGGGTAAGGGGGATCAAATATATGGTGATGGAAGGAGAACTGACTCTGGGTGGTGAACACACAATGGGATCTATAGACGATGTAATACAGAATTGTACACCTGAAATCTATGTAAATTCACTAACAATTGTCACCCCAATAAATTTAATTAAAAACAACAAACACATGACCATTAATTGCAACAAATGATGCCTAATTGGATTCTGGATTGGAAAACAAAACAAACAACTATAAGGTTATACTACTCAACACGTGGTCCCCGGAACCTGATAGCTTGTTAGAAATTCAGAACCTCAGGCCCCAGCCGAGACATACTGAATCAGACTCATTTTCACTAGATCTCTGGGTGATTCCTATGAATATTAAATTTTGAGAAGCACTGCGATAAAGAACATTGGACAATTGGGGAAATTTGAGTATGCACTGAATATTAGACATTCGTATCATATCATTGTTAAAGTTCCTGTATGTGATAGTCATGTGTAATGTAGTTATGTAGGAGAATGTCCTTAAATTTAGGAGATATATGCTGAAGTGTGTAGGGATGAAGTAAGCTTCAGGATATTTGCAGCTAACACTTAAATGGTTTCAAAAAAGGTAGGGATCAATATGTGTTAGTACATTATATGCATAGATGTAAGTATAATAGAAGGAAAAGAGAAAATGAATTGACAAACTGTAAGGAATAGAATATATGAAGGTGTGCCTGGGAACATTTGGGGATGTCAACTCTCACAGTGGCTGGGGTACGTGGTTCGCCTTGGAAAAATTGGCTACCCTCCCAAGGACCAAGAAAATATTTACAGGATGTGGAGCCTGGTCTTCACCTTGGTGCAGGTGGGCCAAGCTCCGATATATCTAATCTCGTACCAAGGACTTGCCCCGGCTCCTAGCCAGATCTGAGACCAGTTCCTTGTGTTGCTCACACATATGCTTATTGGCTCCTTGCCACTGTTGTTAGTGAAGTCCTCAAAACCCCAGAAAGCCAAGGCAGGCATAGTTGTTGTTCCCCGGGCCACCTCGACTGATGCAAGGTATTCCACCCGTGTTGATGACTTTACTTGACTGGAATTTTGCCCACGCTGATGAAGAGCCAGTGCTGTATCTGCACATGATGTTTTGCCCGTGCTGATGAAAGGCCGTTGCTGTTTCTACAACTCTAATTGACTGGGCCCTGGTGGTATGATGAGTTGCCTCCTTGCTTGTTAGTGGTATGATGATATATTCCCCTAATGTCTGTCTTGTCTTACTTACTTTCGCTTTGTAATAAAACTCTTTAACCCCTTCATCCCGGCTTGTGTATCGGGCCTTGAAATTAAGTCTGTGCACAGCAATCGATAATACTTATCGATACACAAACTGATGAGGAATATATGAATAGGGTGTGCACTGAACTATTCTTGCATTTTTTCTGTAGGTTAAAATTTTTGAAATGAAAAGTTGGAGGGAAAAATTACACTGAAGACTGGGCTCCAACATACATTAATTGAATTGGTGGTCTATGTGGTAACCAGGAATGTTTTGGGTTTTTTTAGTTTTTGTTGTTATTGTTGGCTATTATTGTTTTTTTAAGCTCCCAAAGTAATGCTAATTGGGACCCAGAGTTGAGAACCTCTGGATGAGGCAAACTGCAGATGTGGTCCCTGTATGTAGATGTATGTATGTATGTATGTATGTATGTATTCATTCATTCAATGTATGCAATTTTAGAAGCACGCTGGACCATGGCTGAGAAGAGACACAGTGTCCAGTCACGATGAAGAGTTGCCCATTCAAACAAAATTGTTCAAGTGTCAACCTTGTATGGGTTATAGCATTTACTCAATCTCTCTCCTTTTCTCCCAAAGAGGAAAGAACTGAGTTGAACAGTTTTTTTCTCTCATAATCATTAATAATTGTCTTACTCTGTATAAGACAATGTCTTACTCTGTGTAATAATTGTCTTAACTCCCCCCCACACACACAAAATTAGACTGTTTTGCCAATTCAAATATTCAAGTCAAAGTGTCTATCAAATTATTTAAAAACCATTTATTAGACAATGTTTTTTTTAAGACTTGGAACAAAATAGTCAAGTACACATAGTTGTTTAGGCGAGATCTTCTAAAGTGAGGTGATCCAAAGCTCTAAAGTGGCCAAATAGTCAGTTGTCCAAGACACTGACTTAGAATAAATGAGAATGAAATATCCCATTCAATTGTTCATTATCGAATAACATGGTAATTAGCCAAAGAGATGAACAATTGCTTCAATGTTTCAGCCACTGTTTTGAACAAATCGTCCCTTTGCAAAATTGAGGGAGTCTCTTAAGGGAATCAGTTCTTCTGAGTACACTAACCTCTAATGTATACCATGGGAAAAAGAAGTACCTACCATGCTTGCAAAGAAAATATGAAATGTACTCAGAAATGCCTAGCTAATTCTTTTAACTATAATAAGCATCAACTGATTTATGTTTTCTTAGCACTATCATTTGGTTTAGCAATGATTTGCTTTGAAACTGGTTTAGCAATGTTTACATGAAATATCTTTCAAAAGAGTCCAAAACCTTGTTTTAAATTTGCTAGCAGGTTAAAGTTTAAATTGTGACAAGGCTGACTGGCAGTTTTATGTTCTCGGACAAAAAATGCTGAACTCTTGACAATCACACTTAGTACTTAAATATAACATACAATGGCAAATCAACTAATGAAAAATTGCTTTTGGCAAGCACCTCATTGTGAAAGCACACAACTGGTGTCTTAGGAGGCATTGTAGCTCCAACTCACCCACTTAATATGGACCACTTGATGGGTCACAATTCCTCAAGCGAAGACCATACAAATTGTCATAGGCTGCACATTTAAATGCCTACATTTACCTTATGTTAGCCTAAGAAATAAAATCACACTTAAAATGCACAATGCTATGTGAATCGATACTTGGTTGTATTTTGCTAGCAAAAAAAAAAAAAAGTCATAATCCCATCCTGAATTTATCAATCACATGCACTTACTGAAAACATAAAAGTGTGGATTTTTAATAAAGGTACAATTTCATAATGCAATTTTTGTCTAAGGTGAGGAGATTTATGGTCCTATTTTTGGTTAATATGAACCTTAATGGATAGGTGTTCCAGGAAATAGCATAGGAAATATTAGTTTTACAAAAGATCAAATTATACTTTTTGAGGTATTGAAATATTTCCAAAATGAACAAATAATATAGTAGTTCAATACATAATTCAACTGAGCTTAGTAGTTTCCTACAGTCTAGAAACTGAATGAATCCTCTTTCCTAGAGCACAGAAATGTGTCTGGGCAAATATAAGATAGTTGCTTGCTTAAAACAAATACATACTGTTCAGAATTTCCTAGGGTAGAAAGGCTACTATGTTTCAATAGGTAATAGTAGGTTCCTATGTTAGATCCTTGGGATTCATCAATGAGCAAAGAAAAGATTCCCGTTTTTATGGAACATTCATTCTACAGGGAAGAGTCAAACAATGAAAACAGATGTAGTAAAGAAAATGATAAGGGTTATGGCAAAAAGAAAAGCACGGCAAGGCCAGGAAGATTGGAGGAAGTGGGGAGGCTGATTACATCTCAAATAGAGTGTTCAGGATAGACCTCATTAAAAGGTGATTATTTGACTAAGGCCTTGAGGAGGTAAATAAATTAGCCATAAAGACACTGAGAGAAGAGCACTGCATGCAAAACCCGGAAAGCAGGAGTATGCATGCCTGCTGTAGGAAAAGCAAGGTAACCAGTGTGGCTGAAACACAATGAGCAACTAGAGGAGTTTTAGAAGATAAATTCAGAGAGACAAAAGATAAAGTACAGTCATTTAAGCGTTTGTTAGGACTCTTATTTTACTCTGATTGAAATGAAAAGCCATTGGAGGGGTGACATCTAATTTATGTATGAGAGTATCACTCTAGCAACTGTGCTTTGAACAGACGTAGAGACGTAGAGACGTAGATACAAGAATTAAAGCAGGGAAACCAGTTAGGAGGCTACTGCAGTCATCCAGGCATGAGATGGCGATGGTGGCATGGCTCAGGGTGGGCATGATAGAGGTGATGAGGAAAGTCAGATTCTGGATATATTAAGACAGTAGAGTTAACAGAATTCCTATATAGATTAGACGTGGGGCATGAGAGAAACAGAGAATGTGAGGCTGATTCAGATGACGTGAGCAAGTAGGAGGATAGAACTGGCATCAAACCAAGCAAGATGGGCCGTGGATATAGCAAGTTTGGGAGTACAGGGGTAAATTCATGAGTTTGAACATGTTACGTGAGAAATGTCTATTAGTCATCCAAGTTAAGAGTCCAAGTGAGAAGTTGAATAGAGTTGTGAAGTTCAAGAGACAGAGAGAGTTCTGGAATGGACATGCAGATTTGGGAGTAATTTACACGTGGAACATAATCAAAGCCATGAGGATGGATGAGATTACCAAGGAGTAGACAGAGAAGAAAAAAGAACCAAGGATTAATTTCTAGAACATTCCTCATGTAAGAGGTTGGGAAAAGAGGGAAAACCAGCAAAGGAGAGTGAAAACAGAGCACTAGATAGACAGGAGTGAAATAAACAGGGTATGCTGTCCTGAAAACTAGATAAGAAAATTGTATCAGTGAGGAAGGGGGATCAAATGTGTCAACTGCTAATGGTTCAAATCATGTAAAGACTGAGAATTAACCGCTGGATGTAACAATTTGTATGTCATTGGTGAAAAAACGGCTAAATAGCTTGATTTACAGGGGATTAAGAGACAGTGGGAGAGGAGGATTTTATAACAGCAAGGATAGATAACCATTTAGAGGAGAATTGCTACAAAGGGAAAGAAAAAAAATGGGGTGGTAGCTTGTGAGAAAATGGATCAAGAGAAGTGAGAATTTTTCTTTTCTTAATAATTAGAGAGATAAATACACGCTTGTATGCTGATAGGGATGATCTAATAATAATGAAAAAATGATTATGTAGAAGAGAGAGGGAAGAATTGTTGAGCTCAGAGAGCTTCCAAGTTGTTGGACATATGCATGTACCACGAAGGTGGCACACACACCCCAACTTCACAGCGACAGGAGTTCGTGTGCTCTGGCCCTTCCAGACTGTCCCTGATGTATCTCTTCATCTGGCATCATCTGTATCTCGTATGACATTCTTTATTATATAATAAACGAGTAAACATAAGTAAGAGTTTCTGAGTTCTGTGAGCTAATCTAGCAAAGGATCAGTCTAAGGACAGAGAGATGATGGGAACCTCCAATTTGTAGCCAAGGTATTTGTGGGTAACCTAGGGACATACTACTTGCAATTGATATCTGAAGTGGGGTGCAGTGTTTTGGGATGGAGCTCCTAACCTGTGGGGTCTAAGCTAACTCTGGTTAGTGTCAGAATTGTATTAAATTGTAGGAACACCCAGCTGGTGTTACAGAAAATTGTTTGGTGTTGGGAAAACAAATCTACCCATCTGGTGTTAGAAGAGTTGTAGTAGTGTGAGAGTAAAGGAGACACTCACGAGTGTTGCTTTTTTCCTACACACACTGACATAAATAGTCCTGGTGAATTCAAAACAGGTAAGTGGATATGATGAGGTGCGCTGCAGGATGAAATGGGTGTGTGGGGCTCCCTGCCATCCACTGCAGATAGAGGAAAGGAGGTTTGAGGAAGTAGGGTATTAGCAGCCTGTAAACACAGCTTCTCCCTTTCACAATGGAGGTAGGTAGCTTCGGGGAAGGGTTTGGTTCCAGTGCACGAATCTAGTTTTGACCCTATGAGAGAGGGCAAAGCTTACTCCGAGACTCAGCCTTAGCCTTGACACCTGTTGACGAAATTGAGACTTCTAGAAAAGCAGGAAGTTATCTTCTGACTCCCAGATTCTACAAATGCATCCTTACAAAAACTTAGCCCAGGGCATGTTTTACGGGGGGAGCCAAATAATTGTCATTTACACACTCTTTGCTTTCTTTGCCCAGACATGAAATCTTTGTTTCCCTCCAATCCTCAAAGAGCTGGTGTGGAAGATAGTAATTTTACCCATAGACCATTAAGAGTCAAACAAACTATTAACTAGATACAAAGAATTTAGTACAAGTTTCCTCATGAAATAAAATCACACCATACGTACACCAATGAGACCGAGTTAATCACTTAGTAGATACAAAACTTTCATCCCAGTAGATTACCTTTCAGCAGTCATCTATCCACCCCACATCCATCTATCTACACATCCAATCTTACTGAGCATGTGTGCTCCAGACACTGTGCAAAGCATTGATAAGGAAACTAGTTAGGATCCCCATCCTTGTAATGTTTATAGTCTAGTGAGGAAGAGAAACATTGACCAAGGTATTACGTATGAGGAATATGAGGAGGTCAGAATTTTCTAGAAGAATATAACAAGGGAACCAAATGTTTAATCAAAGATTATCTGGAGCCAAATTTTCAAATCCCAAAGGACTGATACCCGCTAAGTTTACTTCCTGAACTATTCCGTCAGGAGAAATGTGGTGGCCATAGCAGGAGAATGGAGTAGCTACAACATCAGGGAACCCTGACAACCCCAGCTCATCCTAACGCTAGGTTATTGCCATTCACTTTCAGGGCATAGACTCGCCAACCACCCCGCACCCCAGAACCTAGTGTAAGGCTCACCACGTAGCAGAATTGCAGTATCATTTAGTTGGATTGAATCGTGCCACAGCTTTTGTAGCAGTGGAATTGCATTTTCTTTACCACTGAAGTCTAAGGAAGAACCACATATGCAGCTGTTCTTGTACAAGCAGAAATGTGTAAACCAGATTGTGCTCTTGCTCTCCCCACTTTTGAGGTAGGTTTCTGCACATTCAAAGGGGCAACGGTCAGGCTATGACCCCAGGGTCTGCCTCCAGTTGTATGATGCTTTGCTGAGCAAGATACAGTTTCCGTCTATCTTTTCAGATGAATAAAATCCACTTTAGATACACATGGTCAGAGGAAGTTTAACTTGCTCTTGGTTCATATCATCTTATTAGCTACTTGATGGTTCATTCTAAACCTCATCTCGTGATTCTTGACAGAACCCTCCCAAATCATCCATTGTCCATTAAACTGTATTACTCACCTTGTCATATTTTACACAATGTGTCATTCTGTGCTGCCACCCCAAAACCAGGTTATGACATGGCATGTCTATGTTATTCAAAAAATGTACTCACTGCTACTTGGTGGTAAAAATAATCCATTGATATTTCGAGGTTTGGTGTGATAAAAGATACAACTGATCTTCACACAACCAAGAGGTTGAGTTTCCCAGAAGCATGAAATACTGCAGTTTTGCTAGACAAAGGAAGTAGGGGAAATGTAATGATCAGTTGCAATAGCCATAATTAATACCATGTACTACAACACAATACAAAGTGACAAAAACTATTGCAATTACTGATTTAAGATGGCTTTCAATGTTTCTAAGCTCTGCTATTTAAAAGACGCAATGGATATTCCTGAAACATATTCCTGCATTTTTCTAAGATTTTAAATTGAGCAAAGTGAAAATGCCTAAAATTAAGTAGTGGAAAAAAGAATCATTTTTTCTCTACTGTGTTATAAGAGTATAGCTCCATATCATTGAAGGGAGACCCTTGTAACCAACAGGCATCTGATGCTGAGTTATTCTACCTGCATCTCCATGTGTCTAAATCTGCAAAGTGGATCTAAACATTTTCCTTCTCTCCATAATGAGCACACAGTGTCATTGCCAAGGGCCTCTTGACAGTGTCGGAACCGGCACTGGGAACCCTAGAAGGAAAAGGGAAACAGTGCAGACAACTCAGTATGTCAATATTAGTTTTCAACAACAGTGGGCTGCTAATTAATTAAAGAAAATATGAGGAGATCAAATTAGAATCAGACACACACACACACACACACACACACACACACACACACACACAAAGAAAACATGCTAAAGATATAAGGCCGGAAGTCTAAAAATTAACAAATGAGTCTACTTTTAGTAGTGAGACACTGACAATATAATCTAGTTAAACAGTACAACATGCCACCAGTCACTAATCAAATGCTATTTTTTGTTATTTAATCCATGTGGTTCACTCAGCATAAATATATGAGACCAGTGATACTTTTGATCCAAGGACAGAACAATTTCTCTTTCTGAATAAAACCAGATACATATATTTTTAAAATCACCAGTCATATTTTAATTGTGGATATGATCTCTATTCCTCAATCTTTTTATTAAATAAATGTTTTCTTAGTCTACACAGATTCTGTTAAGTGCTATTATAAAGGGAAAGTGAGTGAAGCTTAAACTTTAGATTATTATGGAATTTTAAGTAATTATCACATTATGTTACATTACATTAAGTGTACCAGGGGTGCCAATAAAATGTATACACATGACTTGTATTCATCTTTTGTTATTAGTAAATATTGAGTATTACAATATTAATACAGTTATTTTCCTTTCTGAAGATGTGTATACATTTTTTTGGCACCCTCTGTATATGCTTTTATGCCCTTGGTCTACAAAGATAAGACAATTGTGCCAATACATATACACACCAACATGTTTATATACCAACAATATATAACAGATATTAGATTATTTTAATTGGCTGCTATTACTTTTTTTATTCTTTGTCTTTTACACGTAGATCCAAAGTTGGAAAAACCGTAGATCATTGTTTTTTGGGCAGAGAGGTAAGTAATATACAACAAAAACATTCCATTAAGTTCATCCTTCTTTTGACACGTTCCATGATCGTTTCTTATCTTTTACAACCCTTTTCTCCTATCTTCACTGTCTCAACCTTTCAAAAATGGATCTGTGCCTCTTGTAGCACAGGATAATACACAGAGTCTAGAAAAACCAGTATTTGGCCTTTTGGCTCCATTACTTGTTCGTAGTTACAAAGTCAATACGTTACTCACTTTCTTTGTGTCTCAGTTCCCTCATCTGTAAAAGGGGAATAAAATGCCCTCCTCACAGATTGTTGTAAAAATTATGTCAAGATATAGTATTGTGAATGCTATTATTATTTGTATTTATTCATGTAATTATTTATTGAGAACTTACTACCCATCAATCACTATGCTAAGTACTTGGCGATATAGCAGTGAAACAGACAAAACTCTCTGCCCACATAGAACATAAATCTATTATTACTTTTCATCCTCAGGTTTAAACATAAGGTAATAGGCAACAGAAGTGTATCTAATTCTTACAGTGAAAGAAGTTGATTCAATTCAGGTTTCCTAGTAGAGATGAAACACCTTAAACCAGACATATCATATCTTTCACTGGGTTTATTCTGACATTAGCATGAAGCCTCAAACATTGAGTTTCTAGATTTATTTGGTCTCATTCTGATCCATTAATCCTAATCTCTTAGATTAAATATTTTCCCCCATTTAATTTAATAAACTTTAATTCATACTTGACTAATTTATTTATATTATTTATTTTCCTTTTTCCATGATATGTTTGCTGTTACTTTGACTTTTGACAGGGGAAAATTCATTGGGTAATTGGGTTAATGAATTTCAAATAAGGAATCAATTTGATATATTAACTAAGTTTGATAGTGACCTAATTTATTTGAGTTTACATAACTGAAATCACATTAACCAAACAGTGTGATGTATCATATAATGTTTCAATATTAGGAACGTGATGTCTCAAAGAGCCTTAATATAGGCAAAACTATCACATGAAGATAAAAAAGCCATAGGCATGTAAATGGCATATATAAGTATATTTTCAAACAAATCAGAATTTTAAATCATCCCAGATTTCCTCAGAGAAATTCAATATACCAAAAATAAATGATAAGCTTTTACTTCAGATTTTAAATATGTAAAATATTTTACAGGAAAATAGTAAATTTTGATTCATCAATGCAAATTATTGCCTTATCTTCCTTCATTTTATTAAAAAGCTTTAACATGTGAATACTGTAAATTGTATAATATTTACCTTCATGCATGTGGAATTAAAAAAGAAATAGCAGTCATTCCCAACTTCTGCCATTTTCAACTCTCTTGCTGCTAATCCAATGTTTTTTTAATATAAAAATTGCAGGGTTATAAATATAAGAACTATCAGTGTGTAAGGGGGAAAAATAATTTCTTTTCCGCAGTTTTTCAGGTTATCAGTAGTATTCCTTTAAAACTGACCTCCAGTTGACAGTATATTACACAATAGATAATTCTTAAAGAAATTTAAATTAGAAGATACCTTCTCTAGCTTTGCAGAAATGTTGAAAGTGGTTGCTAGTAAGCACACACACTCAAACTTCCAGAATTTTCTTCAGTTACTAAATCCATTGTTTGCTCATCACCAATGACCTCACATGTAACTGTAGGTTACCTTAGTGAATACTGTGCAGTATTTCTCTTACTCAATTCTACTATATTAACCAAAAATGGCTACTAAAAATGAAATAGCATATTTTCTTTCAATGTTCTGATTGAATATGGAACATAAACTAGTTCATAATTTCATAACTTGAAAGTATTAAGTATTTCACAAATAAATGGCTATTTTCTAAACCTTATTTCTATGTATGGTTTGAAAACAAAACTAAAATTTTAAACAGGAAATATTATCTATATTCCAAGATAAATTATTTAAATATGTACTCACCACTATCCACTGACATGGAGAAAAAATATTCAGATTGCAATATTGCAATAGGTGTCTTAAATTAAACTACTTATTCATCTTGTAGCTATATTCCATTCATTTTTCATCCATTGTATAAGGAGGAAGAGCTTCTTCCTAAAGCAGAAAGATTCCAGAGCGCTTGCAAATTTTGAGAATTTGTTGAAAGCGAAGTATTCTGATTCCCAGAATGAGACATTTCAAGCAGCAGTTGAGGTCTTTCTTCATCTTAGTATCTTTATTAAACGTAATAGAACCTAGAAGAAATTAATAAAAATATTCATAGTAGGTGACATAGAAGATGTCATTGAGATGACAAATTATACTAGATCAAAATGGGTTTTTAAATTGCTATGTACTCTTAATTGGAAACTAAAAAGATCAAGATGTATGGATTTCAATTTTGTTGAAGTAAAACAACTAACTTGGTATGAACTGTTTGAATACTAATGCTTTGGGGTAAAAATCGAGGAAATAAAATAAGAAACTATTGTTTGCCACAATTGTAAATAAGAGAAAATAATAAAAAGAACCAGGCAGTAGTAAAAGTAAATCAAGAAGTAGAGAGTAAAGATTTGGCTATCCACTTGAATATATTAGCAAAGAGTTATGGAAAAATCTACTATCTTGCCTTTTGCTTTGCTCTACCTTCTAACTCTACAACAAAGTATCTATCTTAAGCACATAGGATATTGGGAGAAACACCCCTAAGAATTATCTTTATTGGACTTTGCCTCCAGAAAAACTCTCTCCACCTATCAACTTTTAGCTTCACTGGAGTATTTCCAAATACTGTTACCAAGAACATTATTGTATGATTACATATAACACCACGATTACGGCCATTGTGAAAATCCATGTTTTACATAGGGGAGAGGCTAACATGATGTTTTTACTTCTTCAAGTACATTGTAAACTACTATATTTCATTAGACACAGCAAAAACAAGTCAAACTAAATGGGATTTTTTTTTTCGTCATTGCAAAGAACAGTAAATAGATCTGTACATTTCCATAGTCTTTAGAATGACTGGAGCCCTAATCTCTCTCTCTCTTTTTTTTTTTCCTCTTTTCTTCTCCCCCGCTTTCCTTTTCCTTACTCACTTCTTTCCTGTTGTTGTCTTTCAGGGAAAGCTATGACCCTGAAAGCATGAGGATTTTTTCTCCCTTTAATGGAGTAATGGGAAATTTGCCTCTGCAGCTGGGAGTAGGCACAAAAATTCTGTAAACATTTTGTGTTGGCCAAGGTAAACTCACATTAAGTGACTTTCATCTTAGGTGCATGCTAGAACACTACTAATACATCAGAGAAGAAAGTCTTTCTTCCAGTTTGTAGTCCAATAACACCACTTTAAGTGTGGGGGCTGGTAGTTACTCCTAGATGGCTCTTCAGACTGATGAGAATCTGACAAAACTGCTGGCTGTTGCTGCCCATCCGGAGTGGGAGTCGGTTTATAATTGGGAATTGGTCCTGTGGCTCTCTCCTGACTTGAACTCTTGTTTCTGCCAGAGGCTTTGCTCCAGGCACTGATGAAACCAAAGCACTGGAAGTAAAGGAGTGCTTCTTGAGGAATGATTAGCCTTGCGGCTACTATTCGGAAAGCAACTGGAATGTTTTAGAAGATGACCCTTTCTCAGAAATGACAGAATGTTGCATCTAGAAGATTCTGTTGCAGTTTGGGAAATGACAGTTGATAGCTGTGAGGGTTAATTGTTGTTGCTTAAGACTTATGAAACAAGCTGCTTTTTAGGATTCCTTTGGAGGAACAAAAAAGTCAGTGGTTCTTGACTATAAAATGCTAAGGTTTGGGTCTCAAGATCTTGCAGCCAGCATCAGGAATACCCACTAACAAAAATTCTTTTTGGCCATTTTGTGTTTTCCTATGAGAACATCAAACATAGCAGAAAAAAAAAGTAAATACTTTAAAATGGCAAATCTCTTCTTTCCTCCGTCTCCTCTGAATCCAGCAATCAAAACACTAAACTATTTTCAGGGATATTTTATTCTTTGGTAACTCCCTTATGTATAGATACTCCAAGGGAGACAAAGTTGTTTATTTTTTCCAAGGGCTAAGACAGCAACATGCTGTACCGTGTGGTACTTGCAGAGAAGACAATTATATAAATGAGACCTTTTCCTTGTCCAAATACATAAAAACGCAGTACTGAAAACTCCACCATTGAAGATTATTACCTTCGATGAGATGGAAAGGCTATTATTACTAAGTATTTAACGTTTACTTTATTCAGTCATCAACTCTCTTATCACTATTTGCCAATATTCTTTCCAGCAATAATCAAAGATGTTTTTAGCTCTGTAATCGATTCACTACAACTACTGAAGCCATTTGGACTCTGTTGGAGCTCATAGTTAAGATAAATGAGATTTCTATGAAAAAAAATTGAGATCAAAGTCTGGTTATTGGTATTAATGTGATTTTGGATTAGTTTAAGGCTAAGCGTTGCACTCCATAATCAGAATAAATTTTGCCTATATCATTGCGCACAACGAGGCATAATCCAAATGTCAATTATTTTTGCTCCAGACGTTTTAATTGTAGTGTTTTCTAACATCTTCCTGGGATGTCGGTTTTCATTCGGCCTTCGGACGTCTCTGGATATTTCTAAACTTCTACACTGCTTGCCCCAGGAAATTATTAAACATAACAAGTAAGTAGGTTTCCTCAGAATGGTGTTAAATCACCATTGAAATGATTTGTTGTTTATAACTGGATAATATTTAATTTTCATAAATATCGTCGGTTACTCCGTGTGGTTAAGCACACCCACCCAGAAACGGATTTGTGTTTTTATGGTCCTTAGAACCCGAGGGAACGCTCGCAGGAACGTACCTCGGGGCTATTTCGGCTCCAGCACTACAACTCCCAGAAGGCGCTGCGGCAAAGGGGCCGCTTCCGGGCGGACGTCCCGCCTCACGCTCGGTGTTTGGGGACGTGGGCGCTGCTGCCGTTCCTGGGCGTAAAAGTGTGCGTGGCTTGAGCGCCGCGGCTGGTTCCTGCGTCCGGCAGGACCCGGCGTTCTTCAGAGGTTCGCTTTCCAATCCCACTGCCTGTTGGGCCCGCCATGAGGCGCCTGGGCTCGGTGCAGCGGAAAATGCCGTGTGTGTTTGTGACGGAAGTGAAAGAGGAGCCTTCCAGCAAAAGGGAGCATCAGGTACTGAGGAGAACGGGGGCTTCGCTCCGCGGGGCTGGCTGCGCTCGAACCCGGCGGAGGCGCCCCGCGGGCCGGGAGCTTGTGCAGGTTTCCCAGGGGAGGGACGCGGGAGCAGTCTCCGCCCTGATGTCCTGCTGCTTGTGTCTTCGGTGCCAGGGAGGAAATCTGCAAGAGACGTTTTCTGATCAGGCGATTCTGACTTGCCCTCGCGTGGAAATTGAAAGCCTACATCCTCGTTAATACTGCTTCCTTCTCAGGTTCCTGCCGTTTGAGGAAGACCCCCTGAGGGTTTCCCACTGCAGTGCACGCGTTACTTCTTTAAGAGTGTGGTGACAAGGTGGAGTCGTTAGACGACCTGCTTGGCCTGGGAACCGCCGTCAGTGGTGACAACCGGCCTCATAGGGCACTAAAGCGCCGACCTGAGACGCCGTTCCCAGTGGTTCCCTACCGCCTTCTCGTTTCGGGGCTCCCGTCCCTGTCAGGGTTTTCCCTTCGCCCCGCACGCGGGGACCTTAGTAGGTCCCGGCGAATGGTGGGTGACCTGTGTCGGGAGGACGCTTGCCTATGTCGCCCAGTCCTTGCCAGCAGAAGCCCCACTTAGCAGCTGAGTGCTTGCGACTCCTGCAAAATCAGCGCGTACCTTTGACACCGACCTCCCGCCCCGGCCTTAGTCCCACCGGCCTGCTCCTCACCTTCCCGACTCACGCGGCCTTCAGGGCGGAGACCCGCGTTCTCTCTAGTTCCGGCAGGCTCCAGATAAGTATGTGCTGAGTTAGAGTGAGCCCTGGAGTCATTTTGTCCCGATGTTCCGTCCGCTGGGCGCTTTGTACCTCCCGCCGTCCCGCTCTGTCCTCCTTCCGGCTCTCATCGCTGCACTTACGGTCCTCGGGGTTTTACGCCCTGCTTATTCTTGCACAGCCTGAGGGTTCGTTTTTGCCACCAGAAGGATCGTTGTTATGTGCTTTCCTAGTCCGAACCCTACACGTGCTACTGGAGTAATTGTCAAGGTTTCCTTTTTTTTAAGCTCTGATACACCTAATATATACATGACACGTGGCCATCACTGGAGCTGTGATCCTCAACGCTGTATAGTTTGTAAAAGTACCTTCCACCAGGAACACGAAACCCTCGTCTTGTCCCTCTGCAGTTGAGAGTAGCTTACAGTATTGCGTATAGCGTGGCTTACAGTTCCTTAACTGTAATTCCGCGCTTCCTGTTCATCGGGCCCCATCTACTCTCTCACCTAACTTACTGGGAATTCTCTGTTCTAGCAGAGTCCTAATCCGGCAGCATACCTGGCACAATCCTGTCTCTGTATTTTTACTTCGGGTATGAACGCTGCCTGGGTCACCTGCAGAATATTTAATTTTTTCAATCAGACCTGCTCTATAAACTGCTTGTTATCCCAGTGATTTTGCCTACCCAGAGTTCGTAGAGGTCCACTCTGTTCTCTATTAGTTTTTATACACACGTGCCTTATTTTTCCAGTCCTGTCTCAAAGTCTTGAATGGCAAGTAGAGAAGGTGTCTCTTGTACCTCTTGTTGTCCTTTGGACACGTCCATAGCGGAGGGTGGTAGATAACTTATGGAAGGGGTATTTATACCCCTCAGGAGCAGAGTGGTCTCCCTAGGATCTTTGATAAATTTGCACACACACTCACACACACACTCAGACACACACACTCACACTCACTAGTGGGCTAAACCTTCTTAGCTCTACCACCACAAGTTAAATTGATATCCTCTGATTCTGATGTCCTAAGTTAGTGATAAATCCCCCAGTCATTCAGTTTTATCTTAAAAGTACTGAATCAACACCAGAATGGAGCTACTGTCTTACGTTTACTCAACTGTAAAACTTCCACTTACAGTCTTAAGCCTGTACATACCAGTATAATGTTTATATTGTGCAGTGTTTTTTCACATTATGTGAGATGAATGTTACATCGAATAATTTAGACTATAAGACAGTGAAATAAGCTTTACTCAAAAATAGAAATACAGATGAAAAGTTGGTAGGAATCGTAGAAACAGTCTTTCCCTCCATTCTTGATCCTCTTTTGTCTTGTCTTCCTGTCAGTAGAAAAGCCATAAATACGCAGTTTGCTACTAATAAAGCTCAAAGGGTCCCCGTTTTTCTCCTTAGCACTTACCACACCTAACATTGTATTACACATTTTGTTACTGTTGTCTCCCTTGTTAAAATGAAAATTCCACCAAAGTCAGGGACGTTTTTGTGCACCTGTCTATTCCCTACGCCCGAGGGCAATGCTTAACCCATTTGGCAAATAATCGTCAAGTAAATGATTGAATAGACTGAACACCTATGTTAGGGATGCAGCACTACTAGGAAGGTTCCTGGTGTCAAGCTTATTATGGTGGAAAAGAAACATGTGAATAATTTAAAATCTGTGTGGAAAAACAGGTATTGCTGTGATAGCACAGAAAGGAGGAGGTGATTCCTGAGAACTTCACCGACAAAATATTTTTAAATTGTCTTGTAGAATAAACAGGAGATTGCCCCTTAGAACTAGTGAAATTAAAAACAGTCCAGGTGAGAGTGCTGAAGGCATGATGCTCTCTGTGTTAAACCAGTTTTCTCTCTCTCTCTCTCTCTCTTTTAAGCCATTTAAAGTTTTGGCAACTGAAACTATAAGTCACAAGGCATTAGATGCAGATATACACAGTGCAATTCCAACAGAAAAAGTGGATGGAACCTGTTGTTATGTTACTACCTACAAAGGTAAAATAAAACTATAAGTGTTTATATTTCTTAATCACTTTACAAACTATATGTATATCTGAAATGGGGCATTTGATCTTCATAAATCCTTGGAAGCCTAAGTATAAGTGCAAAGTAATAAAATCACAATTGTTATTTATTACATCGGGGTTCCTCTCTCCTTTCTTGGGGGAGGAAGGTAAGTAATGTGTACTTTATACCCATTTAAAGGCCATACCATATTATAATTGCTTTATATGTGTTATCTCTGATTTGCACAATAAATTCTCTGGTTCACAGATACAGAATATGAGACTCAGAGAATTGAAGTCATTTGTCCAAGACCATATATAATTAATGAATGGCTGACCTGGTGATAGGACCTGGGTTTGTGTGACCCTACAGCTGATCCCAGTGCTGATTCCATTGGTTTTTATTACTATTAATCTCTCTGATTTGTTTAAATGACTTTAAAAGAGGAAGAAACTGAAATAGAAATTGTCAACTGTGTTAAGGGAAAAAGTGTTTGAAAAGGGGAAATATTTGTGATTTCTTTTGGATAGTGAAATTACCTCTCAATTCCAGCAGGAGAGGTAGAACAGTTAAATGCAAATTAGATACATTTCTGGTATTAGGAATTATCTTCGTTATATAAAAATGAAAAAGTTTTTCATTTTAAATTGTGATAAAATACACATAACATAAAATTTACCATCATGATCATTTTTAAGTGTACAGCCCAGTGGTGTGTATACAGTACAGTGGTGTGTATAGTTCACCTTGTTGTACTGCTGTCATCACCCTGGATTACCAGAACTCCTTCCATCTTGCAAAACGGAGACTACGTACCCATTAAACAACACACCATTCCCCCTCTGTCCACCATTCTACTTTGTCTCTATGATTTTGACTACTCTGGGAACCTCATATAAGTGGAATCATCCAGAATTTGTCTCTTTGTGACTGCCTATTTCACTTAGCATGATGTCCTGAAAGTTCATTCATGTTGTAGTGCATCAGAATTTCCTTCCTTTTTAAGGCTGAGTAATAGTTGGTATTTTGTTTATCCATTCGTCCACTAGCGCATACTTGGGCTGCTTCCACCTTTTGGTTGTTGGGAATAATGCTATGAACATGGTGTAAAAAATACCTCTTCGAGACCCTGCTTCCAGTTCTTTTGGGTATATACCCAGAAGTGGAATTGCTGGGTCATATGGTAGTTCTGTTTTTCATTTTTTGAGAACTTCCATTCTGTGTTCCATAGAAGTTGCACTATTTACATTCCCATCAGCAGTGCACAGGGTTCGAATTTCTCCACGTCTCACCCACACTTGGTATTTATTATATGTATATTTTTAAATAGTAGCCATCTTAATGGATGTGAGTGAAATGAATTTTTTGTTTACTAGTAAAAAGAACCTAAGGTCCATTCAACCAGAAATGACAATATTAATTTTAATCTAGTTCTTCTATATTTATATTAAGAAACTTCAGTGTCCATCATTGTGTGTGATTATGTATAATGATGGCAGTTGAGTAAGTTGGATTGCTAAAGAAAAGTTAGAGGACCCAAAATGACAATGCTTACAAATCCACAGTTTGTTACAGGTGAAAGATACATAATATAGCACCAGTATTAAAGTTAGGGTGTACATCACATCCAGAGACTATTTCACAACAAAGGGTTGGGAGAGGTTAAGTGAAAGCTCTTGTTCCCTCCCCCTCACCCAAACGTTCAGGCCCTGGCAGAACACACTCTCTCTCAAATCAGGAACCCCTGATATATGTAGGGAACACCTCTGAAACTTGGAACAGAAACTGGAGTCTCAGGTGGGGATTTTTGTTTCATTGGTCACAAAGGCATCTTCCTGCTAAGTAACCAGCACCAACAGCAGAGCCCTCCAGGAGTGTCACTGAGACAAGGAGCAACTCCCTGGGCTCACTGTCACTAATACAGAATGCTGTCACACTGCCCTGAAACTTCCCGTGTTACTGTTAATGAAGGTTTCATGCCGTGACCAGTGGTCAGAGCCATGCAAAACAGCTTAGCCAAAGTCCAGATCTTCAGGAATGAACCCTCATGTTTCAGGGAAGGTATGAATACAGTTATCTGGTTATATTTCCATTTAGTAGAGGTAGCTTCAGTTTCTTATAAATGCAAGTTATAATAACAGCTTGCAATGTCCTTATGAGAGGGTCACTTAACTAAAGATGGAAGGCTTACATCAGGTACTGCTAGGTAGGATATGTCTGTTATACTGCATATGTCACTTTGTCTTCTAGGGTTGCTTCTCTTGGAGAAGATGACCCTACCATTTATTGAAAAATTTTATTCTGAAAGTTTTTCGAGGTAAGTTTTATTGTTTGCCATTTAATACTTTTCTTTTCCTTTTATTATTATTTTTTTAGGTCGGCCATATCTTTGGGCTCGACTAGATAGAAAACCTAACAAACTAGCTGACAAAAGATTTAAAAATTTTCTACATTCAAAACAAAACTCAAAAGGTTAGTGGGTCTTTTTTAAAAAGCTTTTCATGATTTAAATAGCTGAAATTTGTGACATTTCTTGCTGTGCTGTTTCTGTACATTATATCCTTTTGAATAATTTAAGCACTTTGGAAAAAGAAGAAATTAGAATTGAGTATCTTTGTATGTAAAAGAACATTAAAATATTTTTAAGTGTTTTTCCTAACATTTCTGTGTCTCTTCATTATAGTACATCAATTTTTTAAAATATACAAATTACTATATATATGTACATATACATATGTACATATATATGTATATATATTTATACATATACATATACATGTATATATATAATGAGCAACATATTTTGATTGCCTAAGTGACAAACATGTAATTTTATAATCAGGCACAAATCTCAAAAGATTATTAATATTTTTAATCATTAAATTAAAATACCTCTAGATATTATATAAGTAGATACATACACTTATCATTACATATCTACTCATTCATATATATAATCTATATATTTGTATTCATAGTACGTTAAAAATTCATCAGAAATCTATACATACTGGAATATTGGCTACTTTACTTAGACTGTTACCCCTATTTACAAATGCTGGTATGTCCAAATTTGAAAATTTGAAACTGTTAGTCCCCTAACCCTGAGAAGTATAGTCACACTGTAGTGATAATGCAGAATCATTATATGATACCTGATATTATGGGGCTTATTAGATATTCCCACTTTGAAATTGTTCAGGATTATATGTGTTTTAAAGTATCGCCACATATAAGATTATCTCTTTCAGAATTTTTTTGGAATGTTGAAGAGGACTTCAGACCTGTTCCAGAGTGCTGGATACCAGCGAAGGAAGTAGAACAATTAAATGGAAATCCGATGCCTGATGAAAATGGACACATTCCTGGTATAATGAAATCTCTTCTAAAATGCAGTTTTGTGTTTACTGGGATAAAGAACAAAAGATCCATTTGATTAGAAATTACAGAATTTAATTTTAATCTGGTTCTTCAAAGTATTTATCTGTTTAGCACATAATTTCTGAGTCTAATTTGTGTGAAGCTTAGTTATTTATACTAAAGATGGTTTGTATCAAGAATATCCTCTCAGTTTATAATCTTTTCTAAGATGGACAGTTGACTGTCGATAAACTCAAAAATTAGTAAAGCATTGGGTGGGAGAGGCCTTCAAGATGTTGTCAGGATAGATCAGATGATTGACCTTGTCTGAAGTGAGATAATTGAGCCTTTACATTTTAGATTGGCACTAACAATATGTGTATATTTTTTGAAAGATCCTAGAAGACTAATTCAATTAAGGGAGGTGAAAATTCAATTAAGGGAGGTGTATATTTTTTGAAAGATCCTAGAAGACTAATTCAATTAAGGGAGGTGAAAATAGGTGTGTCACAAGTAGTTTTACTGGGGGTGGGAAAATATTTGCAAGTGTGCTGAGTAAAAGGGTGCCCCAGATTAAGGTTCAGTTTAACAGACATGTCTTGAGTACCTATAATGTGCAAAGTACTCTTAGGTTCTAGTAATACAAACATGAAGATCAGAGCCCTTGTCCTCAGAGATCTTGTTAGACATTAGGGGAAATCCACCAATAATAGTTTAAGAATGAAAAGAGTACACAAGGTGCAGTTGGAGGGAAGAGGAAGCATTAAGGTTCAATCTGTGATGGTTAGAGGCTTCTAAGGGGAGTGGACATCTATTCTGAAGCTTGAGAACAGGAAGTTAGCTGGCAAGGAAGAGGGTCAGCTTAGGCAAACTCTCCCGAAGAGATCATGAAGTCTTCTGGAAATTTTATTTAACACTTCATTCTGGCTGGAATGTTTAGGGTGTATGACATGTGAAGAGGTTATAAAAATTGAGGCTGGAGATGCGGTATTCCATGTAAAGAGATGTGAGGTTAATCCTAAAGATGATTATTAAACGAGTACAGCAGAACTAAATTTAAAATTTTAAAATAGAACTATAATTAAAATGGGTGGGTTTTACTGGAGACAAGTAGACCAACAAAGAGGTTATTACATTCATCTGGGTAATGAAGGCCAGAGATACGAGGGTCACAGAGGCATAAGTTCCAGTTTCTTTTTTCTGTAAGGAATGCTCCACAATGAGGAAGTCTCTCCAGGCAACAGAAGTTGGGAGGGAAATAACCAGTACTTGTATTCTATCTTCAATAAATGTGGAATCAATATATCTTTAAGTAAATATTAAAACAATACAATAAACTGGAACAGTTACTGCATATACCTGTTGTCCCTGAAACTGAACTGAAGGTAGAGAAAACTTAAAAACATAAAAAAAGGTTTTCATGCTGTCTTAGAATGGTGCTCAGTTCTTATTGAAAAGGTGAATTTTCTAGTAGAAGAATGGTGGGTGCTCTGTAGTGAATAATCAGATAAGTTAATTCCTCAACAGAATAAAAAATGAAACCCTATAATTAAAAAATGATTATAATTAAAAGAGTAGTAAAATTGGTATTTCCACTGATTTTGAAAGTGATACCTGTGTGTGATGAAACATCTAGAAGATACGGGAAATTTACAACAAAAATAAAAATTACCTCAAGTCTCAGTGCAGAGAAAAACAACATAGTAAAAAACCACTTTTTTTCTTTAAATGACAGGTTGGGTACCAGTGGAGAAAAACAACAAACAGTATTGCTGGCATTCCTCTGTAGTTAACTATGAATTTGAACTTGCCCTGGTACTGAAGCATCATCCTGATGATCCTGGTCTTTTGGAAATCAGTGCAGTGCCACTATCGGATCTCTTAGAACAAACACTGGAGCTAATAGGAACCAATATTAATGGGAACCCATATGGTGAGTAAAGCCATTTTTCTCTTTAGTTACAGTAACTCACTTATAAAGAGAACTGCCTAGGTTCAATTTAAACACATACACATGCTAAAGAAATGACCAATACATTTGAGTAAAGTAACCTAGGATTATAACCATTTCTATTAATTTTATGTCCATGGAGAAATTTAACCATTTTAATAATCCAAAAGGTTGATTTTAGCCTCTTGTTCTTTTCTATAATAACATTAAAGAACTATGTATGAGAGGTTAATTATTCAAGTGTAACTTGAATTTTTAAAATTTAGGTGAACTGAGCCGAACGAAAATCACGATGTGCTTTTCATAGCTGGGCAATTAATTTAGCATTAATTAATAACTAAGCATAAAGTAAATAATTGGCAGTGAATAACATATGAAGTTATGATGAATTGAGTACAAGTCCTGAGGGCACTTTGGAGTCCACTGTTGACGGGGATGGATGAAGACACATTAAAGCTAGAAAGGCACAATCCTATCTAGAGCTCAGAAGCAAACTGATTGGCAGGTGGAAAGAAGCTAAAATAGTAATTATAAAAGTTATGGGATACGGCGTAGCTGTTTGGCAAACATTGAATTATAGTTTAATGTGGTTAATGGTGTATAGGAGGGGTTGGCGGACTTTTTCTGTAAATGGTCAAATCGGAAATATTTAGATTTTGTGGGCCATACCTCTGAAATAGGCCATAGATGGTACTTAAATGAATGGGTGTTCCATTGAAACTATTTACAAAAACAGGCATCTGGCTGGATTTCACCCACAGGGCAGTTTGCGAAGCCCTGGTATAGAATACAGGAAGGTAGAATTTAGATATAATGGGATAAGGTGCCATTTTTGAGTGAGAGTTATTGTAGTATTTCTCTCTTCAAGGAAACCAGCTAAACTTTTTGGTAAATTTATTCTTATATATTTTAAAAGGTTTTTTAGTTGGAGAGATAAATTTTCTCATTCTTTTTGAAACCTTTGTATGGCTAATGGAAAATTTTATCATATAGGGTTAGGAAGCAAGACGCATCCATTACATCTTCTTATACCGCATGGAGCATTTCAAATAAGAAATCTACCTTCCCTGAAGCACAGTGATTTGTTGTCCTGGTTTGAAAGCTGCAGAGAGGGTAAAATCGAAGGAATAGTGTGGCACTGCAATGATGGCTATTTAACCAAGGTAATGGCAGAAAATAGCTTGTGGAATTATGTCGTCTTATGTTCCTAAAACAAAGAAATGGCACTACAATACTCTCTACACATTGCAGTATTTCTGATGCTGCAGTAAAGAAATTTAATTTCCTCACCGCATGTGCCGTCATTCTTTACGTGATAATGTTTCCCAATGTGTATTTATTTATTCTATGGGGCATTGGTTCTTCTAGATGTGCTTCAAAATGAAAGGGATGAAAATGTGTGGAAACCTCACGTACTGCATACTCCCTTCTTGGAAATTCACGTTGTACTTCAGTGCTCTCTGAGACATGCTGCACTAACTTAGTTTAATTTAACATTTCCCAAACTTACTTGGTTATAGAATTAGTTAAGAATGCAAGGGTCAGAGTATAAAGGATGAATTATTTTACACCTTGAACCCTTTCTGTCTGTCTCCTGGACTTGTCTCTGATTTCTCACAGGTTCCTGAAATTTGTCATGTTCAAAACTGGACCTAGTCACATCAACCCCCTGACTCCAACAATTAATTCACTTAAGCCAAAAACTTAGACAGCATTTTAACCCCACTCTCCATTACTTCATACATCCATTTATCAGTTCTTAAAGATTCTGATGATCTATTGAATCTGTATATTTCTACCCAACCAATTAGCTGTTAATTTTAATTTAAGGCAAGATTCATGCTGGAATTATTATTTCATCCTCTTAAACGTTAATTAGCAGTCTTACTCCTGCACTGTCCATTCTTCATGAATGAATGAGAATGTACTTCCCTGCATAAAACTGTTTAAAACATTTAAGACTTTTCATGACCTGGCTCCTGGAACTTGGTGGAACTGCCTCTACCCCATCTCCTAAACACCCACATTGTATATGTTGTAACCTTACTTAACTAATTGCAGATAAAAAACACCATTCTGTCACAGGACATTCCCTTTGATTAGAATGACTCCCCACCCACATTTTTCAATTGGCTAGCTTCTGTACTCAGCAACAAACTATCAGTCATTAAATTTTTATGGATCCCCTGATTATGTTCCTGGCGTGTTTCCAGGTGCTGGAAATACAGAGTCAACAAAACAATGTCTCTGCCTTCATGAAGCTCACATTCTAATGGGGAAGATAGATAGTAAACAAGTAAATATGTAATATGTCAGGAGGAGAACAGCTATGGAAAAAAAAAAGGGTAAGATAAAGTGGAGCCTTAAATAGTGCCTGACAGATGGTAGGCACTTACAATAAATATTTGCAAGTGAATAAAGATAATACAAGAGAAAGCTGGTATCCTTTTTTTCTCGTTTCAGGTCCATCGCCATCATCTTGGCTTATGCTGGCCAACTCCAGAAACTTATATGAATTCAAAACCAGTAATTATCAACATGAACCCATACAAATATGACTATATTTTTGATACTAAGTGTTTGTTTAATCATTTTTCAAAAATAGATAATCAGAAATTTGGTAGGCTCAAAGATATAATACTCGATGTGTAAACTGGAAATGCAATTAAAAACCAGCTTTATTATTATATTTGAATCTTGAATATTCTGCCATGTTTAAAAGGTTCCTATTGTTCAGTGTCTGATGTAGCAATATATGCCTTCTAACATTTGAAGAAATGAATTTCCCAGTTGCAAATATCTTCTCAGAATCTTACTTAGAATCAGCAAATGAACTTTAAAATGTAAGTAATGGTAAGTTCCTCAGCTCGTACAAAAGTTGGATTCTGTCCGCTATAACTGAGTGGTAATTTAAAGACACCAATTAAACTAACAATTTTGGATAGTTTACTTTCAAAATTAAATAGTTTAAGCTGAATTTAACCTAATCTTGCAGACATTTAAAAAAACATGGCTTGACCTCATATTTGTAGATATATATGTAAAATTATAGATATACAGAAAATTTGAAAACCTTAACACATATATGTAGCTAAGTATATGTAAAACCCAATTTTAAATGCTAAAATTTTTGTTAAAGTTTATCCTCATACTGTTTAAAACTTAATCAAAACATTATAAATGTACAGAAATTGACCGTAGATCTTTGCCTATGTAATAGTCATAACTTATTCTAAAAATCTTCAAAAATATACTTTTCTAATGTTAAAAATTTCATATAATTTTATTTACTAAAAATTCCAATTTAGATAAAGGCACAAGGTATTGGGAAGGAAATCATGTAGGTCAGAGACTTGCTTGATTTCCAGATGGAATTTTAACTTATAAAGTTAATAAATAGTTAAATAATTTATAGTTATAACTGCCCTTAATTGGGGAAATTAACAGGACTTCCATCTTCATCTTCAGACTGTTCAGAAGCAGCAACAGGACTAGTTAATTCAACTCCAAATTGTTCAGAAAGTTTTTTTAACTTTTCTTCTAAAAGAATATTTTTTTTCACTTCTTCTTTGTAATTATACTTCAGATCTTCAATTTCTTCAAAAAATGAAGGATCAAAATTTTCCAGTTCTTTCTTCAGCTTTTTTATTTCCTCCTAGTAAAAACATATTGTCCTTAATTATATATGTACATAATGCACTCTTTAGGTTTGAACTAAAGAGACTTAATTGCAAACATGAAAGCCAAAGTAACCTGAATAGTCAAATACACTTACAAAGGCAGAAGTATTTTCTTAAAATTTTGTTAATAAGGTTTCATTGTACAGTATAAGTAACTTGTTAACTATCAAATCAAATTATTTTTTTGTACGTTATGTCCCAGTCTTTGACTAAAATTTTTTAGCTCTTCAATTGGGATTTTATCTTTCTCCAAAGGAAGTACACTCAGATAATCTCAGTGAGGCAACCAAAAAGACTTGGCTGTTCACAACATGGAAGTTGTTTTGGTCAAGATTCTTTGGCTTAGATCTCACTTATATTTTCTTTACAAATATTTAATTTTTTAATGAATAATGGTAAATTTCTTATAAATATATTTATGATCAGGGAAACAAACACTAGGGCTTCTTCCTGGCCAAGAGTTATGCATCTAGTGAAGAGACAGTTTGAGCTTCAGCAACCATTTAGAATAGCCAGCAATCATACTTAACTCCCATAGCAAGCTCTTTTGGTGTTTTTACAGATTTCTTAAACAGATAAAGCATAGCAAATACTTTTCTTTAAGGGAAGGGAACTATTCCTGAAAAGAATTTCAAAAATAAAAGACACTGTTTGCAATGTGGCCCCAAAATTAAGAAAATATTAAAAAAATGATCTATAGTTGTGACAATTAAAAAATAAATTTTCTCTTATCTGATTTGTTTTATCTCAGTTTTTTTTGGTAGCTCTTGTTTAATAAATACTTTTGACAGCTGAATGTAATGAACTTTGTAATCTCAAGGTCAAATATAAAATATAATCCCAGGAATTTTTAGGATACATACTTAGAATTCAAAAAGGTGATCATAAAAATAGTTTTCAACAGCTGTTTTCGCAAAACATTTGTAACACTATAATTAGATACATTAAATATTTAATTACCTCCATGTGCTGCTTTTCTAGATCTGAGGTTTTGAGCTGTCTCTCCAAATCTTTTACCTTTTCCTTTAGTTGACCAGGAACTGCCAAAAAAATTACAAAATTTAGACTCAGCTTTTTCCCATTCTGAGTAAGTTCAAGATAAATGATTTGTTTTAGAGAATGAGAAAATTTATGAAATTAGAGCCTGGAAAATATGGCATTTTATGACCGAAACACTTCAGGCTGTGAATACTACATGCTACCTCTGCCAGGTATTGTAATTCCATAGAAGGCAAAGAGAATAGGTATCTGCTAAGTGTTAGAAGTGTAGAGTGAGGTTAAGTTTTACATGGAAGACTGTTAGGTTCCAGAGAAAAATTCTAGACCCAGCAAAAGTACAACAGAAGAATAAGTAGATTTAGGTAAGGGGCTACAACCATAAGCTGGCCCAGCAGCACTGCCTAGCAATTCCATGTAGATCAGTATGCAGTTATCGTGTAATGACTACTATGTGAAAAGCATGCTAAGCAGGATGGGTTACACAAAGATGTACACACACACACAAAAAAAAGATGTACACAAAGTCCTGAAACTTTCGTGGAATACGTAAGAACACAAACAGCACTAGGGCTTTGTTTGAATTTATGGATTCCCTCCCCCAGAGTTAACATCTCTAATTTTATAATGACAATCAAAGGGCAAATAGTATTTTTTACTTTTAATTGCTAGTCTGCTATTTTCTTCACATTGGCCACTATATATGTGTCATGTGATCATATTTGGCAGCCATTGGAGGGTACAGTTTTAAAAATAATGTGAAAGTTTGAGAAAATAATGCGCAGCAAACACATTTTCATGAATGGTACAGGAAGTATATTCTATTAAGGTACCCTTGAAATGGTCCTGTAATTATAAGTTAGAGACAGGAAATACGTTCCTCATCCTTATGGGAATAGAGGCAGCAGAACCCATCTTCTTTTGGAAGGCAGAGCAAAATCATACTTATCAAAGCCTTCCTCCTCATACCTTCACAGAATGTGCTAATGGTCTTTTACACAGTTGATTGTCAATCACTTGGATGCTATATTGAGGTTTTTTTTTTTTTTACTTTTTATTAAATTTATTGGGGTGATAATGGTTAGTAAAATTACTTAGATTGCAGGTGTACAATTCTGCATTACATCTATAAATCCCATTGTGTGCTCACCACCCAGGGTCAGTGCTCCTTCCATCACCATATATTTGATCCCCTTGTGGGATTCTATATAGTACACGGATTGGTAATGTGTAGCACTTTCCAAAAGTTAGCTTAATGACCATTTATATTTAAATAATGCTTTAGAATTTCCAACAGTTATGGTTTGATTTTGAGCCTCAGCAATCTGAAATAAGGTATGTGTCCTTATGTCCTGCAGACAAGGACTATGAAGGTTCAGAGATTCCCTCTCAAGAAAACAGGTTTGGAGAGAACTTGCCTCATGTCAACAGCACTAACAGCTCTTTGGTCCTGGGTCTAGTCCAGCATACTGAGCTGGCGGCTAGGAGAGGTGCTGTCAAGACAAGACTGTACTTTCAGCCACCAAGAGGCAATGCGGCATCGTGGTCAATGGCAGGGAACAGAGAGGAGCTTTGGTGTTTCCTAGATTTCGGTTTCATCTTGCCTCTGCTGCTTCCTACCTGTTGTGACCTTGGGGACTGATTACTTAACCTCTTTCAATCTGCTTATTACAGGTAAAGTGGAGACAACAGTACCTACCATACAGGGCTACAAGAATTTAAATGCACTGAGTATAGTTTCTGGTACAAGTCATACGTGACAGCTTTAATACAAAGTAGCAAAGTAATAAGGTAGGATATTGAAAAAGCTATATGAAATAGTCCAAGATTGTTCAGATATAAATTGGCATAATGCTTTGGCACAAAATTTGGCTATTTCCATCAAGCTATCAGCTATCATAAATATACAGTACAAACAATTGTTTCTCATTGTTTGCAGTAGTTACGGTCAACTGGAACAATGAATTAGTGTATATTAAACCATTGCTTTTAGGAAATACACACCCCCACACACAGGTGGTGTCAAAACAATGTATACACTCTTTAAGAAAGGAAAAAACTATTAATATATACTGATAACAAAAGATGTATACAAGTCATGTTTAACTTCTGTAAATACAAAAGGTGCTCAAAGTGGTTAATGTCAGCATCCAGACACTTCTCATTACAGCGAACTATTGCTTGAACAACACTGATCAAAATGTTAACATCTCAAAATGTGTATACATTTTGGGGCACCTCCAGTATATACATATATAGATAGAGATAGTATAGCCTCTACCTATATCTATCTACTCACACACATACGCGTATAGACATAAACACATATGTCTCAGATTATAATCTGAAATCCTGGAAACAGCTCATCCTGGTAGATTCTGTTTTGTTTCAAAGAAGAAAACAAGGTTTGGAAGTGTCAAGTGACTCTCCTGAGGCTGCCCCACTAACAAATAAATGTCAGAATTGGGATTTAAACCCAGTCCAACTCACCCTAGAACCAGAGCTACTGGCCCTGAATGGCACTGCCCCACTACCCCGTCTCATCCTCTGGTCATCTCTGTGTGAATGCTAAAATAAGAAAGCAACAAAGGAACGAGACAAGGAAACAAAAAGTCATAGACATAGATAACAGTTTAGCAGTTACCAGAGGGTAAGGGGGGAGCGAGGGTAGCAGATGAGGGTAAAAGCGATCAAATACATGGTGATGGTGAGCTGGCCCTGGGTGGTGAACACACAATGTGACGTATAGATGATGTATTACAGAATTGTACACCTGAAACCTATGTAACTTGACTAACCATTATCACCTCAATAACCTTTAATTAAAGAAAAAAAAAAAATGCAGAGCGCCACCTTGTTGATCTCCCCTGGGAAAGTGTGGGTCAAATTTTTCACTGGTCTATGTTTTTGTAAAAGCAGCATGAGTACTGATGATCGTTTTACAGGTAAATTTTAGTGAGTAGGTGAATTCACAAATACAGAACCTACAAATAATGAGGATCGTCTAGTCATTGTGTGTGAACGCATGTGCATATACAGTATGTACGTATGTATGCATACATAAGCACATAGGAATAGGGGAATGATGAGTAATCATTTCTGCATGTGAATGGAAGCAGGCAGAAGGATGAGTTACTTTTTTAAAAAAAAGAATATAGGCAATGTTTACTTATGTAGTTTTTAAATTAATTACCAGATGACAACATTTAGAAGAAAATGTTCAGAGGGCTTAAAAGGGCCTATGCTTAGAAACTAGAAGCAACAAACCTAGTATTCATCGCTTAGCAGTGTATCATGATTAAATCTGTAACACCCACATGGAACTTAAGGAGAAAAACACTGCAGTACTTGCTATTTAACACTACAAACGAAAACCTCGATGGGATTTTTATTATTGCATGGAGGAAGAAACATCTAAAAATTTATATTGGGCATTTAACTCTATAGGAAGATAGTTAACAGAAATCTGTGAACAAACAATAAAGGCAGGCTAATTAAAAAACTTGGGTTAGCTAACGTGCTTTAAGGGTATTCTCAAGTACATTACCAGGTATGGTGCTCTGAGCTCCACTTTGGTCTTTGTGTAGTTCTATCTGATGGATTAGTTCTGCTTTTTCTTTTTCCAGCTGACTATTAGCTAATCTAGAATACAACGATAAAGTAGTATTAAAAAAAAACAAAAAAAACAGACATTGCTCCAGAAAATATATGGGCATTTCTTATAAACGGTACAGTGCTTTGAACTTGCTCATATTTATAAAAGTAAACATTTATTCATTTATTCTCACTGCTGCCATACTACCGTTCTCAAAGAGAGATCATGGAATCAACTCTTCATGTTTTTCTTAAAAGCTGGCTTGATGTCATTTTCAAGAATGTTCTCCTATTGGAGGAGCCTTATGAGAGAATACTACCCAGAACCCTGGAAGTAAAGACATTTTTTTCTCTCTCTTTCATTAATGTCTGTCTCTGATGAGTTAAGGTTTAATACAGTCAATGCTAGTAAGGGAGTTTAAACTAAATTACAAATCTTGGTACCTATATGAGGATCTGGTTTACAATTTTTTCAGCATTTATTATATAAAAGACAGAGTGATTGGAATTAGGATGAAATAAGGCCGATAAGCCTTTTAGGTAGCAAAGTTGAAAAATCCTATTCTTTAAAGAAAAAAGCTATCATATGAACAGATAATGTACCTAAGAGTTTGAAGCTCCCGTTGAAGGCCTTGCTCTGTCTCAGCACCTTCAGGAATATGTTTGAGAATCTCAATCTTTGGGCACAATGAAGTTAGAAAATAAAGTTTGACATGAAAATATGAGGTTTCATAAAGATACACATTTTCAATAAAGCATAATTTTAAAAGTTGGGTTTTCAAAAGCACACGAGGATACATCGATCGTGTTTTCCATTCATTATTCACTCAGCAATTAACTACAGCATGCCAGGCAATGTCCTAGGCATAGAGGAAACAGCAGTGAATAAAATAAGCAAAATATCTTCTTGCATGTTCCCATGGTCCCTCACAGTGAGGGAAGGCAAAAAGTGAGTATGTGATGTGGTGTGGTATGTGTGTGGGGTGGGGTGTGTGGGTGGTGGGGTGTGGGTGGGGTGGGGGGTGTGTGTGGGGTGGGGTGTGTGGAGTGGGGTGTGTGGGGTGGGGTGTGTGTGGGGTGGGGTGTGTGTGGGCTGGGGTGTGTGTGAGCTGGGGTGTGTGTGGGCTGGTGTGTACGTGGGGTGGGGTGTGTGGGGTGGGGTGTTTGTGGAGTGGGGTGTTTGTGTGGGCTGGGGTGTGTGTGTGGTGTGTGTGTGGGGTAGGGTGTGTGGGGTGGGGTGTGTGGGGTGGGGTGTATGTGGGGTGGGGTGTGTGGGGTAGGGTGTGTGGGGTGGGGTGTGGGGTGTGTGGGGTGTGTGGGGTGGGGTGTGTGGGGTGGGGGGTGTGTGGGGTGGGGTGTGTGTGGGATGTGGGGTGTGTGTGGGGTGGGGTGTGTGTGGGATGTGGGGTGTGGTGTGTGGGGTGTGTGGGGTGGGGTGTGTGTGGGGTGGGGTGTGTGTGGGGTGGGGTGTGTGGGGTGGGGTGTGTGGGGTGGGGTGTTTGTGTGGGCTGGGGTGTGTGTGGGGTGGGGTGTGTGGGGTGGGGTGTGTGGGGTGGGGTGTGTGGGGTGGGGTGTGTGGGGTGGGGTGTGTGGGGTAGGGTGTGTGGGGTGGGGTGTGGGGTGTGTGGGGTGTGTGGGGTGGGGTGTGTGGGGTGGGGTGTGTGGGGTGGGGGGTGTGTGGGGTGGGGTGTGTGTGGGATGTGGGGTGTGTGTGGGGTGGGGTGTGTGGGGTGGGGTGTGTGGGGTGGGGTGTGTGGGGTGGGGTGTGTGTGGGGTGTGTGGGGTGGGGTGTGTGGGGTGGGGTGTGTGTGGGGTGTGTGTGGGGTGGGGTGTGTGGGGTGGGGTGTGTGGGGTGGGGTGTGTGGGGTGGGGTGTGTGTGGGGTGTGTGGGGTGGGGTGTGTGGGGTGGGGTGTGTGTGGGGTGTGTGGGGTGGGGTGTGGGGTGTGTGGGGTGGGGTGTGTGTGGGGTGGGGTGTGTGTGGGGTGGGGTGTGTGTGGGATGTGGGGTGTGTGTGGGGTGGGGTGTGTGGGGTGGGGTGTGTGGGGTGGGGTGTGTGGGGTGGGGTGTGTGGGGTGGGGTGTGTGGGGTGTGTGGGGTGGGGTGTGTGGGGTGTGTGGGGTGGGGTGTGTGGGGTGTGTGGGGTGGGGTGTGTGGGGTGGGGTGTGTGTGGGGTGTGTGGGGTGGGGTGTGTGTGGGGTGTGTGGGGTGGGGTGTGTGGGGTGGGGGGTGTGTGGGGTGTGTGGGGTGTGGGGTGTGTGGGGTGGGGTGTGTGTGGGGTGTGTGTGGGGTGGGGTGTGTGGGGTGTGTGGGGTGTGGGTGGTGATGTGATGTGACAGGTGATGTGATAATAGTACCAGAGGAAAGGAAGGGCTATCGAGAGAAATAACCCAGGGTAAGAGGACAGAATGATGGAAGGTGGTACAGGGCTAAGGAAGGTCTGAGGAGCCTCCATTTAAATAGAGACATGAAGTGAGGGAGTGAGTTATGAGAATACTTGGGTGAATAGTATTCTAAAGAAGGGAAACAAGTACAAGTCCCTGAAGTTTGAATGAGTTTGGTTTGTTCAAAAGACTGAAAGGACACTGTGGCTAGAACACTGAATGAGGAGGACAGGAAAGATGAAGCTAGAGAGGAAACCACATGCCACACCATTTACGGTTTTATTCCCGGGTAATGGGGAACCACTGGAATAATCTAAGGATGGGGCTGCTATGATTTGCTTTATGCTTTGAAAGGATTACTTGGCAGTAACGTAAGAATAGGTCAGAGATAGGGAGAAGGTGAAACAAGGCATGAGTGGAAGCAAGGAGACCAGTTAGGAAATGAGTGCAATTGAGTAGGTATGAGAGAACAGCTTGGAGTAAAGTGGCAGTGCTGGAGGTGCTGAGATGTCAGATTTGAGATGTATTTTGAAAATTGAGCTGACATGATCTAATGAAAAAGATGTGGGGTGTGAGAGAAAAAGACAAGTTGATGCTCCAGGATTTTTGGCTTAAACAGATGGGTGGAATGGTGGTGTCATTCACTTAGGTGGGCCTCCCGGGGAAAACTTCGTCAAGAGTTCATTTTTTTCTACAGAAGACAATGCCAAGGAATGGCCTGAGATATAATTCATTTTTTTTTATCATGTAAAGAAAAAAACACATTACTTGCCTGTTGCTCGAGGTCTTCAGTGTATTTCTTAACTTTTTGTTCCCTCTCTGTTGCTTGTCTTACAAGCTGCTTAAGATCAGTTAGGCTTTGTGTTTTTCTGGCAATATCAGTTTCCAATTCTTTCAATTTAGTTTCATACATTCTAAAAGTATAAAGGAAAATAATTGATGTAGACATGGAAAATAATTTCATTGATTTAAAAGTCAGTTCAAATTACTGCACTAAAAATAACAAAGATTATCTTATTATACTCTTCTAGTCAAATCTTTTGCTACGTATTTATTTAGCATTAGGTGACAGCAAGGACTAAGTATCCCTAACCAACAGAGAGGCCAATTAAAACAAAGGATTTAGGTGTTTCTCAAGGTTATAAACAAGGATAGAGCATGAATTTGACCACTGTAAAATATTAGAATGGATGTCTTTTCAGTTGCAAAACAAAAAAATTGAAAGTAAAATTCATCAGAATATCAAATTTTGTATTATTGACTATTAGGAATATAAAGATCACAAATTAAAGCATTTCATATACACACATAAACACACACAAACACAAAAAAGAGAAGGTATCTAGGTAAAACAAAATCAAGGGACTGCTGGGAGAAGAAAGATATGTAAAAGCAGGGCTGAGACAAATGGTCTGTGTTAGGAAAGGGAGGAAGTTACAAAAATCTGAATAGATTTGTAACCATTAAAGAAATGATCAAAAGTTAAAAAAAAAAAAAAAAAATTCAGACTCCAATAGAAAATTTTAAAACATTGAGCTCAAATGGTTTTACAAGCACATCATAACCACCTTAAAGGAAGATGATGCTTATAATATTCAAACTTTTTCAAAGAAAAGAAGGAATGCTTTGGCAACAAAATCAGGTAAAGATAGTATAAGGAAGAAAATTATTATTAGCTCAATATATTCAAAAGCTTTTGATAAATCTTAGAAACTCAGATTAGAAGGCAATGTTTTAACGTAACAAAGACTATCGACTAAACTGATGAAATATCAGAAGTTCACCTCTTCATTTCATTCAACTTTCTGCTCAAATGCCACCCAATCAGAGAGGTCTTCTCTGATCACCAAATCTAAAACAGCTCTTGTATCACCACAGCCTTTCTCAGCAGGTAGGATAAGGCTTGATGTGGAATAGGTGTCACTCGTGTCATTCATTTCTTGAGTCACTAATAGAGCAACTATAAAGGTTTCGGCATGAGGAAGACCTAATGTGTCATGGGTCCCATAAGAGATCGCTAAAGCACTTACACCGAGCTAGATGTATAATCCCCGCTGCAGACCTTAGCACATTTTTTTGGTGGATATAGGAAGGCTGGAGGCCAAGGTCAGAATGATCCTTCTCTCTGTCAAGTGGACTCTATTAGGACTTAATGTCTTTTTCAAGAGGGTTTACTGAAGGCCTACTCTATGCTGTTACCTGTACAGTTCTCAGAGTAAACAGATATAAATAATCTAAAAGGCAAAGTCATCTTCAAATATGGTTAAATATCTCTACCCCTCTCAAAGGTTTATATACTTTATAAACTATTTTCACATTAATAATCTTTTCTGCAGGCTTACACAGTCCATTTTAGAAAAGGAAGGACGGATTATCATCTCCATAGATACAAAAACTTGAGCTCACAGGAAAGAAATATAATTCACCTAAAGTCACAGTGAAAATTAGGTGTTTCTGAGCCATGGAAGCTGCCTGGCTCTCCAAAGGAACCAAGGCAAATGTTTTAGAAAAAACATTTAACATAAAGCACAGACTCTGGCATGTAGCAGGTACTTGAGTAATTATCTGCTGAATAAATACATCTCAAAGCAACTCAAAAATTATGAGTCCATACATGATAATGGAATAAAATAAAGGACAAAGAAATCAACTGATAGGGTCGCTGGTTGAGAGCCTCTGCCAGAGTCCAAGCAGACAAACGAGACACCTTCTCCCCTTTACGCTTTTCCCCAGGTTATTTCCTTTAACCTCCACCCTAGCCCTCTGACAGAGTTAAGAGAGGCCTAGAGTGGCTTCTGCCTCTTCTCAGTATGATAGTAGGACAGGAACCCAGGATCCTTTGCCTGGACTGCCTGGCCACCTGCGCTGCCCTCTCCTCTACCTGCATAATCTTCCTGTTCTTGTTACACTTGGATGACAAGGGCCAAGTAAGTGCAGGCCCACTGTGGGACTTGCTGAGGCTCCCATTCTAGTCGTAGTAATGGTGACTGCCATCCCACCCATCATCAAGTCCACTCTAAACAGCAGGGAGACACTAAAAAGGAAATTGGGATGCAGGAACATAATAAACTCTAGAATATGAGAAGATAAAGAGGGGTTGGCCTTTGGAAACGGGGCCAGCAGATGTAAAGAGCACAACTTCATACAGGATGACTAACGGGAAAGCACAGAGGCAGGATCTCATTGGTCTCTAGCTTGCATATTCCTTGAAGCAGCTGCTTATGGCTGGAAATGAGAATGACAACAAAGCCTTTTACTGACTAATCAGAGTCATGATGAGCCACTGTGGTGATAGTGGCAATGAACATAGTAGGGCTTACTCATGAATGCCCATCACCTCTTTCACAGCCACAGAGCTTATTTGACAGGCAGGATTGCACATACTTGTAGAAAAGGTTCACGGAGTAGGAGAGAATCAAGTGCTAGAAGGCAGAGGCCAGCCCGTAAGACACTAAAGCTGTTGCTGAATTCACCTGGTTGGGGTATTTGAAGAACAAGTTGCCCAAATAGAACACCAACATTTCAGTACAACCCAGACCCAGTATGCCACAGGTTGTGACAAGACAGCTCAGTTGTGCCCAGCTTATCCTCGAGGTAGAAAACGAACACAACCAAGAAGCTGAGTTGCAGCTGGACAGGAGCAGCACCCAGGAAACGCTGGGCACCAACAGTCCAGGCTGGTGGCTGACAGCAGTATCCTCATGCCCACCCAGCCCCAGCTCTGCTCTGTGCCATGCCCTGCCACCCAATTAAACACTTTAAGGAAGAAAAAGAGTCTCTGGCAATGCTAGGACAAAAAAAAAAGAGTATCATGTTAAAATAAACAACCAACAGGTCATTAGGAAAGACCTAAGTTAATCAGAACTGTCATATTCTGTTAAAAACAGCGGAATTAGAACTGATTAAACTTTGTGCAAGTTTAAACTATTTCCTCCTACCTGGTAACAACAATTGATTTCCAGCTCTTGCTGTCAGCTCCTTCAAGCTGGGGACCTCTACTTTCTGCCAACTGTAATCTCTTACCAGTCTCTTCTAGCTGGACTGTCATCTTCTCATTTAATATCTCTAAATTATTCTTGGCGATACGCAATTTCTCTGCAGCTTCAGTTTCCTATTTTTAAAAGATAATTAGTATATTACAACAAAGCATAATAATGTTGCCACAGATGCAATGTATTAAAAATGATCACTATAAATTAGAAAACAAAAATAATCTGGAGTCCTAAATGCTGATTAAGATTCCAATAAAAACCCAATGTTTCCTTTACTCTAAAACAGCAATACAATCGTAATCACAACAGATTATGTAAATGAGGTTTAAAACATAAATTTACAAGTATTCTAGTGGTTACTTTAAATTTGTAGTTTTGTTTGGCTACTTTAATCTGTCGTCTTTGTTTATCACACATTTAAAAGTTTTATTTTGACTCTCTAATACCTGTACGCCTATCTATAAACATAAACTATGTGTAAGCACCATAGATTATTTCCACTATTAAACATCTACATTCAAAGCACAGAATCACTGTGGTCTCATAGTACATTCCGACAAGTAGTTTAAAAATAATAATTTCAATTTATTCACTAGATCATCCATATAAATAATTCTTATTTGTCTTGGCAAGGAATATATTTTGTCACTTAGAAAGGAATCTTACTGTTTGTTTAACAAAACAGTTTCATATACTCCTTACTGTATATCAGGCACTTTCTAAGTCACGTGTGCAAATACCAACAGCTCTGTGAAATAGATATACTTACTATTCCCAATTTTCTAGGTGAGGAAATTGAGGTTAGAGGGAGGTTAGTAGCTTGACTAGTTACCATGGCTAATAAATGACAGAGCTAAGATGTGAATGCCAGCCATGTAGCTTCTACATTATATGGCTTCTTAATTTATTAATTTTTAATTTTATTTTCAATGTTCCCCATTGAAAGGTGAAAGGTGAAAGGATGGCAGGCATAAAAATACAATTGCTAAATCCCTTAATATCTACTTTGAATAAACACGCTCATCAATGTTTTCATTCAGTTTTTTCAAGATGTATTAATTAACATAAACAAATAATTATAATCACTAATGGAAGCCATACTTTTTTAAGTTCTTTGTGAAGCCTTTCATTTTCAGCAACAATTTTCTCTGTGCCTTTGGTCTTGGATTCATAGTGCATGCTCAGCTGTCGTCCAAAATGAGCTTTAAGTTTTTCTAATTCAGCCTTGTAATAATAATAATAAAAAATGTACATTATCAAGACAATGAAATAAAAGAAGGTCTTATAAACTTCTAAAACTTAATTCAAAGTAATTGTAGCGATCGTATTTGATAGAATTAGTCTTCTATCTGATACTGGTCATCTACGGCAAAGATTTCCAACCTTGGCTACACATTAGAAAAATAAAAAATCACAATACTTATGGTAGTACGCACCCCAGAGGAATCTAAATACTCTCACGCAGTATTTAGGGGGTTCACGCACCTGTGTTTTTGAAAACAGATAAGAGGTAATTATTTTATATTGCCAGAGTAAGAACCATTGGTCTTGAAATAATAAGATGACCAAATGGAGCTACTCTAACTACTCTTAGCTTTCAATAAGTTCTTTCTGTAGGTGTAAAATACCAACTGCATCCATTAAAGCCATTTTATATACTTTGATTATATTTAAATTTTTCTTTAAAAAATTAATAAAAATTATAATAGTTAAACATTCCATAAAAGTGATCACATTTAAAATATTACCTTCAACTTTTCATTTTCCAGCTCAATATTAGCCATTTTTTCACTGGTCAGTATTCCTGATGCTTTTTTCAACTGTTCATTTTCCCTTTGGACTTTTTCAACTACTTTTTTCATTAAGCCAATGGTTTTTTCTAATTCTGGGATTGTCTTTCCACTTCTACCAGACTACAAAAAAATATATTTTTTTATTTAATCAAATATTTGAGATAGTATAATATAAACACAACACGGGCATTATTATACTCACATTATTGATTCCTAACATTTGAAGCCAAAGCTTGTATTGCTTTCACTCATCATTAGAATAACCCTATGAGATAGGAATTACAATTCTCACTTTACATACAAGAATAGCAAGACTCAGAATTTAATAATCCTAGAGTCAGGCAGCTGATAAGCAATAGCTTAAATACTCTAGCCTCGATGTCTGTTTCACATGAATAAACAACATAAATATTTGATTTTGCATTAGCTCATTCCAGGATTGCAGAGGTTTCTTTATGTAGAAAAAAAAAAGAAAAAACAGAAGAATAAAATGTGCCTTTAAAGAGCTCATGAGTTATCGAATTTGAATTGCAGCATAATAGAGGTGATTTACTTTAAGAACAACCATTGATTAGAAATTTAGTTTCTCGCCAATATAAATAGAAAAAAAAAAATCTGAAATAAAAATCCTGGTGTAAAGTTATCAAAAGAGATGGGTCACAAATTAATAAGTTTAACTGCTTATAATTTAAAATTGAAACAGATTTCCAACAGTCAAGTAATCTGCTTACATTATTGGCATTTTAGTCAGTATTCACACTGTCCAATGAATAGCCCTAAAAATATAAACTTTTACATAATTTTAATACTATGTACTTTCATAATTACCTTAGAAAATGTTAAATTAAGAAATAGATTATTATTTATAACATGAATGTTTCTGACTGTCAACAAAATATTTGTCCTTTTCTCCTGTACTCAATATTTTTACCAAATCCATCATATATTTAATATTACTGAAAAAGTTTTTGTCCATTTTGATTGCTTCCACTTGTGCCACTTAATAACATGAGATCGACACGGGCTGCAATCTTTGGCCTTGACCTCATGAGCAACATTTATTCATGTAAAAAGGGAATACAAAATAACATAGGAAGAAATATACAGTAGTACCTCAGTTTTCGAACGTCTCTGTTGACGAACATTTCGATTTATGAACACAGTAAATTTTATGGATCTATGGTATCATTAGATAGTAAAATTCATGATAACTTTGCAGTTTTAGGGGTTGATTTTAAAGGTCTGAAACAGATTAATCCATTTTGCATTACTTTCCATGGGGAAACCGTGCCTCGGTTTTCAAATGTTTCAGAACTTGAACAGTCTCCAGAACAGATTACGTTCGATAACCTAGGTACCACTATACAAGAATTAAAAAAAAAATACTAAGAAGTTGCCATGGACATCATAAAAAAAATTACAAAATGTTAGAATTGGACCAAAGAGCACATAGGAGTTAGCTCAACAAACAGAAGAAAGATTCCTGAAAGTTAAATGTTTTCAAGGTGTGGAGGGATATGTAACAAAAAAAGATGGTATGAAATCCTGGTGAAATAAAATGCATGTAAGCTGTGACAGATGATAAGACAGACAGAAGCTTAATAATGTTTTGCACATAATAAAAACTGAAACTGTAGGCACTAGTAAAGACATATCACCATTGTTATGACACATCCAAACTTTTTCATTTCCAGCTTATCACTTCAAAACATGGCATATTTTTACATACTCACCCCTCTGACATGGCCTAGTTTCTGCTCAACTTCTGCTTTCCCTTTCTTAAGAAATTCACACATTTCCTTCAAATCTCTTACTTGATTCTGTAAGATTAAAGCAAACATGTAACAATTTAGCAAAGCTATAGCCATTGGAAAGGAAAGATAAATAATTCATCTGAACTAGCAATCTTTCCAACTGGATAGTCAAACGAACAAGTGGGTCTCTACAGCAACAAGGAGAATATTTAACTAAGACATGTTGAATTAAAGTATATAAATAAAAGAGTATTTTGTATATGACTTTCAAGATATATTTTCCACATTGTTGCCTTAATATACAATATAAATTTGAGTTGAGGACTCTGATTTTAACTGTCCCATTAATTACATACATAGATCCTTACCCACAGTTGTCTGTTTTGCAGAGAAACAGACAACTGAACTTCTAACACTAGTTCTAACAGTGTTAAATCAGAATGAGAAGCAGGAAATTACTTAATTATATGATTACCAGTGGAATTAACAAGATTGATAATATTTTAGGTTATAAAACAGAACTGAAACAATTAGCCAACCAAGAGAATAGAAAATTCCCATAAACAGGATAAGATTTGGAAAACCACAGATGAACTTTTTATAAACATCAAAACAAAGTAAAATTTCTAAAAGAGACAAGTATCCTAATATACTTTTAATTTAAAGACTATTTTTTGAGACATCCTAACATCTTAAAGTGTAATCCTTGTCAATGAAATACACCACCATCCTCTTGCCTCAGGGCATTTGCACCTGCTACTTCTGTTGTCTGGAACTCTTTTCCAGTATTTCCGTGACCCACTTCCTTCCGTCCCTTAGCTCTCTGCTAAAACATCATCTCATTAAGGAACGCTTTCGATTATTATTCTGTTTCAAATAGTAATTCCCATATCCCCACCTAACACACACACACACCCTTCACACCAATCATGCTTTTTTCCCTTAGCATTAAACGTAAGCTGACATACTCTCCATCGATTTGTTTACTTGTTTATCAGCCTTCCCCACTAGAATGTAAGTTCTATGTGTGCACGAATTTATTTCATTGTTATTTCCCATTACCTAGAAGAGTGCTTGACACAAAGAGGGCCCTCAACAAATAACTGTTAAATGAACACATGTAGAAAATGTAACACTACCATAGAATTGTAGAAATATGAGTTTTTGTCTTCTTCATAAACTAATGTGGTAAGCATTACAAGTAAGGAGAAAAAGATTTTCTGGCTTTCGATTTCCTAACTATAACAAAGAACATTAAATTTACCTTCAATCTTGGCAAATCTTTATTTGCTTGTTCAAGTTGAAATTTTAGTTCAATATTTTCAGATGACAACTTCAAGTTTTCCCTCTGAAGCTCCTGTTCTCTTTGCCAGTGATCTGACTCTATTTCTGAAGTCTTCAGGAAAATGTGAAGTTAGGAATATTTTTAAGGTTTAATAAATAAAAGCTGCATAAGACATACTGAGTAAGACAACACAGTGCTAAAATGGAACATTTTTCCTCAAAGAAATATGAGAAAATTGGAGAACCCTGGACAAAACAACCACAAGTAAATAAGTTAGAATACAAAGCTTGCAGGAGAAAAGATAATACAGTATATTTTAATTAATATAGGAAGTGAATTCAATTATAACTTAACAACATCCACACATACTCATATAATGCTTCCATATTACTCTTGTAATGACTTAAGTAATTTACGATTTTTTTTCATTCCAAAATAAAGCATGACTGTTATGTTATGGACTGTATTATGCCCACCTCCCTCTCCACTCCCAAATTCCTAAGTTGAAATCCTAACTCCCATTACCTCAGAATGATCTTATTTGGAGATAGGGACTTTTCAGAGATAGCCGAGTTAAAATAAGGTGCTTAGGGTCAGTCTTAATCCAATGATGGTACTCTTATACAAAAGCGAAGTTTGGACACAGACATGTACAAAAGGAGATGATGTGAAGACACAGGGAGAAGACGGCCATGTACAAGACACTGAGAAAGGCCTTTAGTCTCTCACAGACTAAAGAGGGAATCAACCCTGCTGACACCTTGATTTTGGACGTCTGGCTTCTAGAACTGTGAGAATAAACTTCTGTTGTTTCAGCTATCAAACCTGTGGTGCTTTGTTATGGTAGACTAGCAAACTAACACACAGAAGCCAATGAAAGAAGTGCCTCAATCCCTTCCTGTTTCGGGAAGCTTTTCCTCATTCCTTGAGCTAAAGTAATTATTCGGTCCTCTGAAATTCAGTAACAGTGTATTTGCATTTGTCTTGATGTGAATCCATCTTGGGTTATTATTTGTTTACTTTTACTTCTCATTCTAAACTATAGGTTATTTGAAAGAGAAATCTGCGCTTGATTACTTTTTTTTATAAAGTGGGAAGTCTCAAATTCTCAATTACTTTGTACCAGTGGAAAAAAAAGAAGCATTATAAACCTGGAAAAGGGGATGAAATATGAATTAAGTCACTTTCATCCATTTTGTCTTAATATTTAATTTTAGTCGATGTTTTGAAGACTCAGGTGCCTGTAATATCTTAGGTGGAAAGGATAAAGTAAAAAAAAAAAGGTATATGCTATTTGATTTCAATTGGGAACAAATGTGTTATTCTGTAAGGTAATGTAAGACAACCCAAGGTAGTATGTACATATTAATAGCAAGTTCATAAACTGGACCTGCATTTAAATCCTGTTTGTTGATCACTAGAGAAGTTACTGACTCTCTAAGCTTCCCATGTAAAATACAAATAATACTCGGCAAAGTATTGTGAAAATTAAATGTAGGCAGAGAGTCTAACACAACATAGATAACAATACATGTAAGCTCCCTTTTCTCATTATATAACACATGGCAAAAAGACCACCAAAGGAACATCTTATGCATGTTAGAATGTCACATAGCGTCATAACAAATTTTTATCGACATGATTCACTGTAGTGAAATTTTAATTGTAGTGAGATTTTACAGTATGCTCCATTAGACATTTCTAAGGCAAACAAAGACCTCTAAAGTGCCTTATTTTTGCTATGCCGTTACCTACTCGAATCATTTCAGCGAGCTCCAATGGTAAAATGGAGTAGTAACATGATCAAGAAATGCATACCCACTAATTTTGTTGGTAGTGGTCCAATGTTACTGTTTAAGGAGACATTTACTAATAGTATTTTTTACAAATCCTACACAATTTTTTTTCTATTTGCACTACATACGTATGCTACTTTCTAGAAGAAAACTCAGCTAACAGAGAGGTGAAGGGCTGCCACGTGCTCCAACCTGGGACCCGTCATTTCTGCGCTGGACCAGCTCATCTGTTGCAGGGTCCTCCGGGGCAGCTTCCTCCACACACTGATTCGCGGCCGCAGCGACTGCAGCGTGACCGTGGTCCGCCCCCGCGGATTCTTCTGGATGTCTCTGTGTGCTCTGACTTCCATCTTCAGCTCTATGTCCCTCTCCTTGCTCCTCCTTGCCTTGCTCATTCTCTTCTTTGTTTTTATGTTCCTGCTTATTATTTTCATAACAGTCTTGATTCATTTTCTCAATTTCAGGGTCAGGTTCATTTTCAAAATTGGAGTTAAAATCCACCAAGGTGCCATTAGTTGGCCTAAGTGGACTTGATTGATTGTTTGGTCTTGCCTCAGATATATTTAACTGAGTTGGATCTACCATATCTTCTGCTTTGTGTTTTTCTTCACCACTGTAATGCTGTAGAATATTTCTGGGTACCTGATAATGTAAGTTGTCACTGGCATCTATTCCCTTCCCATTTTTAACTCTGAGCACTGTTATGGTTTTTTTTTGGTTCCTGTGTAAAGTGTTCTTTTTGTGAAAAATATCATGCCTGTATTTATTTACACTGATAGCAAGGCTAGAAAGTGGAGTTGTGTCACATAACAGATTCTGCTTGAAGCAGAAGAAAGAGAAGAAACATGAAAAGAGGAAAAGGAAAAAAATAACAGAAATATACATACTAAGTGATTTAAAATAAGATACTACGAACAATTCTACATTAGCGATTCTTTATAAAGCAAAACTAGAGACATATACGTTTGATGAAAATGTTATAACATATTTTCCTATATTTATCTTGTTCTTGCCACCGCAAAACTCAACTACATTTAAAATCTCTAGAAGTCATTTTTAATGAAGTTTTATACAAAGCATAAGAATCTTAAGTTTACTGTTATTACTTAAGAAGGACTAAAGAAGTCAATATACCTCACTACCTAGTAAACATAAAATTGAACTTACTGCATTAATATTAAAGACAGGGATCTACTGGTTTTGGCCAGAAAAGGTAGACATTTATGTCACTTCTAAACTTTAAAACAGAGAAATGAAGAAAAGAAAAAAGATGTACACTTACTGAAGGCCTAGAATATGCATCCTTCGAAGACTGTTTTTCTAAAGCGTGTAGTTTTTCTTGGAGGTATCTGTTCTGTAAACGTAAATCTTCTATAACAGAATCTCGAGGAAGAACTTGATGGGTTCTACAACAACAACCACAGACTTTACTATTCAAGCTTCAACTTTTCACTCCTTTACTATATAAAAATGCAGGAGAGAAAGAAAATGTGTAATGCATTTCTTAACACTGTATTTTAAATTCTACAGAACTTGCAAACTTTACAAAAAATAAATTAGAACATGACTATTTATGTTATAAAATGATCCTCTACAGATGATTCATTGCAGGGCTCCTTTAAACTATGAGTTAAAAGGTACATTTGGATTTACAGAAGCATATTACATTTTTAAAGAACATGCATCTATTTATATGACATTGTATAAGATAGCTGAATTAAAATATCTACTCTTTTTAAAACATTGCATAATAATTTCATTACATTAATGTGCTTCTCAAGAAGCTTCAGGATTTAAAAGGGCTCTTACTGTTGCCAGATAATAATCTGTTACTTCACGTCTACACGTATCTGCGTGACCCACAAGGCCCACCGCAATGTTGTATAACCTCACCTATTCAACCTAATTGTCCAGGAGTCTACCTTTACTAGGGCAAATCAACCCACTCTTACCCCCCCACACACACACAAGAGTCACTCCTGCCTCTATGTCTCTGCTTTCTTGGTTCTGCTTTCTTGGAATTTCCTTCTCTTTAATATCTAGATTCAATGCATAAAATTCAGAAATTTACACTTGCACTGAGAGAGAAGACCAGTTCAATCTCCTTTATAAAACCTTTTTTTTTTATAAAACCTTTTCCAATTCAGCCCACACAGATTCACAGTATTAGAAAGAAAGAAAAAAAAGACCAATTAGAAGGTTTCAAAACTATAATATTTTGATCCCTCTGAAAACTACAAAGGAAAAGAAAAAGGCTTAATTTTGCTCTGAATATATACAGGGGGTGCCAAAAAAATGTATACACATTTTAAGAAAGGAAAAAAACTGCATTAAAATTATAATACTCAATATATACCAATAACAAAAGATGAATATAAGTCACGTTTGACTTCTGCAATTATAAGAGGTGCTCAAAGTGGTTACCATCAGCATAATTTTAATGCTGGTTTTTTTCCTTTCTTAAAATGTGTGTACATTTTTTTGGCACCTTCTGTATTTAGACTAAGGGAAAAAAAGGAGGGAAAGAGCCACTAGTAGGACCAGATAGTAACTATAAATAGATATCAAAAGAAAGAAGAATTCTTCAATCGCTTTTTTTTCTCCTACATCAAGGAAAATTCTGAAGGAGTTAAGAAACAATGAAATAGAAGGAAAGGAGTTGGGATGTAACCTAGTAGCCCATGAATGTTCCTTTAAGGAAGTTCAACTTCTTATGCTCACATTATATTAATAATGACACAACAGTATACATTAATGAAGAAGCACTAATGGTAATTTTTGAAGATTAACAGAAACTATAATAAATTTAAGAACGGTAAGTATCCTCATATCCAAATATTTCAGCTAGGTACCAGACTTTGACAATGATCAGTAACATGATTATAGATCATTTGTAAACACTTACAAGAGGAAAAAACACATTAGGTAAAAATAATTTACATTCCTCTTGGAAGAAATGAATGAAACAGAAAATTATAAATACCGTAGTTTTCATTGTTGTTAGGACATGATTTTATTTTGCTTTGAATTACCATGACTAAATCAGAAGACACAACTTGGAAAGAGACCAAAACAAGAAAATCTCAAAGGCTCTGCTGAAGAAATGACATGGAAGTTTCCAGATCCAGGTACCATGGAGAAAACACATCCAACGTTGTCCCTCCTAAATGCATGGAGCATGTACTTCAGGACTTTGAAAAGTAAACAGTTTACAAATTGGGACAAGATACCAGAATTTAAAGTATCAGAAAACAGGTAGTGAATTTACCTTTCCTTTTCTTCTAGTATTTATTAGCCAGGACACTACATTGCTGGAAACATTAAAGTGAGTGTCAGCACTGAAGGAAAGAGCTACTTCTGGGGGAGCCTTAAAATTCTAGCACAGAGAATGTGAAAATCCCTCGTTATTTTTTTCCTTCTTTGCGTTCCTTCCATAACCCAATCCTCAAGCAATGCCATAGGCAGTGTTGGCAGAACCCACAAACAAAATGTTTAGAGGGGAATCACCTCCTCCAATTAGCAGAGCTGTGATGGGTAGGAATGTAGGGCAAAAGTAGTTCCCCCACTTCGCCTGCCCCCCTTTCAGCCCTCTGTTGTGTGCTTGGCTGCAGATGTGTGCACAGATACTCAAGCGCACAGTAGAACAGGGAAACTAAAGGGCCAGGTTAGGTTCAAAGTACGAGAAGTACTTGGGGCAACAGGAAGTGTCAGGGAGATGGCAGAAAGGGAGGAGCTCACACAAGTACACAAGTATGAGCTTCTGGGCTCACCCTTGAGCTGTGTGTGTGTACGAATAGAATCCTATTCAGAACACCAAAGGCTCTGAGAACTGAACTCACAGAGAGAAGACGGCCCACATACGAGACTGTCATCTGGGATGTACACAGGCAGGACAGATCCAAACAGTACTGTAAAGGCTTTGAAATGAAACTGATGTTGGAACCATAGCCCACAAGAAAGCACGATGGAGCGTGGGCCTGCACCTACCCAGACCAACTGCCTGTTAAAACAAAAATATCTACATTTCTCCACTGATTTTTATCTAAGATTCAGAGTCTCACAACATACTATTCAAAAGTTCAAGAATACAATCCAAAGTTATATGGTATACAAAGAAACAGGAATATCTTAACTCACGTGAAAAGACAATCAACAGAACCCAAGCTTAAAATAACACATATCAGTTTCTATGGGTCAACCCATTTTTCCTCATTATAATGGAGAGCACATTTCCACGTAATAGATTACCTCATATATGACATGTCATTTTCTAATTCAAGATTTCTCTTTTTTAATTCTTCCAACTCTTTTTCTGACTCCAAAGCTCTCACTCCCATAACATGATTAACAGTCATGCCAGTTGATTTTAGTTTCCTCTGCAAAGTAAGTTTCTCTTTATCAGCTCTGTGGGATTTAATATGGAATCATGAGAATATACTATTTACTGTATGGCTTGTTCAATTTATTAAACTGTACCCTACTCTTTACAAGACCAACATACAAAATTTAGATCATTTTATATTTTCTCTGAGCTAACATATTTTAAAATTACAGGACATTCCATTTATAAATTGTTAAAATATATTTAAAACATAGTTTAAAGAAAAACAGTGAATCATAGATAATAAATGATAATTAAAACTAGAAAATTTCTTATATTATCCAGTATAATGAAACTATATACTGTACAATGTGCACCCACCTTTTTGGTCCAAACTTTCAGAGAAAAAAACTTTAATTTTTTTAATTCAAATTTGTATTTTGTTACATTTAGGTAATTGTTTTTTTGTATTATAAAGGAATTTCAGCATTTATTTTTTTAACATATTATGGTATGAGACATTTGATGTAACAAATAATTACAAAACACGAGAACAGATACAAAGTACAAGAAATTTTATGTACCGGTAACACATTTACGATATTTACCCATCATAGAAGGCCAAGAACTCTTTGTCGCAAGTTCGTGGTTAAGTTCAACAAAACCGATTATTGTATTCCAGGATATTATTTTGCCTATGGATATTGTTATTGATTTCTAGAGTTACACTTTCAACATATAAGTATAAATAAAAGAATTAAAAATATTTATATAGATACTAGCCATGGAATTAGTACTAGCCATGTATAATGAGCATCCTTATTTTTCCCTCACAAATTTGGGAAAAAAGTGTGCATTATACACTGCAAAATACGGTAACCTCCAGGTCAATTAAAGACTTTACTCATAATTAATTAGCTTTACATTAAACTCACTTGGCAAAAAGATCCTTCAAAGTATTCAACTGCTTTGTTAGAATATAGACTTCCCCCTCTTTTTCTTTTAACTTGTTTCGAATTCCCTCTATTTTGCTTTGCCATTTTTTACCTTCTTCCCATCTAATTAATTCTTCTCTAGCATTCTGTAAACAACAATAAAGGAGGAAGAACATTATCAATATTTTTTTAAATTTCATTTTAAGAGTTATCAATTACAGTTTACTAGTACAAGGGTAAAAGTAAACTTCCTAGAAAATAGTAAACAGGTTCTAACTTCTATAATCTTTAGGCACGCCACGCTATTCACAAAAACGCCCTTCAGTTTATGAATTCTGTATTCTATAACTTGACAAATGAAATTTTGTGGAACAGTTTGGATTAATGCCAACACCCTAAAGGAATCTTCACATGATTTTAATACAGATGACCATGACTACAGTAAGCTTCTAACAAATAATCTGTATGTACAAATGACCAACACAATCTTGTCCCCCCATAACAATCTCCTAAAATAGCAATCATGGCCCCGTCAAATATTCAATGCACATTACTTCTCTTATTCAACATATATTTATTTAGTGCTAACCAGGTACTAGGTACTACTTTAGGCATAGGAATAGAAGCAATAATAAACCAAACAAAAAAATTCTATCTTCATGGACAGTAAAATCTAGTTTACATTGGATGGGTGGGTGGATTAAAGAAAGGGGGCAAATATATAGATAAAAAACAAGAAAAGAAAAATTGTAGTTATGTGAGTTGGTGATAAGTGCTAAAGGGGGTGAGCAGGAAAGGGAATTAGGGTCCTTCAGGGATAGGTGTCATGGCTTGTTATAACAGAAAAAGTGTCCAAGGAAAGTGCCGAACAGTCCATGTACTGAACAACTCCTAAATGTCCTACTGCACTTTCATATGTATAGCTAAAAATTCTGTTCACGGTTGTCTGAGCTAAGAACTTATATCTTCATTCTACTACACAATGTTTTAATGGTTTTACCATGTACTAAATTTTCTATGAATACAACAGCCTTCCTTTTAAGTCTGTCGACATCATGCTGAAAACTGAACCAACAATTGTTCACCATTTTGGAAATCAAATTACAAATGACAATGCCATTGTGACAATATAAGCCAATAGAATACATTTGCTTCAGTCTGGATTCGCATTAACATTACCTAAAGGTCAAGGCTACTTCATCATGTTTTCTAGTGCAATCATTCCAGAGCATTTACATGTTGAAATATGAAAAACATGTATTTATTATTTTTATAAATTATTTTCCTTTTATGTTTCTCCTTTATATTTCATTTAGGGCATTTGTAATGGCATTTTTGAAGTTATGCATGTAGATACGAGTTTATATTAACCATGACTTTCATTTGGAATAGTGAGGGGACATTATGAAACATCATATTTACTTTAAAAGAGAATGTTGGGGCTTGAAAGGGTTAAAAAGCATAATTTAAAGTCAAATACCCAGTTTAAAGTCAAATGCCCAACTAAGATAAGTTGCCCTATCAAGCCTATCTTTTGTGCTGGGTAAGTTTTCACCTTTTTTCACTTAGTTCAGCTAAAAAGTACCCTTTAAAAAAATGTAAAAACTTCGGTAAATGTTTGACAATCATTAACTTCTATTTGTTTCTGAAATATATACAAGAAATTTTGTGTATTTCCAGAAATATAAATATTAGTTGGGGGCATAAGGTATGTCATAAATAATTCTGCAGCATATAGCGCTTTGTAGGGACTGGGCAATTCTATCCCATCTGACATCACCCCCTGAAGAACTCAGGAAAGAAAAGCTAAAATAATTCAAAAATCAACAACAACAGAAAATAACAAGGCAAATATCACCAAGGGTCTGTTTGAGACTGAGGGAGGAAAAGGGAGAAAAGAGGATAGGAAAAGTAGTTTTCATGTTTTCTATACCAATATCCTCTTATGCATAGGTTTCAGAATAATATTATTGCATTTGAAAATTTTCATTCATTCCACAAATACTGAGCATCCACCATGTGCTAGGGACTGTTCTAGAAGCTGAGGATACAACAATAAACAAACAGGCAAAGTTCCTGCCATCAAAGCTTACAGTCCAAAAGATGAACACATAGCTAAGTAAATCTCTAGTATGTCAGACAGTAGTAAGTGCTATGGAGAAAAATAAAGCAGCATAATAAAAATAGGACTGCAAGCCATGGGAGTGGGTTTTGTTATATAGAGAGTATAGACATTGATTATAGAGAAAACAATGTTGAAATTTCAATAAGAAAGCATTCTTTGAGTATAAAAACATTCATAAATTGGAAATGCCCAGCACTGTGGAATCTGATTTAGTGTAACTCTCTGTGTTCTTTTTCTAGTTAGTGATAATATCGTACACTCGTATGGACATGATGGCTTACAAAAAACTTCCATTTCATTGTCAAAACAATCTTGAGACACTGGCAATGCAAATAGTATTATCTGTTTTAAGGAGAAATAAGCTGAAGCAACAGAGGTTAGGAGTCCAGGCAAAGCCCCAAGGCCATTGAAGTATTCTGATAGGAATCAGGTTAGGAACTGGTATCCAAGAATTAGACATTTGCCCAAGTACGAAGGCAGTGAAGAGACCAATCTAGAAGAGTAGACAGTCTGGGCTTGCAGTTTTCACCAACAAAGCTTCTGACAGCAAGTATGTTGTGGATCCACGTATATCAATTACAAAATTATATGTGGATCCATATATAAATGCAAACATTTTATCCAAAATTTTACTGACCTTGGTGAATTTTCATAGAGAAAACATTTTGTTTGGTAATACACTGTTAAAACATTTAATCCTATTTCCTATTTTCTATACAGAGTCACTAAAGGTACATAATTTTCTTTTCTATTTCCATGTTATTGAAATTATTTTACAGAAATTGAATATTTCTGGGTAAATTTTTTCTAATTATAGTTTCTTTGTTGTGATTTTCTTCAGGGGCAAACATTACTACTAGCACCGATATTTCTCAGGTCACTTTTGATATTTTCAGTGCTACCAACAAGATATGTCTCCAGTTTATTATTTGTAACAAACTTAATTATATGTATTTTAGCCAATTTTATTTTTTCTTTGGGTTGATTATTTCTATCAATAATTTTTATTATAAAATAGTATACTAGTTAACTTGTAAGAAAATTTTAAGCAATTTTTCCTACATGACAGAATCAATTTATGAGTGGGTTATTTAATATTACTGTAAGTATTGAATATATTCCAAATAAGGTTCTTTACCCTGAAATAACAGTCAAGTCTACTGACGGATAAAAAGGACACATTTGGTTAAGATAGAAGACTGAAAATGCCCAGCTTTCTTTTCCAAAGGTCAAATCACCAATATGTAAACAATTACAACGGGAAGAAGTGATAAAGACAGTTGGATATGTAAGGTGTGAAGAGATTTTGGAGGTAGACGTCATAATATAATATCAAGAATATGACATGGAGAACATGAGGTAATTTCCAAATAAGAGTTACATTATAGGTGTCTCTTCAAGCACACTTGTAAATTCCTAAAGAACAGAAGCTTGTCTTAGACTTCTCCACATTATCCAGTACCATTCATAGTATTATTAGGTCTTTAAATTAATATAGTATATCAGTTGTTCCTCAATTACATACTTAACAGTCTATCACTACCTTAAACATATCAGTATGTTTCTTTACATACCTTTTCTTTCATAGGCTTTATTTCTATCTCATCCACCTTTCTTTCTAGTTGGCTTTCTAGCTTTTTAATTTTCTTTTGGAGTTCTTCAATTAAACTTTGTTTATTATCTATCAGAGGTTTGCCCTGAAAAATAAGACGTATTTTAACATTTCATAAGTTAAAAAGTATCAAATAAAATACACAACAAATATTCCAATTAAAGAAATTTTCTGAGATTATAGCTTACCATACTTTCTAAATGACACTACTGATATATATAACTGCTTTGGCATTTTAATAAGGTATGCTACGCCAAAATTACAAATACAATAGAGATCACTGAAGTAATTAGCTGCATTAATCAAGGTGATTTGAAAGCTAGCTTTAGCAAATATGATTTATAAAATTCAAGCGTGGGAATCAACTGCTACCTATATATTATAAATCAAAGACATTTTCACCATTAAATATAAAATTACCTGTAATCCACTAGTTAGTCTTCTAATTTGCCTTTTCAGTTCATCATTCTCTTGATCAATTTCATCTTTCTCTCTAAGTATCTTATTATAGGCTTTTTGTTTTTTTTGTAGTTCATTGGTTAAGTCATTCAAATTATCGGTTAGTGAGTTTTCTCTGTTTTTACTTGTTTTAAGAGCTTCTTTCAATTTTAAAAGATTTTCACTTAAATCTTCAATTTGTGACTAATATAAAATAAAGAAAGGCTTAATTCATAAATCTTCACCAAGTATCAATGATAAAAGCAAAGTAATCTGAAAATACACCATTAATACTTAAGAAGAAAGTTTTAATCTAAATGTTTAAGTACACATGGAAAAAAAAACACAAACTACACATATTTTTCCATCTTCATTTCCAATAAACCAAGTCTACTTTGAGTTAAAAAAATAAAACATGAAGAAATAGTTTAGAGCAATTAATCTTCAACAAACACCTAGAACCAAAATCTTATCAAATAAGCAAATGTTTCATTATGGCTGAATTAATTTATTAAAGAAACAAGTACATACCAATGTACACAGTAATGTTTTAAACACTATGAAGCATAAGAGCAGTATAAACAAAATCTTTGACTAGAAGTAGTTTCTAATCGACTTTGTAAGGACAAAACATGAAAGAGTAACTTGTAATACCAGACGTATACATAAGAAAATATATATAGAAAAGAGTTCCCAGCTATCCTATACAGTAACAGTGATGGGAATACTTGTACTTAATATACGTTTTGTTGAATAAATTATTACAGGCCAAATGCATTATTAATACTACTAATAGGAAATTAATAGTATTATAATGCGGTTAGAAGAAAAACAAACTTTCCTGGGGTCAAAAAAGGCTTTGAGGAAAAGGACTTGAAGAATGTGAAGAGGTCAAAAATGTTTCAGGCAAAGAGAAAGGTATTAAATGAAGAAGACATCAATAAAAGTTTATTCCTATTTATATATTTATTACTTAATGGATTTTTACTGTCAACTACACTCATAATCTTGATAGGTACAATAGATTTAAAAAACTGAGTAAAATCCAATCCTCATACAGTTTAATGGTGATGAAGGGTATATACAAATAAACCAAGAGTACATCAAAATTACAAGCAGAAACAATATATAAAAAGATTTTTCATTTTACCCAGAATATAGTATATGAAACTTTGTGTAAAGAAATTTGAAAATCCTTATGACATATACGTGTTGGAAAAAAAGGTTTAAATAATCAAACCTAACAGCTGGGTAAGAAAATAATAAAACACATCGCCAAAAAATAAATAACTTCAAAAAAAGCCTTCAGAGCCAGGCAGATCTATAGATTAAATGTCAAGGACTACATGATTTCCATAAACTATTTTGGGGAGTAAAAAAGGAAAGTTAATTAATTCCTAGTATGAACTAGCAAAAACTAGATAGAAAATTTTGATAATGGCAAAAGAAAACTAAACAAAAAGACCTACACATTTATCTCATTTATCAATACAAGTAAAAATCCTAAGGAAAATGTTTCTTTAATTATACTAGGAAGAGTAGCTTATAATGGCCTATCCTTTGCAAATTGCAAAGATTATGATAACCAGTGATAAGAACAATAAAAATATCTATTGTTGAAGAAAAAAAAGTGAATTGTCTTCCAGTGGAATTATCAGGAATTTTGTTATACTAATGAATGGACTGATGTTCACCTTTAGCTCTTTAGTATGTCGATCAACAATTTGCTGAACATTGAGACTGGCCTCTTTCTGAGAAGTTGCAGAAATAATACGTTCTTCAGCTGCTGCTGTCATTTCTGCCCGGAGTTCTAAAAGTGCTCGACTAAGTGCCTATAAATTACAAAATAAACATATTGTTTTTTGAAAAATTGATATTTAATGAAAAATATGTAATACAAAAAATAAATAAGCTTTATTACTTTTAACTATTTTTCCTAAAATACCATGTGTTTAATCAAGAATAGTTCACAAACTAACAACCCAATTTTTTCAAGTGAATTTCCTTTAGTAAATGAACTCAATTCTTTCCACATTGATTATGAGAATTCAAAATCTTGACAGTAATAATTTTGGGAACACAGCATTAAATCAGGCAATTTGTATTACAAAACTCAGGTATGTTTTGTTTTCAAATATTCAAATTTAGACATTTATCTGAATTACTCAGGATATACTTCCATGTGAAATTAATTGGATTTAAGTAGACTAAGAAAGTCAAAGAATTAAAAAAGGCGTTAAAGTTTGCCAATAAATTTCATGAGCTAGCATAGAAAAACAATAGCACCTTCTAAAACAACTGAGTATATCAAATCTGAGATAAATTGAAAAAACTAATAAATCTGATAATCCACTGACCAACTTCTCATACAACTCTCTGGTCTTCTTTAATCCTTACTCACTGTCATATCTCCCTCTTAATCCTCAAACTGTTCAAAACTGTTCAATTATTCAAATTGTTCAAGAATCCTCAGTAGCATAAAATCCCAGTAAAAAAGTAGCGGATATTATGGAGTTAACATTTCCCCTTATTTCCTACAGTTAACCCACAAATAGGTAGCTGACAACATAAAAAGATAAGCTGGACTATATCTGCATTTAAACATTCCAACACTAAGGCTATTAAAAAGAATTATCTTAAAAGACCTTGCTTAAATAGCATAAGGCTTATATTCTTTATATTACAGCAGAGATAAATACTATCATCTTTTACAAGTTTACTCTAAAAGCAACCTACCACGTGTTATTTCCCAAATGTTGATAATTTTCTGTTGTTACTTACTTTTTGTTGTTTCTCTTTAAGGGCTAATTGGCTCTTTAACCTTTCTACTAAATTTTTCATTGTAGTTGTTGGAGCTCTTGAATTTGCTTCTTTTTGAGCCTGAAGTTCAGATTTTAAACTCTGTGACTCCTTTTGTGACTGGGCCAGAAGATACCTTAAGTTCTCTACTTCTGCTTTCACTTTTTTCACTTCATCTGCATGGTTTTCTTGGAGCCTAATACAAGCAAACAAATGTATCGGTTGCTACAACTAACACTTTGATACACGTCACACAAAGAGCAAATGTTTGGTCCTAAGTATTCTTACAACCTAAGTCTTGATCCAAATCCAAGAAGTGCAGTGCTTTATCCCACTTAACTACTCTTAAACTTAACATAAAATAGACCTTTCCTTTCTAGTTTCTGTCTACTGTTTTTGGTAATTATTGCACGAAGTAATTGTGTGGCTCTAGACAAATAATACAGAAAATGAACACAATAGCACTTTAAATACTGTGTCCTGCAAGATGTGACTGCTTCCTCTGTATGTGAGCTTCTCATCCATGACACTACTGACTTTTTGACTGTGGCGGGGAGGGACATTGTAAGATGTTTAGCCTTTGCTTCTACCCACTAGATGCCGATAGTGCCTCCTAGTTGTGACAACCAAAAGTGTCTCCAGACATTACCAAATGTCTTGGGACGAGATGGGGGGGAGGGAGGAAGACTGAATAATTACCTCAGCTGAGAACCACTGCCCTATAGGGTCATGTTTCAAAGACAAAATGTAAACTTTCACAGAAATCACATGTACTATTCATCTGTTTATGGTTCTAAAATCACTAGTATTATATCTATATCTATTATCTACAGATACGGAAGTAGATACTATCAGTGGACACTTAATTCAATTAATCCCACTGTAAATTCATCATTGGTAAGTGATATTCTAAATTACATCCAGTTCAGTGTGTATTTAGACACTGTATTAATAAAGTCATCAATATGGAGATTTAAATTATTAAACTCTGACAATAAGAAGACTATTAAACTATGAAACTGTGTTAAATACTCTAAGACTCGTTGCTTATAGCAAAAACTTGTCACTATAAATAATCATCAAATTCTGAAAATATAAGGTTTTACTAAAAAAAACACACAGATCTATAATTCCCTAAGACACATTAAAATATGCATACTGTGGGTGATCTGATCATAAATGCCTAACACAGGCCATGGTAGGGAGTCAGACCCAGGCTTCTAACTTCTTTAGTAAAAGGTTTATCTTTGCTATAAGCAGCCCTGTCCATCATTTCTGTGCACCTAGGGGTTTAACACACCTTGGAAATGCCTCTTTTTCAGACCCCTCCGTGAAAGCACATAACCTTGTTAATTATCCTGTAATCCAGTCCCCACCTTGCTTTCTCCCATCTCTTGCTGTCCCCTTTTGAATGCCAAATACATGTCATTCTGGGAAGCACTTTGATGTCTGTTGAGAGATCTCCTTTGGCTCAGATAAACTATAAATAAACTAATAAAAGTTTCCTACAGATTTGGATGTTCTTATATTGACAATACCAATTTGCACAGAGAATAAAAGTATAATTTTAGACTAAAATGGCTGGCAAAATGCAAAACAACTACTGTGGCAAAAAATAAAAGTTAAAAAAAAAAATACACACACTCACACACACGCACACACACAAACACACGGTAATTTGAAAAGATAGTTATTTTCAACACCCAGGAATTAGGTTCGAAAGCAGAATTTTACACTCTAAAACATCTCAAGTATAAAATTTAACACGGTAGGGAAGATTAGATTAAAAAGATACCCGATGTTATTGCTAAATCTCTTTTAAAGAATAATTTCTTTAAAGTGTCAGCTTCTTAAAGCAAAAGTAGTATTCATTCTGTCAGAGGCATCTTGGATAAGTGAGTAAAGAATCAAAGGTTCTATGACAGCTTCAGACCTAGAATGGAATTATAAGTCAAATAGTTCAACTCATTTTTCTCAGATAAGAAATCAAGGTGCAGAGAGAAAGTTCTACAATGATTACAAAATACATAACTATAAACCTAGTTAAGGTTTCAAATCTATATTCTGATAAATTGGTTGAGCAATGTTTAAAGTCTCTAATACGGAGATGAATGCTGTGAAACCCCTTACTGTCAATACGGTTAATAAAAAAATAGCTAATTTTTCATTCAACAACATTTTTTGAACCTCTACAATGTACCAGAAACTCTTATGGATGTATAAACAAAAGTTTTATATTTATTTGTTACTTTATAGTTTTCAAATTACTTTCATATACAGTATCATTTGGCCTTCAAATAACCACTCTGAAAGAGCTAGGGTAAGTATTGTCATTTCCATTTTACACATGATGAAACAGAAGTTTACAGAGGTTAAAAACAAGATTCTGGACCAGAATTTGGGTTGGCGTTTGAGTCAGACTGACTAGATTCAAATTGTGATTTTCCACCTCCTCGCAGGCATGTTACTGAGCCTTCCTGTGGCCTAGTTTCCTATGTGAAAAGTGGGGAGAATATAACCTATGTTATAAGTAGTCCTGAGGCTAAAACGAGATAATATACATAAAGTTTTTAGAGCAATGCACGACGCTTCCGTTTATCCTCATCATATCATTATTACATTTGCCTATTTTCAGAACATACTTCTAAGACTTACCGTAATTTAACATTTTCAAATTCTTTGATCTTTAATTTGGTGATTTCTTTTTGTCTCTCTAAATCTTGGGACACCTTTTTTAGTTTGACCAAAAGTGAGGAGAGAGAGTCATCTTGTTCTGCTACTGTCTGTTCCATCTCAGCCAGGCGCATAAAATGCTTGATGGTAGGAACTGGAGTAGGAGACTGTTTTATTAAATCCTATGAAGTATGAATAAATTAGCCATGAACATGCACAACTCAATGCCATAATTATTTCATTATTTTAATTTGGTTCCTCAAACGATCAAGAATAATATCTGATCTAAAATTTAACAGGCAATGAAAGCTTAAAGAAAAAACAGAAAATAGAGATAATCTCTATATTACCAAGATCTAGCAAAGTGCATACATTCTGTGGAGGGTCAATAAATGCGGATTGAATTAATGAGTAAAGGCTCAAAGATGCTAAGATTTGCATGTTAGGAGATGAAAAATAGATCATTTCACACATGCAGAAGATCAAAAGAGGCACGTATGAACTGGATTCAGAACAGGAAAATCAGTTAGATATTGGTAACCTTATATAATAAGCAGAATTTGAAAACAAAAGACTGAGGTCAGATCAGGGACGTCTTCGAGCACATGGTTAAAGAATATAAACATGATTTTGTAGGCAGCAGCGAGATACTAACGGATGTGGGTCTGGAAGAAGAATGATCAGAGCTGTGTTTTTAGAAGATTATTCTGGCAACAAAAATAGGATGGCTTCCCCCTCTCCCCCAAAAGCAAAACAAAAACAAAAACAAGGGAGCTAAAATTTCAAGTATAAGGTCTTGAAAATCTATAAAGAATAGAACAAAGTTCTTAGAATCTTACCCAAGCTGTTTGTTTGAATTTATTGAGTGAACTATCAGCCTGTACTTCCAATTTATGATGAAGAACGTGAAGGTCTTCCTCATGTTTCTTTACAAGTTCTCTTTGCTCCTGTTTTACAGCAAATCAAAACTGTACCTTAAACTATGATTTCAATAAATTCACATTCTAGAGGTCTTAAGTATGTGTTATCTTTAATTTTCCCAAATCCCTATGAGGTAAAGAAGCGACACATATATTTACGTATATATTTACACTAGTATGCATTTCCGCTAGCACCTGTTCAGGTGAACAAGTCCAGCCTTAGATGATAGTTTAATGTTAGTATTAGAATAATATGTATCCATCATCTTTTAACTTGTTTCTAGGAATTTTTTTAAATATAGATTCCACCCCTCACCCCTCAAAAGTTCTAGCAAATCTGATTTCACTGATTACTTGTGTGACAGATTTCCTTCCAATTTACTGCCTCAACTTTTACATACAAACTCAACAGATATTTTTCAATATCATACAGATGCACCAAGACAACTCTATTCCTGGTTTAGTCAGCCCATAAGAGAAAGATTAAAATACACAAACTTCCAGTTTTACTGACAGATCTGTAATCCAATCATCCGAAATTATCAATTCTCAAACAGAATCATTTGAAATAAAAAAATGAACTACTACATCAGGGCAGAATAATATTAGCATTTGACTAAAAAAATAAGTAAAACAGCACAACCTAATAAAATACCTCTCTGGCTTTTTCCAGGAGATGCTGATATTTCTTTAACACTTCTTCCTTTTGATTTAACCTTGCTTGCATGTTTGCAATGGTCTGTTGAGCAATTTTCAGTGTGCGATGTGACTGTGGTTCCACCTCTTTTCTGCCTAGGTCCGCTATGAGCTTTTCTCGTTCAGCAGTGGCAGGCAGCCGAAGCCTCAGCTCACTGATTATTTTGTCTCTTGACAGAATATTTTGCTCTGCTAACCGTACAGCAGATTCTTTTTCTTTTAGCTTCTGCAATGATCAAATCATAATAAATCATTAAAATATATTTCTTGTTTTAAAAATGTTTCATCTGAATTTCAGGTAAGTTAAAAAAGGAGTTTCCCTTTATTTTTCACATCATACTTGTAATAGCCAAATGATATTCAATAAGGTTAATTAGATTACATTTCTATGTGACAGCATAGTTATCCGTGTGTATATTTTATTTATTTATTTATTTTATTTATTTACATGTGTTAGAAACTTCATTGTTATGATGAAAATGGAATTTAAGGTACTTTATATATATCTTATAGTTTTAGAACTAAGAATGTGTGGTGTTGCTAGATTTAGAAAGGAAATGTAATAAATCATTCCTTTATTTCGGTCCATTGACTATCAGAGCACTAGAAGAATAACTCATAAAACTAAGCTGAGTATAAAAATTGGAACTTTAGTGGCCCAGGTCAATGAATCACTATTATACAATCAGTAGTTTATGAAAATAAAACACAAAAAGTGTTCACTCTTCCAGAAGATTAAGTCTGATGTTTTAAATGAAGTAACTCCGTGGAAATTCACATGAATGACAAATCTTACGATTACTGAAGAAAATCTAAGTTTCCTTAATTGATTAAAATATGTATAATTTTACTAGCAAACTGTATTTAAATGTACTTGCTTAGATGTGAACTAAAAGGAAAATCATATCGTTTATTATATTCTGTATAATTTAATAAAGACAGATTTGATTATCAAATTTAAAAGCTAAATTAAACTAGAAAGTAATTTCTAGCTCTTTTTCAAATCCTTTAACCACCCACAAAAGGAATGAACTAGAACTGATTCATAGAGAACACAACATGCACTTCAAATAAAACATAAAACAAGGATGAAAACAATTCTTGATGATACAGAAGGTAATATATTGCTCATGAAACTATAATCAAATGTTCTTGTTTACTTTCATGCTCACTACTACTAATCAGTGTGCTCAAAAGTGACAAGTAATGATTAAATGAATAATGAATTCATATCAGCTATATCTGTGGTTCTTTATTGGCTATAAGAAACATAATGGGAGAGTAGAAAAGGAGAGTGGAATTAGCAACAGATTCATCATTCTATATGTAATCCTCATTAAAAATATTATTTAGAAAATTCCACATACCCAATAATACCCTAATCAAAATGCAAAGTTTTCTAATTACCTCTTCTAGTGATTTGCAAGTTGCCCGTGTTTCCAGGATTATTCGAGCATTCTCCTTAAGTTTTCTTAGAGCAATCTCAAGTTGATTTGGAAGGGGCAAACTAGGGTCTGGCATGGATCCTGTAACCTCTTCAAACTATTAAGAAAAATAGCATAAAAAAAAAAAATTGTAGCATTGAGAAAAACAATATTAATTTTTAAAACTATATGACAAGATATGGTTAAAACCACTTATATTTGAAATATAAAAAGATAAATTAAAATTCCATTTGACTTTAGAAACCATTGGTTAACATTATAGGCCATACTACAGAGTAGCAAACAGGATTAATCACTCATACCTTTTGTGCTGCTTTTAGTATTTCATTTTGCTGACGGTCAAAAACGTCTAGTTGACGTTCCAGCTCAACTTCTCTTTGATCCCAGGCCATTTGCCTTTCTTCATGAAACTGAAAAAAGACAGTTTGTGTCAGACATATACAGAGACACTCACCAAGCAATTAACAAGAATTTTTACATACATTTTCTTATTTAATCCTCATGATAACCCTTTGAGGTCACTATTCTCATTTTATGGGAAAAGGAAGCAAATTCAAAAAGGTGAAGTAACTTGCCTAAGATTATAGAGCTAGACAAATGCGGAGTTAGGTTTTCAGTCCTTCCATGCATCCATTCATCTATCCATCCACCCAAAACATATTTAATGACACGTACTAGGTGCCAAGCATGATTCTAGGCAATGCAAACATAGTAGTGAACAAAGCCAAGTCCCTTTCACCATGGAATGTATATATTTACTAATAAGGGACAGAGACAAATGTGCTTATGTATTGTTCCTTTTAAGTTTAAGACAATTATTACAACATAAATAAATATGTATTTTTAGAATGGTTTAGAAAATAAGGTATTGAATATTTTATACCAGAATAATGGAAGCTAAATTCAAATAGGAGAATGATGTAGGCACACACACAATGCTCTTATGTTTAAAATCTTAGGAACAAAACATCAAAATAAATATGAAATGAAACCTTGTTCTGCTGCACAATTTCTTCCTCCAGACTGCTGATTGTATGCTCGTATTCAGAAATTATATTATTCAAATATTTTATTTCTTCTTTATCCTTAACTAATTCTCGATTTAGTTTAAGCTCTTGAAGACGGAGTTCTTCTATTTTCATATGCCAACTGATTACCTAAAGGTTTACAAATTATATACACATAAATGTAAATACCATGTAAGTAAATAACGTATTTTGCCGTGTATAATGCGCACTCCTTTGCCCAAATTTGTGAGGGAAAAATAAGGATGTGCATTATACATGGGAAGAACTAATTCCCTACCTATATAAATGTTTTTAATTCCTTTACTTATCCTTATGAGTTAAAAATGTAACTCTAGAAATCAATAATGATATCCCTATGTAAAATAATACCCTGGAATACAATAATCGGTTTTGTTGAACTTAAAACAAACTTGCAACGACAAAGAGTTCTGGGCCATCTATGGATACGTAAACATCATAAATTTGTTACCAATACATAAAATTTCTTGTACCTTGTATCTGTTCTTTTGTTTTGTAATTATTTGTTACATAAAATTCTTGTACCATATGTTAAAAAATAAATGCTGGAATTCCTTTATAATGCAAAAACAATTACTAAATGTAAACAAATAAAAATGTAAATCAAAGAATTAAAAAGAAAGATTATTTTCCCTGAAAGTTTGGACCAAAAACAGGGGTGCTCATTATACCTGGGAGCACATTATACACAGCAAAATGCAGTAATATATTTCTCTACAGATCCTAATGATTTTAAATTAAGTTAATGGACATTCTATAATAAAACATAAAATTATCATTGCTTGAGACACATGACAGTTTATTCAGAATTTCCATAGAATTTTCTAAAAACATGTAGGATCTTAACATAAAACATTCTTCAAATTATATTTGAGTGGATATCATTAACATCATTCATTTATTCATTTACTTTTATGTATTTAGTGGGTACTTATGTAAGCATGTAATTGAAATATTGGTTTTACTTTCAAAAGTGGAAATCCTAAATATTAGTAGCCTAGAGAATAACATTTAGTTACAAAATAATTATTTTTCATTTAATTCTTTAAAATAAAGGTAAAAACAAACATTACATTAGAAAATAAATGTGGTCTTACTTGTAAATACTTTTAAAGAAATATAATGATGAAGAGTAGAATTCAACTGATAACTACTATAATGTTTAAAAATAATTATAATTAGTATTTAATTTTTATATATATAAACTTTTCTAAAGCATTCAAAATTCTTTGATATTATACAGTCTAAACATTTCTGCAAAATCATTGCTTAGAAGAGTATCATTTTATTTTTACATACAGACATCCAAATAAGCAAAGCCCTTCATTTATAAAATCTAAATTTTTCACTTACAATTGGAATTTTGGTCATATATTAAGCATTTTTCATATAGGCACATATTAAGAACTTAAAATTATTATGTAACTTTTTTGGAAATACTGAACTTAAAAATCAGTGTTTACCTTTTGGGCCCCCCTGGCATCCTTTAAAGTGCTTATTAACTCTTCTAACCCCTTTAACTTTAATTCCATCTCCATTGTTTTGTTCTCCACATTTCTATGTTCTTGTTGAGAATTTTTCATTTCTTGCATTATCTTCAGTTTGTCATTTTGTAACTGAATCATTGTTTTAGAGAACTTTTCCTGTTGAGCCAAGGGTAGAGCTCCACTGAACTGGCGTCGCAGGGATTGAACTGTTTGGCGCAGATGTTTTGCTCTGTTTCTCCCCTCCAAACGGGCATAATAGAGAGTCTGTTCTTTTTCATCAAGTTTTTGTTCTAAGCGCAAATTACAGGCCTCCATCTTCTGCAGCTTAGATGTAACCAATTCCAACTTACCAAGAGCAGTTGCCTCACTAATTTGAAGAGAAACAATGTGTTGGTGCAACTTGGCAATTAGTGCCTTTTCATCAGACTGTGCCTAATATAAAACAAATATATACATTTGTAGTAAGTTTCAAGTTTTCCCAATGAAACTGATCATGGATTTAATATCATAATTTAATAAATAAAATTTAAAAGTGTGTTATATGAGAACCTAAAAAATCTAACCTTGCTTTAATACAAATTACCAAAGAATTGTAAAAAATAAAACTTACAATCAAACACATTTAAAATCCAAATCTAGAATCTAACTGTTGGAATATTACTGTATTTTCTTAATTTCCATATCTAAATAATAATACTGATATAATGCTAATGCAGACAATGTGTTTTTTAATCCTAAGAAAAGTACATGAGAATACATGAAAAGCTACATAAAGCTGCAAGAGAAAATATTGTTATAAAAGACCTATTTCTTCTCAGTGTCTTACCTTTGATCAGCAAAATGCATTTGTAAGTTTTTAAAGACTTTTCTGTATTATGAATGGTATTTCAAATTAACGAGGTTTAATCAGGTTCCTTAACAACAACAGGAACCTCTTTTTGATATAATCTCTAATTAAAACTAAAAAATCATTCCAATATCTGATATGAATTTAGGAAAAAGAAAAAAATCTGTATAGATGAGCCAATATTATACATACCTGATAGTCTAACAGTTGCATTCTGATGGACTCTACTTCTTTTTCCCTGGACTGTTGTTGTGCATTCAAAATTTCAACTTGACTTTTGGCAATGTCAGAAATCTCTCTCAGTCTAGGAAGTGATAAATTATTTCGGAAATTATTAGGTACATTTTCTAAGTAAATTAATAGCAGGATTTCAAATTTCTAGACCTGTGGGAAAGCCATTAATTTCCAGTGTCTCTTCTTTGTATGAAATGCTAAAACTAAGTTTCCTAAATTGTTTCGTAAAACTTAAATCCACGAGAGGTTAACAAGTATTCTGTTAAAAAAAACTCCATTCTCAATATCCCTCCACCTTGAAAATTCATAATAAATAGAATCAGATTAAATGTCCTGAGAAGTTTTGTGTGTGTGTGTGTGTGTGTGTGTGTGTGTGTTTTTGTTGTTGTTGTTGTTCTTTTTAATTAAAGTTTATTGAGGTTAAAGTGTTAGTAAATTTACATAGATTTCAGGTGTACAATTCTGTATTACATCGTCTATAAATCCCATTGTGTGTTCCCCACCCAGAGTCAGTTCTCCATCCATCACCATATATTTGATTCCCTTCTGAGAAGTTTTTAAAGTGAAAAATGATCTCAAACTGTATATATATATATAGCATTTCCCAAATGTGTACGTCCAAAAAACTCCTCTCCCACACTTTTTTCTTAAGACATTTATTATCATAGTTTGGCATAGCTAGAATAAGATTTTAAGTAGCTTTATTTGATATAACTATGTTAAGAATACAGAAATTAAAAATCCCTATGTTCCCTAGGTAAAGTATGTTTTATTTTATTTTAATTTACAAATTATCAGAAATGTGAAAAAAGAAAGATTATGCATTTACTACAATTACAATAAAAGGGGAGGGCTTAATGTTATTAGGTTTCCTATATGACTACTGTGATAATATTACACAGGTAAAATAAAATGTATTTCATTTTGGGCTTGAATAATTTTATTTCAGTGTGACAGATAATTCAGGTTTCTTCTTATTGATTAGAAGCTCTCATTACCACTTATATAAGTTTTGATTAACTAAAATATAATAAAATGAAATAGTTTATTTCAAAAGGTGGTGTCCATGAAATGAGAGAAAGAGTAAAAAATGGCTGGGAATGACTGATATTCCTAAAAGGACTACCAAGGTTCCAAAAAATGGCTATAAATATGGGAAGGCTATAAAGCACTTTTACTAGTTATTTGTGCTTGAAAGATCAACTCAGGCATGCTCACACTCTTCTACAGAAGTAACACATAATTAAGAAGGAGAATGAGAACACAGCATCTACCTGGCACACAGTATTTACCCTTTACATATATTTGTGTTCTAAGCAAACAAATTTTTTCCACACGTAAAATGAAAATAACAATGTTATTTCAGGGCTATTAAGTGGAACTGCATGAGTTAATATATGTTCAATACCTAGCACAGTTTACCTAGTAGATACCCAAAATTGAATCAAAATCTGAATTTTTCAGTGTATTTTTACAGCATTCTTAGGAAACAGGTAGAAGAGGTACTATTACTCCCTTAATAAAGTAAACAAACTTAAGTTCAAGTAAATTAAATGTCCCTTCCTTCCAAAAAAGTACTAACGTAGAAGAACTAGACCTCATAAGGTCTTGATTCCAAGTTCAGCTCTTTATGCACTACTATTCCTGGATTCTGAGAAGTTGTGAATATTGAGAAGTTATTTCCTCTTCAATATTATTATGTATGCCTGTTAAAAGTCAATCTGGTTAATATTATATAACCACGTGCTTATAAAAAGAAACCAGTATCAACGGCCATATGAGCCCTATACCATATGAGTAATTCGTTTTCTTAAAGACAAATTAGAGTGGGCCCATCGAATCCAATGACCAGGAAGTTTACAGGCACTCACTTTGACACTTCAACTTTGAGTTCCATCTCGTTCTTCTCTAATTCTAGAATCCGTTGTCTATCAGCATCACTCACTGACTTGCTCACACTGTCAGCTAATTCATCTCTTAACATCTGTTCCACCTTCTGTGCGTCCAAGTTGATTTTGGTAAGCTAAGAAAAAGTACCAAAAAATGTTCAGATACAACAGTTTTTGAAGAGTTTTCCTTATATCTTAGCTTTTAGGGTCCCGCAGTACTCTTTACTTTGTATTAGTCCAGATACTGAATTGAATGTAAGGTATTAAGAACAGATGGAAGAGGACAAAGAGAGAATCAGGAACAAATTATGCAAACTCTGGTTGTATGCCAACGCACAAGAAGTTTTTTATATTAACCAATTCACAATCTAATAAAATCTGAATCTCTGATATTCTTAATTTGCTAGGAATGCGGTATACTCATTATATTTTACTTCCATCATATCACCTATATCCATAATAATCACCTATATCCATATCACCTTTACTTCCATAATATCACCTATAAATGAATCTGAATGAGTTAATAAAATCTTAATATGTTTTTAGTGACTCAGTTAAACAAAATGACATACATGCTTTGAAAATTATACTAATTCTCAAGGTAACCAAACATTACAAGAGTTACTTCATCATAAACTGTTGAATATTGTGCAAACTGTATTTATTGCCAACCACTTTAATAATTCTGATCATGTCAAAAAAGTCTGAAACCTCCTAATAGAATGTAAAATCCCTGAGAGCAGAGATTACTGTATTTTGTTTCCTGCGATAACTCCAGCCCTTATACAATGTATGGAATGTAACAGGCATTCGATAATTATTTGTTAAATTAACAGATGGTAATGGAAGGCAATCCCATTATTAAGCAAATAACTTGTTTTGTATATTAAATCTAATAATATAATGCTGGTGAGAAGAACTCATTCATAGCAACATCTTTCTTTTTAAACATTACAGATTTAAAAATACATCTTTTATTTTTAATCGATTACATACACACAGCTACTACATTAATATGCTACTTCAGAGATGCCAACAAACCTCTTATATAACACACTGTCTACCATGACTAATTCCTTATTTTCTAATTACATGATAAAAATGATAATATCAAACCTCAGCGAATTTGGTTTCCAATTCAAAATTACGTTCTTCCATTTGTTTAAATGAAGTCCTTAGGTGTTCGTACATTTTTTGACAATGTTCAGCCCGCTGCCTTTCATTTAATTCCTTCATCTCCAGCATAGTGATTTTTTTTGAAATAGAAGCAATCTCACTGTTGGTTATTGATTTCTTTGTCTTATCCATGTTAGATTCATTTCCTGTATACAACAATACTTAAGTCAATCTCATGCTGTTCCTATCAAAATTATATCCCAGATATTTTAGACATTGTATAAGGGGGCAATATGGTTCAATGGATAACACATGAGCCTTTTAAATTATGACCAATCTTTTGATTCCAGTAATAACTCTGTTACTTCCTGTTTACATGCTGCCAATCCCATTTAATCTCTCTGGAGCATACATTCTTCATCAATCAAATGATAATAAAAACTATTCCACATAGGATTCCACAACAATATAAAAGATGTAGTATGGATGGTATCACATGTACAGAATCAAAAAAGGGGAAATAAATATATTTTATTAATTGAAAGGACATGAACTATAGAGAAGCAACTCAGTGAAACATTATTTTATAAATGCAATGATTTTATTTTTAAAGTCTCACAGAGTTGAGCTGAAAGTAAAATATGAAGCCATGTAACTTAAAGATTTCACTAAATATTTTTTTAACCATGAGTACTATTTTGCCTTTGTAAATATCTCATACCAAATATTTTAAATTAGTTGATCAGTTATTGTATCCTGATTATATAGTGAATGTCACATGGCTTGTCTTTGGACACAAAAGTCTGGGGTTAAATGAAAGCAGAACGACAACACAAAAAAACGCTGTTTACCGCGACAAGGCATCACGTAGGATTATAATTAGTTACTTTAGTCATTTTTTGAGAAGGAGAAAACTAATACCTTTGCTTTGCATAACAGACATGCTCTAGGGAAAAAACCCAATGCGGTAGTGTTCTATTTTTTTGAGAATCAATCATATGCTCTCAGAAGTCAATTTCTTTAAGAAATTAAGCAGTGATTTATTTGTGAATAGTCTTTATAACACTGGTACCAGTGGCCCTCCTGTTTTTGTAGCTGTCTAAGCTTGAGTTTCATAACTGAGTTGCTCCAAGAAATAGATCCATATTTTTAAAACAAGCAAAAATACTGTTTTGGTGTTTGCCTCATTTATAAGAAGTCCCTCAATTTGTTATGTGTGTATCGTTAAATATATGATTTTAGAATAGCTGCTAAAAGCAGTGATCAAATAATAGGAACAGATCACGGAAAGAAGCGAAAAGTCTTAGTACAGCAGTCCATTACAGAATAGACTCATTCGGGTGAACCTGACTACCATGAATGAACGGGGGGGGGGGGGGGGGAGGACTGCCCATGACACCCCTTCTCCATGCACATGACACCCCTTCTCCATTCATTTTCGTGCTAAACTGTGATAACGAGAAAAGGCACATCGCAGAGGATGCAGCACATTAGCCGTCTGTATGTTCTTGTGTTTGGAGCTTTCTGAGAGAGAGGGTGGTACACCAGTCCAATACCAACTATTGTCTTCCTGGACGAGAAAAGCTAATAACGTGACATTTTAAAGCAAAGATATGAGGACAATAGGAAATAAGAAAAGTTTTTAAAACTCCAGTTATATAAAGCCATGTATGGGAGAGATTAGGTATTGGAAAATTCAGGAATTTCTACATAGGGAATTCAGACCTTATTAAGGAGCAGCAGAGTAAAATAAACCGAGAGCTTATGAAAATGTGATGGAGTACTCTTTTTTGTATCTTAGTTTAAATGGGATCTTTTTTCATGTAGGAGCTACATGGAAGTCAATTCACTTTAAATCTCTTAATAAATTAAAAATTACGTTTCTAAAAGTAGCTTATTTTAGATTCCCAATAATTCCCAATGGACTCCCAATAATTCCCAATATTTTAGGTTCCTCTAAATAACATGCCTAACTTACCAACTAAACAACACAGCTTTATTTAGTTAGAGAAACCTTGGATAGAGCCAAGGTCTGGAAAACAAACCATAAAAACATCTTAACCAAAGCAGCAAATTTATTTGAAAATTATAAAGCACAATGCTAGTGACATAAAATGATTTAAGTACCATAAACTAGGATAATCATTTGAAAAACTAATATGGAAACCCTAGCAGGAGCCACAGAGATTTTATTGCCCTCTGAGACAGTAATATCTCTGCTAGATATATATGAAAATGTTTATTGTAGCACTATAAGCAATAGCAAAAGTAAGAAAAGCTAGTGATATAATCACTCAAACAGAGATACTGCATGAATATTTATAATGAAGAAAACATGGAAATATTTTGATATATACTAAATGAATACAGCATATAATAACATGCTTATTATAATTTAAAGTATATACAATATGTAAACACATAGAAGGTAATACAAAACTGCCAATATAGTAATGGACCTATTGAGTAACGTAAATTCTTTAAAAATTTTTTACTATATGGTGATCTTTTCATTTAAAAATATCAAATGCTGTATTCTTAATATAACTTTATACATAGTGAAAGAACTCATAATACTGTCATTAAAATGCAGATATTTCCCCCAAAATGCAGATATTTCAAAATTATCACCAGTCTTGATTGTCAAATGGTTCGAAACAGCTAAATTAGTCTTAAAATTTTAACATATGGTTTCATTTGGAACAAATCTAATTTAACAACTGAAAACCAACTTTTGGTAGGGATTAATACAAAATTATTCATCAAGTGCCTGCTAAATTAAACTGTTAGGCAGAGAGTTCATTTTTATCAAAATATTTCCTTTTCATCTGGTACTAAAAAGGAACCGTAATTGAAAAGTATTCACTATTAGATCTTAATCATTTTATATTATCAGAGTCATACTTACCTAATTTAGTTTCTTGCCCCCAGGCTTGTTCAATAGTATGAAGTTTTTCCTTGGTAATCTCCAATTCTTTATTCAGAGACTCCATTTGTTCTTTTAGGGATACATTTTCACACTGAATAAACAGAAACATCACTGAGAAATTCCATTAATTATAATTCAGACTAAAACCACAAAAATGACAGTGTCTTAAGTTTATATACTATCTCCTAAATCTCACAATCTAGTTATTTTTTACAAAATTAGAAGTTCTCCCACATGTAATAAATGTGTGTGTATATATATATATACATATATATATATATGTGTATATATATATACACACATATATATAAATATACACATATATACATATACACACATATGGACGGACACACACACACACACACACACACACAATATAAAACATTATTTTAAAATAATCAAAATCCTGTGTATCCAATATGTGGCCCAAAACTGAGTATCAGCTTCTGCCATGTTTACTGTGGCCGAGCTAGAATACTCAGAGCTCCGTAACCTTCACAAGCCAGTGTTTACTTCCCTCAATCACACAGATCGTTACCGAGCATCCCTAGCATGCCATCAGTGACAGGTGCTGCATGTTCATGGTGAAAAGAAACAGAAAGATTCTGGCTTTCACAGGCCTTACCATGTGGTATCTTGGGTGTGTGTGTGTGGCAGGAGTTGGGAACAGTGTGGAAAGCAGCGGACAGTAAACGAGTAAGCCAACAAAACATTCATTAAAAATGTCAAGACATAGAAAGAAAGAGAATACGGACCCAGGGAATAATAAAAGGAGGCATATGTAGATAGTGGTTAAAGAAGGCATTAACCACTGAAGAGGTGGTATTTAAGTTGAAACCTAAGGGGTGAGAAGGAGCCAATCTTGACAAGAAGCCATCATGGAAAGAAATGATGGACTGGTAAACCCAGATGCTGCAAAGGAGGAAAGAGTTTGAAGTGCTGGCGGACTGGAACATAGTGAGCAAAAAGAAGAGTGAAGAGTGGTACAAGACAAAGCTGAGAGGTAACAGAAGGCGTGGAACTGGAATTTAAGTAAGAGAAGGAACTGGAATTTAACTTAAGGAATAACAGGAAATAATTTAAAGATGCTAAGATGGAAGTTTTAAACAATTGTTCTGGATGCAATGTGGAGAATAAACCAAAGGGTACTCAGAGAAATCAGAAATTACTCAGGAAGATAGTGTAAAGTCCAGATGAGTGATGAGGTTGATTTGGACTAGGGTAATAGCAGTGAAGATGGAGAAAAGAGGACACATGTGAATTCATTACATTTGGAAACTAAAAATGACAGAGGAAAGGTGTGATTAGGGCATAACTCTAAGGTATCTGCCTTAACTGAGTAGATAATAGTAGCATATATTGAAACAGAAAAGACTATGAGAAAAATAGACATCAGGAGTTCATTTTGGATATGTTAAATTTTAGATCTCCTTGAAACATGAGTTGAAAAGTAGGTAATTCCGTACAGCCTGAATTCTAAGAATTCAGGCTGTAGACATAAATGTAGGAGTTGGCACGTTAGTATAATATTTTAAGCTCGTTTATTCTTTTCTTTCTTTTTTTCCTTTTTTTTTTTTTTTTTTTTAACAAACAGAATGCCTGCTATGTGCCAGGTATTATAAGCACTGGATATCAATGGTAAACAAATTCCATCCTAGAACTTCTGTTTCAGTGGAGTAGTTTGAAAAAGGCAATATATAAAACAATGTCAGGTAATAAGCGTTAAGAAGAAGAATAAAAAAGTGTAGTGAGATTTTTTTAAAAAGGGGATATTATGATGAAAAGAAAAGGAAGATAAGGTAATAAACTTGACTTTCTCATAACATGTACAATTACAGTCCAGTTCTCCAGTTCTATATACTGTAAATACATAGGAGAAAAACAAAAGAGGGCTTAGAGTATTTTAAATATTCTTTTTTTCTTTCCTTTTACTTCCTCCTTCAAAGGAAAACTCTGGTCTTACTAGATTCCCATTTTCACCTCCCTGCCCTGGTATTTCACCCTCATGTATTACCATTCTTATCTCTAATCTTCAATCATTCTTTCCCTTTTGGCTCTAAGTTTTCTTTCCCTCTTCCCTCAAACTTCACTGGTTTCATTTTTCAAAAGCGATAAAACAAAACAAATCCTCCTCTTGATTCTACTTTAATACATGTCTATGCCTCTTTTCTTCTTTTATCAAATTTCCAGTTTTTCCATTGCCTTATCACCCATTTAGTTTTTGTATTTCCTTATCACTCACTGTTCTTTATATTCTGACATTCAATTTTAATTACCTTTATTCTCATGAAACTTTACTTACTCTTAAAAGGCATCAGTGATTTCCTAGTCACCATATATTATGATCTTTGCACCATGGTTCTACACCATTAATCACTGTCTGAGGTCAACATTTACTAATTCTAACTCTGTGCTAGAGAAGGTATTAAACACAAAAAAAATAAATTAAGTGGAGTTCTTGATATCAAGAGGATTATTATATTCCAGTAGGGGTGGCAGACATATAAACACATATAATAATATGATGTGATATAAATAGCAGAACTAGGTACAAGATACAGAATTAACAGAGACAGAGACAGTGAGTTCTATAAAGGATGCTTCAGAAAAAAAGAAAATGTCTGGACAAAGTTTTGAAACGTGAATAGAAATTCACTGAGCAGATAAACTTGGACAGGGGAAGGGCTTCTAGATCAATGAAAGAGCATGTACAAAAGAATACATGTTAGAAAAAAAATGCTCTGTTGGAGAAAACTCGTTGTTCAGTTTCTAAAACATAAATTGTGAAACTCCTTAGATCATCACAGAAGACGATACAAACTAAGTGAAGTCAAACCACAAAAGGAACTTGACTTTTATTCTTTAAGTGACTGGCAGCTTTTGACAGGTTTTAAGCAAGGGAGTGACATGGTCAGATTCATGTTTAGAATTACGATTCTAGTGGCAATAAGAAGACATAACACTAGAGATAGGGACATAAGTCACGGCCAGCACAACAGAGGTAAGAAAACAAAAATCAAACTAAGACATTGCCCATAGAGGTAGATATACGTTCCGAATTATAACAGATATTAGAAGGAAAGGCATACAATACAAATGCAAAACTTCTTAAATTTTGAGGAAAGATGAAAAATATTATTTGGGAAAAACAGATAAAGTTTACTCATTGGTATGTTATCCACAGGAGATTTCTTACCTAGAATTTTCTAATGATAGAGAGGAGAGGACAAAGGACATCAAAAATGAAAAAAAAGAAAATTATTATCACACCTAAATAGTCAGAATTTTCTATCAAAGTTAACATAATCATCTCTCTGGCAAGAAAAGTAAAACATAAACTGATCACTATTACTTCTAGTTAGTATTAATAAATAATAACAGGTAATGTTGTAGGAGTCATTGAAAGCTATTGAGAACAATGTTTGCTGTTATTAAATGTATCTCCCTAAGCAAATAAAGGCTTTTGAGCCAACAGAATTTGATCTCATCCCATTCCATGAGAGAACTATAAAAGAGAACAATAAGCCAAAAGACCCCTATTTCTGATGAGGAAGATGAACAAATCAGGGCCTCGTTTGCCTACTTACAAGTTATGAAGGTTAAGCGGCTAGAAGAGAACTACAAAGGGTCTGGGCTACATTCATGGACTATTTGAATAAAATGTATGATACTCCACCCCACTCTTCTGTATTTCTACCATAAGAATGAGAATTTGCAGAGAGCATTCATGGTCCAGGAAGAGCCATTAATATCTAGCTCATACAATCTTAGCTACAGCCACCCCAAGGGACAGGAAAGCCCGGGGCCATGAAAGAATAATTTATTCTGGGAACTGAGGTAAGAGAAAGGGATAAGTACTCAACGATGTTTCTTCTTTTGATTACAATATCTTATTTGTCCCATGTTCATTTTCCTTTTTTGAGTGCCAGGTAGAAAAAGGTTTGATTCAGCTAAATCATGCAAGGACGATGACCTGGATTAAGTTGTCCAGAAGTTATTCTGCACTTATAGATATCGCCGAAGAAAAAATGGCTGACATCACAAGGTTCAAGGATCAAACAAACTTACCTCTAGGTGTTCCAAGTTATTTGTTCTTTGAACCAGCATATTATCTTTTTGCAAGATGTCCCTGTACTTAGCAGACAGTTCATTGTATTGTTTATTGGCCAATTCTAGTTCAGACAGAGAAACACTATTATCTGTAACTTTTTGGAGAGCTGCAATCTTGAAAATGGCCATTTCCTATATAAATAAAAATAGACTGAGTTAAGTTGGTGTATTTTTTTCTGGTGAAGCACTAGCCACTTTTGAGAAAGATAATGCAACCAAAAGCAAAACAGATTTTAGAATCATTTAAAAAAATAACAATTCTCATGTAAGAAAAAATATTGCAATCATGATTAATTTCATTCCTATAAGAAATAGTATTATTTGGAAATTTTTAATCATAATAAAAATAACAGTAAAGTAATTCCTTTTATAACTGCTACCATCATAAAATGAAATTTAGTTAATTCGAGCAAAGCATAATACACAGCAGCAAGAAAATATCACACAGAACGTATCTTTAGCTGCCTTTTCTAAATTTCCTAAGATTAAAAAATATCTTGCCATTTGACACCTAAAATGGTAAAATTAGCATTACCACAAGTAACTTTTACAGCTTAGCTATTTCTGCTTATTATAGCTACAAAGACTAACTATAATAAAACAAAAATTTTTGGTCACAGAAAGGAAACACTTAGGGAGAAAAAGTTCTCTCCTTCACAGTTATCTGTAATAAATAATATCAGAGCCTTTAAGTTACTTGTCTTATGTTCTACTAATTAGCTACACAACTACAAAAAGCCACTATTGAAAGGCACTGTATTAATACCAAAAAGAAATGCCTGAATTTTAGTTCTCTCCAAAGTTAACTGATAAAGAGGCAGTGCAAGGAAAAATCAAATTTATGAAGTGAGGAAGTTAATAAGGAATTTATAGTTGCAATTCATTCTGAAATAATGAGGAAAAAATATTTGTAATGGTGCTTCAGATCCCATTTTGACAACTTTTCTTCTCCATGTAAATGAACACACACTATTCTACAGTATCCTTGGGATTCAGTTTCACTTTTTCTTTGAGGAGGGTGGGAAGGTTATGTTTCCCATCCCTTAAAAATACCCTTTTTTGCCTTTCAAATTGTTGAGGGGGAAAGGAAATTCAGGTTGAAGAGGAAGGAAATTCTAGTTCTTTTTTTCCTTTCTAACTCAAACAGTAGCTACTACATCTATAATACTCTAAGGAAAGTATATTCTACAAAAGTAACACAAAAATAAAACAAGAACATTTCCTAAGTCTCAAAATTTCCTTGGTATGGGTCCAAATAAAAATAGCTTTAATTATTCAACAGGTTTCTTGTTGCATCAGGTTTAAGCTTTAAGATCACATTGAAAATAGATTTATTAGCATAATAACTTCACCCATTACTATTTAAAAGGGGATGGAAAGGAGCTCAAGTTTATTTTAACTTTACTCTTCTGTTTATATGACCCTATGTAAATTTAGACATGTCATCTGAACATATACATGTTTAAAAGAAGCTATATAACATCCGATAGAAAGCAAGGTACTGAAGAGAACACAGGGCATGCATGTTTTTGTGTGTTTGTTAATATGTACAAAAGGAAATATGAGAAGGAGAATCGGTTATCTAACAGGGGTGGGGCAGAATGGAGTGAAAGGTTACAGGGACAGAAGATTTTTCTGAGTGTATCTTTTGAACATATATATCTTCTATATTTAAATTCAGTTTCAAAATAGGAAAAAAATAATCCCTGAAATTGAAAATAATGCAACAAAATAAGCTTAACTGTATATCAAATATATAGCATAAGCACGAAAAGGGAATGATTTCCAGTTAGTGAAGTATATGTCACCTTGACCATACATCCTTAGTAAGAGATGTTCTTAAAAAATAATAATTATTATAAAGTTTAAACTACATCTGGTAGCATTGCATACAGAAATAAAAGTACAAAATCAAAGGTTACTACTAAAAGCCACATATTATCTATTTACCTCGTACTATTATTTTTGAATTGGAAATAATAATATGAACTCATAATTTGAACATACATGTATTTCCTAACTTGTCCACTGAAACGGAACAGTACCATGACACTCCGAGAACAATGACACCTAGTGATCAGACTTTTGGTATCTAAATACCTTCATAGATTCTTGTCAAATGGCTCCCATTGGCCAAAGTTGAGATAAAAGAACAATGACTCCAACTGTTAAAACATATTATTTTTGAAGTGTGTGATTCTGTTGTGACACTTGAAGAAAATAAATTTGGGGGGCAGGGGAACAGGTAGAAGCTGAGTACACCAACTCTGCATTCTGAAAACTGGTCACTAAAAGGAAAGAATGAAATTTTTTATCTTTCCTTTCTAGTAGGAACTATACACTTCAAGATAGCCAAATACCTGGGCTAATAAGGGAAAGCTCTTTGTTTTACAAAAGAATATCTGCTATTATATGTAGAGAGCATAATATAACTAGAAAACCATAATTTTTGCAACTCCTAATGAAGTAACTGCATTAGGCAACAATAACCATCAGTGGATACTAACACTATTAGGAGAGATGAAGAATTGGTTATTTGCATGGTAATAAAATATCTCCAATTAACTAAAATCATATAATAATTGATATATCTCCCCATTAATAGAATAATCAACCATGAAATATGGGACTACAAGACACTCTTGGAGCGATACAATATAAAGTATTATTCATAAAGCAAAGAAACATTATTTATGAAGTATTCTTGCCAAAAATATTTAACCTGAATATTACGAAGGCTTCAGAGGGAACTTTAGTAAATGCAATAGCCCAAGAACAAGTAAAATTACACACAAAAAATAATCATATAAGCTGTCAGCATTTTTCAGAGAGGGGGAAAAAAAGGGGGATTCTGTACTGAAAAGACTTCAAATACAATGCAGCTTCCTTGATTGGATCCTGGGACAACTAAGGAAACGTGAATATGGTCTGGACATTAGATAATGTAAAGGATTATTGTTAATTTTGTTAGGTGTAATAAAGTTACTGTGGTTATGTAAAAAAAGGTTTTGATTTTAGAAATGCACACGAAAATATTTAGGAGAGAAATGTCTGCAACTTAAATATTTCTACAAAAACAGATGAAGTAATTATGGCAGAATGTTAATAAATGTTAACGATTAATCCAGACGATAGGTGTTCATTATACTATCCTTTCTTCTTCATGTTTGAAAGTTCTTATAGACGAAAACCTAGCAGGGTATATACCTTAAATCGTTGCAAGCGCCCAATTTTTTCACCAACTTCAGCCTCCATTGATATCAATTCATTCTTCTGTTTCTCATTTTCTTTTCTAAGTTGTCGTTCCATTTCTAATAAAGTAGTATATTGCCTTATGAGTGACTTTTCATTCACTTGCAAGACTGTGATTTTTCTACTATTTTCTGAAAGTGTTTTTTTCATTTCATCCGAATCCATCTGAAGAGTGCTGAGCAAATTCTGCACAAAGACACATTTATATTACTTGTTGAATCTAGCTATCTTAGTTTGTATAATATTGAATATTGATTTTAAAAGTGTTTTACTTACATTATATTCTTTTATTTTTATGTCATCTTTTTGGATTTGATCCTCAAGTTTCCTCTTTTCCTCTTTCATTGTTTCCAATTCTATTTTCCAGGTCTCTTTTTCACTTAAAAAAATAAAAATGACAACAGAGTAAACCTAATAACATATTTAAGTGCAGGAAGAGATAACTTTAGATTATGGAAATTTAAATAAAGTTTTCATAAAACAGGAGGCATCATAGCTACTCAGTACCTAGTAACACAAGAAAGTCAAAATTCCATTCACAAAGGATTTAGCCTGGAAGTTGTATTTTTATTTAATAAATGCAAGGTAAAGACATTATCTTATAAAATCATTTTAATTATTCCATAAATCATCTCTACAATTGTTACAACATAAAAATTGCAGCTGAATCTTATAAATGTTTGATTAAAAATAGAAAATCATTATGAAAATAATCAATATGCCAAACTAATTGTGGAAATTAAGTTTCAATATTCTGACCTTACTTTTAAATTTGAGTCAAATACTTGCAAAATATTTAGCATACAAACAAGATTAGAAGTCACTAGACCTAAGAGAAGGTGTGTCAGACACCTTTCAAGAGATTGCCTACCCAAGAGATATTCCAGTTATCTGCAATCTGCTTGGCATAAACCAATTATGGTGTCATCATTCTCTCTGCCACTGAATGGACAGTTCATCAGCCCAATTCTAGCTAATAAGATCTGAGTCAAAGTGCCAAAGGACTCTAGAAAAAATTTTTATCCGAAAATAAAAAGTTATGTGGAAAACAATGCCCCACTTTTTCAATGGGCCAAATGGTTCCATCTTCTTTGAACTCCTATATGTAGTTTATAACCACAGTAGATAATATGATCTAGCCCCTAACACCCCTAAATATGACCTACCATTTAATTGGCTGTGGGTTTCTCGTTAGATCAGATAATAGTCATCCCTAGAGTTTAAATCACCTTTCATCATGCATTCTAATTACTACTAAGGAAGTTGTTCTATTGTGGGATGGCAGAGATAAGGAGAAATGCATTAGTTCCCTATGAAAATGTAGGAATAATTATCATGGTGATGATGAAAAATGATGCTAACAGCTGACACTTACAAGGTGTTCATATGTGCCATGACATTTACGAAATGCTCAAATATGAGCATTTTCATATAATTCACTTGTTTCAATAACAACCCTATGAAAAGGTATCACTATCACAGAATTTTATAGGTACGTAAACTGAAGACTCATACAAAGCTGAGGGGAAGAGGCAGGAGGGAAGGGTTAAACAAAGTATCTAAATATTTTTTATGTTACTTTCATCATTAATAAGAATAGCCTGCAATTATATTTATAAAGTTTTGCTAACACTTACCTTAGATATTCTTTATATAGTAAGCTTTGTTGATGACGAATTACTGCAAATTTTCTATTATAGTCTTCAAGAGAATCATCTAAATTCTTTAATTTATTTTCTTTATATTCTAGTTCCTAAAAAAGGGTTTAGAAATAAGAATGAAAAAAAGCATCAGAATACATATTAAATTTGAAGGTAGAAATTCATATTCTGACAAGATTATAGAACAATATATAAAGAATAGTCACCAAAACCATAAGCAGTACAGATCATTTCTATGATTATTTTGAACATCTTAGTTTAAGGCATATGGAATGAGGCCATATATGTAAAAGAGCAGTCCTTTAAAACAGGTACAATTAATTTTTTGCATATACGATAGTTATAGTCACCACACAAATTGTCAGATACAATAGCTGCAAACTCACCTCTAGTCAGACCCACACACCCTTTTGTGAACATATAGTACATACACGTCTCCCCTCGAATTATCTTTTCCCCTCGATTTATCTTTTCCAATTATTTCATTTCAAAGATGAAGAAACTGAGACTTAGAAAGATTAAGTTACTTACTAAACATTAAAACTCATTAGCACTACCCTTGGCAACCATTTCTTAAGCACATATGCCAAGTTTGGTGCCAAGTGCTTCACATACATGCAGACGCAACACTGGAGGTCAGATGTCTGACTCAGAAGGCCTTGCTACTTCCCTCACTCCATGCTGTCTTGGATTGAGAGTCCAAATATCCGTTTTACCCCTGTGAACAGGTTTTCGGATTGCCAGTTGGCGCTCTTTATTCTACCACAGTGTTTAACACGATTTTTACATAAACATGGGGGGAAAAAATGAATGTAATCTCAACATGACAATACCATAATGCCATTACTTGGTGACAGTGTCCCCATATTACAGATGAGAGAAATCATAGAGTGCTAAAATTATGAATTTAAGGTTAATATATAACACAAATTATAAAGTAATGCTCTAATAAGTAAAGTTGTCCCTTCTTGACTCAGATAACATACAATTTTATTATTCAGAAAAACATTAACATAATTTCCAAATATAAACAAAAAAAATTGATAATCTTAACTCCAGCGTATTCAGAAATGGATTATCTATAAAGAGAAACAGAAGTGCTTATAAATCAAAAACAGTTTCATTTACTTTGAACACATCTTTGTAATTATACTGCAACGTATGTGATGTTATAGGCATTCACGCTTCAAATGAAATTTTGAAAAGCATCTCTCATTAGGCCATTAATAACGACCATGATACAGACGGCAAAACTGAGAGAGAAACACAGGGCAAACAGTATCCTTTAACTTGCTGATGGATTAACTAACACTTTATAGGGTTAAGGGAAGAAAGAGATAAAAGAAAATTTGGTTTAAAAGCTTTTTCTTTCAGTTAATACAAACAAGGAACAATTTTAATCATTATACGAAAAAGCTATCAGATTTTATTCATTTGAATTGCTTTTCCAAAAAGCAATGAACAAAAGGGCTGAACTCATTTACACATTACTACCTTATAGCAGCTGCATATTATTCTAACTGTCAATCATACATTTGATATGAGTAACACTCATGTGAACAAGATGTGTGCGCAGCATGCTTCTCGTGCTGATGAATGGAATAAAATGCTTTTATTCATAATGTTCCATCTAACATCAAAATCCATTAAAATATCGCACTGTTTATATTCTAATAATGCATGACTAAATTTTAAAATATACTATCAATTATTTTGTTATTCACATGTAAAATTTTCACTACCTGTAGGATATGTATTAAATATTCATTCAGAGCATTAATGATAGTGGCACTAGATGGTGCTATCCCATCAGGTAAGTCCAGTCCTTTAAAAACAACATTTGATCCTTCGGATTGCCGTAAAAGACTGATTTCTTTTTCAAGATGATCTACCTGGAAACAAACAGTTCAGCAATGAGATTCACATCTCTTACACACAAAGAAAGACAAATTTAAAAGCAGTAACTTCCACTTCCACTGAATATTTTTAAAAAGTAGGTAAATAAATGTCCCGCCAGAGATTAATTAAACCATAATTTAATTTCTACTTAGAAATGCCTAGTATACACTTAGAATTTTTGTATTGTTTTATGGGGCACTTGTTTTTCCACTTCATTTTATAAGAAATATCCAAACAGGAGTTTTCTTAATGTTGAAAGAAATTAATTCAAGGGACATTTTCTCATAAAGTAGTCATTTAAAAAAAAAAAAGTTTCAGCTTAAACCTATGTTCGTATGCTTAGTGCGTTTTCTTTTACTTGATAAAATCCTCACCTTTAAATTTGCCTTTGCCAACTGCTGAGAATAATTTACAGCCTCCTTCCGAGATTCCCTGAGCTCCTGTCTTAATTCTTCATTCCTCCCAGTAAGTTGATCAACTTGGGCTTTCAAATGCAGATTAGCATCAAAGATTCCTTGTGCATTCTTTGATTCTATAGCCTAGTATATTTCGATTATATTTAAGAAATGTGAAGAAAAACATTTAAATCATGGGGAAAAAAATGAACCTTTAAATAAAATTTGCTTAATTGAAGCATTTTACTATTCCCATTGCCTTGATAATAAAAAAGTATATGCCAAATCTGTTTCTTACTTATGAATTTAAACTTATAAAACTGTAGTTTAACTTACATCAGTATTACCAAGCATAGTAATTACTTCATTATAACAATTAACAAGCAGCTGATCTTATAGACTGGTAGACTAGTAAAGCAACTGGACAGGAATAAGATGACTCAGGTTCAAATCTTAACGAGTCTCTGACTAGCTGGGCAAATGACTTAAATTCTTTATACCTTAGCTTCCTGATCTCCAAAGAAGAGGAAATAATGTTAGCTCTGTCCACTTTACAATGTTTTTATACAGCCAACATGAGATGCAGATGCTTTGAAACCATGCAGCATCTGACTTTAAAGCATGAGCAAAGGAATGAAATAGCTACTACATTCAATTAGGTGAATTTTTCATTGTGACCTCTCCTCAGTTGAAGCATACATGGCAACAGAAGCAAAGTATAATAACATAGTATTATCCAAGAGTGCTGGATATGCAAAAATAATGTGAAATATTAAAATATCAAAATGGCTTCACTGGCCCTAATTCTCCAACAATGGCATACATAAATATACATGTATATGTCTACCTAACACATACATATAAATATATCTGGACTTTAAATGAACTATATGGAACAAAACAGTTAAATGCAAAGTAAAATTTCAGGAATGAAGGTAGAAAGACAAAGTGGTAAGATGAGTAAAACCAAATGTAATCTACTGAGGAGGGTGATCTGGGATTTAACTGTAGGCAGCAGATTTACACAAGTAGCCCTTTATCATAAGGAGGTAAGAGCAGGCTGTGTGGAGTAGTAAGTCATACTAATTCTAGGGGATACTAAGAAGACAGAAGTAGGTGTAAGGAGGTACTCTGATGGACAACAAGTTAGTCTAGTTAGTTATCTTGCTAAGAAACAGCACTATGTTGTATTCATGTATTTTGGTAAAATAAGACTGAATTAGATGGTGATTAGAGGCATTGAAAAATGTAGCACTAACCAGAATTGCATGATCTAAAGTGTCAATGGTTCTGAAGATTTCCTAGAGGTATATTACGCCATTTGTGAATTTTAGCCAGGGCACATAAATCAGAAAAAAAGAATGACAACCAAGAATAGAAGCAGAGAAAATCTATGGAAGCAGTGGTCCAGGGGAGGCCAGAGGCTGTCAATTAAAATAGAAGTTAGAATTTCCTGTGCTATTCATTCTGTTTGTATTTGGTCACTAAGTAGTTTCCCTTAGCAAATAAAGTTTGATCTGAGACAGTATTAGTAGTGGGTAGCATCATAGACAAAAGATGTTCACATAAGAAAACATGAAGAATTATTTCAGACATTCAAAGAAGCAGAAGCAAAACAATCACCAACCAGAGAAGGAAAGTCAGAATGCATAACATATAGAAGGAACCAAATGGTTCTCATAAATTTTGTTGAATGATTTTCTTGCCTCAGGAAGCTTTTAACATACCAGTATTCTCTCCTTCTCATTCTATCTCTCACTCCGTTAACAATACAGTGCTAAAAAAAATCAGCTATTGACTAGTTATCATTAAAAAAGCAATTCAATGAATGAGAATTTTTTTGCCTATTTAAACTAAGCACAAATTTGGGAAACAATATAGTAATGTATGCTAAATATGTTCAGATTATGTAAATTACATATTAAGAATCTGAATCTAAAATGTGTATTTTATTCAAGTTTATGTAACAAACACGCATTAATACTGTTAAACTTTAAGCCCCTATACGGTAAATATAAATAGAGTATTACTTCATGCCTAAAATATTTTCTTCAGCAATGTTTAAGTCTTTAAATATTTAAACTATTCTTACTACACTCTATTACACTTCTAGGTTTGTGGCAAAAGATCTTACCATACCTACCCTCCTACTTCTAACAATACAGAAACAACTACTTAACAGTTCTAGAAAATTTAAAAAAAAGCCAGAGATTTTGGAGGGGACTAGGAATTTGAAAGACAGGACCAGCAAGGAGTGAATTTACCATTTTTAAGGCTTTACTCTGAGGGCAAGCTGCAGCCTGTCATCTTTCTGGCCTAGAAAACCAGAGGACAGGTCCCAAAGACATAGGTAAGTGAGAAGGGAATACCAGAGGGGAAAAAAGCCAATAAAAGGGAGTTCCAAATTATGCGTAAAAACTCTCCCTGGTCTCATGCTGATCTTTGAAACAGAAGAACGGAGATGACAGAGGAAAACATCAGTGAATTCGAAGAAAATTAGTATCAGTTATTCAATTAGGGGAAAAAAGATAAAAAATTAAGAGAAAAAAGATGAATAGAGTCTTAAGGACCTATGGATAATATCAAAAGGTCTAACATGTTTCACTATAGTCCCAGAGAGAATGGGGAAGAAAAATAATTGAAGAAATTAATGGTGGAAAACTTTCCAATTGTGGTGAACAGCACAAGTAAATAGATTCAAGAAGTTGAGCAAACCCCAAACAAGATACATATACACACATATATAAATGCATACACACACACACACACACACACACACACACACACACATACCCTCTAGGCACATTAGAGTCAAACTGGTGAAAATCAAATGTAAAGTTTTGAAAGCAGCCTGAGAAAAAAATGTCCTTCGATAGATGAATGGATAAAGAAGTTGTGGTATATATACACAATGGAATACTATTCGGCGTTAAGGAAAGATGATATAGGAGCATTTGTGACAACATGGATGGATCTTGAGAGTATAATGCTAAGTGAAATAAGTCAGACAGAAAAAGCAGAGAACCCTATGATTTCATTGATATGTGGTATATAAACCAAAAACAACAAAGGAACAAGACAAACAAATGAGAAAGAAAAACTCATAGACACAGACAATAATTTAGTGGTTACCAGAGGGTAAAGGGGTGGAGGGTGGGTGATGAGGGTAAGGGGGATCAAATATATGGTGATGGAAGGAGAACTGACTCTGGGTGGTGAACACACAATGGGATTTATAGATGATGTAATACAGAATTGTACACCTGAAATCTATGTAAATTTACTAACAATTGTCACCGCAATAAATTTAATTTAAAAAAAAATACACTTTACATACACAATAACTCAAATGATACAAATGTGTGATCAGAAACTATAGAGACCAGTACACAGTGGAACATCTTTAAAGGCAATGAAAACATTAATATGAAAAAATAACTTACATTAACTAGTCTTTCAAGACTAGGGATAATTAGAGATGTTTCTCCTCCTTTAACATCAGGATCTTTCTGCATTTCCTTAATAGCTTGCAATATTTCTTTCATACCTTCTTCAAGTTGTTTATTTTCTTCAACTAATTCTTTTACTAAAACGACATATTTTTCTTATTGAATGAATAAATCTTTTTCACAATTTACAATATTTTATAAAGATGACAAATATTTCATATACAGTAAAAGTACCATTTGTAAAACACAAATGCAAAAAAATGTACAAAAAAAGTTCAACTATAAATCCAATGTATTATATAGTTGAGCTAAATTATACATCTATTGAAATTATATGCATATACATATCTCAAAGCTCAAAGAAATAAATCACAAGCATACTTTGTCTTCACTTTATATTAAATTTTTAAAAATTTGTTTACTTTCATCAGAGAACAAAAAAAAAAAAATTAATGATCACAAAAAATTCAGACTAAGAATATTCTCTGAAAATAAATATAGCAAAGCAAACCAAAAGGATGGATGAGAAAAAATAATATCTATACATTATGGAGGTAATAAAGGCTAAAACACATTAGAAAACAGAGAATGTTTCAAAGTCCTTTCAGATCCATGATTTTCAGTATAGGACAAATAAGTATAGAAAAAAAAGAGATGATAGTAACTTACATTTATTCTGAAATTTGGCTATTATTGTTCTATTTCTTTCTAAATCTCTTTCCTTTTCAATTAGTTCTCTTGAAAGAAATTCATTCTGAACAAAACATAAAGAGAATAAAGTTTTTTTAATAAAATTATCACAATAATTTACAGTTTCAAAGTTTTAAAAAAGTTTGATCAGCTGAGGTTTAACATACCAAAGCTATAGAGACATAGCAGCAGTCATAAAAATCAAATAAAATCTAAAATGTAAAACAGATGGTGATCCCCCTCCCGCCTCCTCCCTCCCCCGACACCCATGGCAAACAGCAAACATATAATGAAGGTTTTTGTCTTTGGTACCACGATCATCGGTTTTGATGGTCTGCCTTTACCCTACCTGCTCTGCCTGGCTCCTATGACGTTGAAGCTCTATTTCTGCATTTCTACTCTGTGTATCCTTGATCAATAAATCCTGTGCTATGACTTCATTCTAAAGAAATATTTAATAAATTAGGCAAGCCAATGAGTTCACATCAAATGTACTGCATTTTTAGAATTTAAAAAATTAGAAAAAAAAATAGAATGTGCATAATTTAGTGTTAATGTGCGAACATGGAAAAATCTTATTATAATTATTACTTATAGAACTTTTTTAGAGAAGTAATCAAAAAAAGAGTTAATGGAACAGCAATCCCAGGAATGTAATTTGGAGGAAATCTCACCTGAGATCTAAGAAATACTAGTTGTGCCCGCAGCTGTTCTACAAGATTTTCAAGTGGATCTATCTGAGATAACTGTGATTGGGCAGTAATAGGCAGATGGTCTGGAAGATTAACGTCAACTGTACTTTTCAAAATCTCTGCCTGTAAGGGTAATTCACTTTCTCTTAAGTCTTCTTTCAAACTGGTTTCCGCAGATTTTATTTGGGGATCAACCTGTGCATCTTCTGATGTTGCTACTTGTGTTTTATCCACATCAGTTTTATTATCATAAATTTGTTGAAAAAATATTGCAGATTTTTGCCTAAGTGATAACTTCTGCATTAAATCTGAAGCTATTGATAAGGCTTGTAAAGATGAATTGCTTTTTTGTGTGAAATTAATCTTCTCAAGGGCCTGATGGCTTCTTGATACTTTCTGCATAGAGTTGTCAGAAAGAGAGTACAAGTTGTCGTTTATTTCTTCATGACTCTCCCTACTGAAGGTATTGACTAACGATTCTAGATTTCCTAATGGTTGTAGACATGGTGCTGTAAAAATCTCCCTTATTGTAATAGTTTCTGGAAGTGAATTATTATTTTTTACTTGTATAGATGAAGAATGTCTAGTTAAAGAGACAAAAGGATCCACTTCACTTTCTATACTATGACGAATTTCCGGTAACATTCTTGATGATCCTATGGTCACATTCTCTTCTGGCTCTTTCTGATGTGACTGTGGAATACTGAATGATGCTCTCCTATGCAGCAGCTCTATTTTATCTGAGCTCCTAATCTGTATTCAAAGTAAATAATGTCTCATTAATCAATCTTTGCATCAACAGGTTATTTAAATAAGAAAATATAGAATTTTTAATTTAAAAACTATAAAAAGAAGCACTGTCCAAAATAAGATAATGGGGCAAAAATGAAAGAACTGCTAACATTTTCTTTATTCTCTGACACAGCAAATACTGGTTACCTTTGACTGTGCTTCACTCATGTTTTTGAGGCTCATGAAATCAAATTTTCTTTCTCCCATTCTATTCTCTTGAGAAAGGTTTTCTGTTAAGTAAAGGTCCTCAACAGATCCTACATATAGAAGATACAACAAATTAGAAACATAAAAAGAACTCTCCTATTATTCCAATAGTTTAATTCATAAAAACTAGAACCAAGTTTTAGCCCAAACAAAAGGCAGAATAATTATTTCCAAAATCCTTGATCCACATGCAGCCCATAAAACCTTTTCTGATTTAACTCACTTTTAGTAAGATATTAATATGAGACACTAATATGAATTGTATCTTCTCTATCATTCCTTGTCCATTCTATATATTAAACTGTTTAGTATATTAATAAATTATGAAGTTTTGCCCTTCTAGAAATTTTTTGATATACCATAAAAACCATAATGCTAAAAAACAAAAATAAATAAGTAAAAAACACTATTATTCATAGGTAATTATGGAGTTGGGCCAAGTTAAAAAAAAATTCCTTCTCCACAGTCTTCAACAGTCATTAATAAATTTAACCAACCCTTTTCTGTATCATGTAAGATAAACAAACAAAAATGTTAATTTTTATTCAACAAAACATTATATAGTAAAGAATAATATACAAAGAAAGTTTTCAATGCATACTTCTCTTAGGAGAAAATATTAATAGTAACATACATTAACAAAAATTATTAAGTTTTATCATTGCTAATCACATAATATTGGGATTGTCTAGAAATTAATAGAGACTTTACCATAAATTTTCCAAAAGTCCATGATTCTGAAGTTTTTTGTTCACTTGTTTTATTGTTTTTCTTTTTTCACCTGTTTCAGATTTAGGACTGAACCCAATGGCACTCATTCATATACTCTTCATCAGACCATTATTTTCATTTATTGAACTTGTAGCACAACCATGGTAATATAGTGATAATATTTCTAATACACAGAAAATTTCAGATCCAGACAATTCATTTTTCAATGATTCTTTATTTTTAATTTCTATTAAATTTATTGCAGTGACATTGGTTCTTAAAATTATATAGTTTTCAAGTGTACATTTCTATAACACATCATCTATATATTGCATTGTGTGTACCACCCAGAGTCAGTTCTCTTTGCATTACCACGTAATACGACCCAGCAATTCCTCCTCTGGGCATCTACCCCCAAAATCTGAAAACATTTATCTGTAAAAATATATGTACCCCTATGTTCACTGCGGCATTATGTACAGTGGCCAAGACATAGAAACAACCAAAGTGCCCTTAGATAGATGAATGGATAAAGAAGATGTGGTGCATATATGCAATAGAATATCACTCAGATGCAAAAAAAGATGACATACTGCCATTTGCAACAACATGGATGGATCTTGAGCTTATCATACTCAGAGAAATAAATCAGACAGAAAAAGTCAAGAATCACATGACTTCACTCATAAATGGGATATAAAACTGAAAGCAACAAACGAACAAGACAAACACACACACACACACACCAATCATACACACAAACAACAAGTTAGTGGTTACCAGAGGGGGTGGTGGTGGTAGTAGAGGGAAGAGGGGGCCAATGATTCTATTAAAGGTTTGAAATAACTGAGTATACCTGAAGTGGCAACTCTTCTTCCTTTTTCTTGACCCATTTGGCGAATTTTTCTTTTCAGATCAAGTCGTTCTTCTTCTAGACTTTCAATCTACAAAGTATAAACTATTAGTATATATATATATTTTTTTAGTTCAAGCAGGAAAAGAACCAATTGACTACTGTACTTGCCTCTTTCAAAAGAATCTGGTTTTCAGCTCTGTACTGCTGCTGTTTTAACCTTTTACTATGTCTAAATTCAGTTAAATCAATCATTGTCTTTGGTTCAAGGCCTAAAATATAAAGTAATATGATTAAAACCTTTCAACGTTCAAATTAATTACAAAAACTTCATATAGCAACTAGTCATCACCAACCAAATGGTTATAATTTATTTATTCAGCATCACTAAAGAACGGGGTACCGTTTATGCAAGAATTTCCCAGGTGCTTGAATTGTCACCCGCCAAGTTTAAAATTTGCCACAATTATTAACAGTGATTCTGACAAAATATATTAGGATCTGTTTTTTTCTCTGTGTTTGGCTGTAATAGAGGTACTATAAATGTAGTAATTCAGAATAGAAGTTTTGGAATAAAACAGAATTGGGTTCAATTCCCACTTTCAACTATTACGTAAGTCGTAGGGATAATACCGTGTGTGTGTGTGTGTGTGTGTGTGTGTGTGTGTGTGTATATAAATATATATATATATATATTTTTTTTTATTGGCTTTTTGTCAGGGCTTTAATAAAATTAACCTAAATAAAATACTTAGTGCAGTGCCTGGCACATAGTAATCATTATTAATATCAATATCAGGAATATTATCTAAATAATGATTTCATTGTATTTGATAAATACCAGTTAATGCTTTCTTAGAATTAAAATGATCACCTGCAAGAACTATTCTCTAGAGAAAGGAACAGTAAATATTTTACACATATTATTCATTTGTAAAATAGTGTCTCCCACTGTGCCCATCACCTAGCTGCCTATTACTGCAGCAGCTGTGCTCTGACAACCAGAAATCAAGGTTGTCTCAAGTAATTACGAACCAAACTTTGCAGCCTTTAAAGTGCAGAAAATCTGGTGTATGTGACAGCTACCTGGATGGCTCCGTCATCTTTAGGAACTTCTAGACTGGATTTGGCTGTGATCTGATAGGGCAAGTTATCAGAAGTCTAACCTGAGGTCCTGGTGTAACTACGGATCCTCGTTAGACACTTGTTTAGAGAACAGTTTTAGCAGATGATCATTTTAATTTTAAGAAAGCATTAACTGGTATTTATCAACTATAACAAAATCATTATTTAGATCTTTATTTTCATTTTAAAGTAGTAATTTAGATTGGACTGTCAGAACTTAACATTCAAACTAGTAATATTCACTAATAAACTGTTTATTGAAATCAATATATAACTCTCAAGTTATATTTACTAATTACTTCTTAGAATCAGTAAATTATAAAAGACAAGTACTTAAAAGTCTTCAAAAAGTTTAAACAGCATTTCTAAATGTCCTCATAAATTCATCTCAAACAAGAGCATTTTGCAAACTAACATGGTTCAGATGGACCCTACTTTTTGTGAAAAATCATTTAAGGGTTAACTTCTAACACATGGTATTAACTTAGTAGACTTTCATTTTTTAAACAAGCAGTTATTACTGAAGAGATCCTGGACTGCATAAAGTAGTACTCCATGCCTGCCCATTCACAGTCCCAACCCCATCAAATCCCCAATTCCACTTCAGTCAGAGTAGCTCCACTTTTATCTGTTTTAAATATTTTTTAGAAGAATTTATTTGAAAAAAATAAGTTCAACTATTTAAAAATAATAATAAACAAACAAGAAGAAAAACTAAAAATGACTGGACAATTAGGGTTGAGCAAACTACATATATCTTAAAGGATAACTTACCCACACGCTCCCTGAGTGCCTCATTTTCATCAAGGAAATCATTGATCTTCATCTCAAGTTTATTGATTTCCTTTGTTAATACTTCAATTTCTCGATCTCTTACTTTAATTTGGTTTTTACAATTCTTTATTTCAATAACAGCATCTTCTAACCCATATACTCCCTGAAAAAAAAAATACTCAATCTAATTTAAATATAACATGGTTTATTTGAATACATTATCAAATTCATGAATTCCTTTTCTTATTAAGTCTGAGGGGACATGCACATATACCTAAGATTTACATCTCTACACTGTGTTTTTAATTGTGCTTTTAAAAAACAAATCCAATAACAATGATGGAAAATGGAGCAGTTGAAACTCCCCAGTACAGCGCCCGAACAGCAAAGTGGCTCAGAATATTACATGTAAAACACTTCACAAAATAAACAGTAAGGGTGAATCAGCGATACCATTAGAATATGTATGTCATTAGTTGCCTGACTTAGTGGTAATCAGATTTAAAAATATAAAAAATACAAAGTAAGCCTGTGCTGGTATGGTAGGCAATAGAACTGCCCCTGTTCTAACATATCAAACTAACCAGTGGTGTCACATCTACTTGGTGGCACAATGACAGATTCAAAGAATCTAATCCTGCTGCCTGACCAAAACCGATCACCTGGCATAATGGTTTGAAAACACTTCTCCTGCCAAAAAGTAAATGCTACTCAAAAGTTCGAATAGCTTAGCATAAGTCAATTAGGATAACCTTTATGACAAGATACTTCTGGAAAGTTTTTCAATGGTACTCAGGAAATGGCAAAGAACAGTCTGAGTGGCAAGAATAATTCTAAACTCCTTGACTGACAAGATAAAAATACATACCGATTCATAATCTTTTAATCGCTTCAGAGTCTCAACTAATTCTTTATCCTTTTCCCTAGCATCAGCCTCAGCCAGTTCAGCTGTTCTCTCGGCCTCTTTAGTCTTCTCTTCTAAAATTTGAATCTTAGACTGAATTTTCATATAATGAGTCTGTTGAGAGAGTGTTGAAGTTCCTACAGAGTAAAAATAAAAACCATAAATGAATTGGATTGACTACTTATTCCTTTAAATCACTGGTTCCAAATGGGAAGCAGGAAAAGAGGTATATCACTAAAAAATCACTTTAATATTATAATTTCATATTTGTAAAATAAAGTTATGATTTGCTTTCATTAATAAAACAAACTAAAAAAGTAAAGTTCAATAAAATCTTAGATGAAGGAGTATGGATTATAAAAGATTGCAAAGCACATCCCACAGAATGATCACTGTGGGAAAGACTGCTAGGTTTATGCTCCCAATACTCAACCTACTGTTTGTCCACTGTACTAGAACTATGGATTTTCAGTTGGACACACAGCCACTTGAAATAAACATTAAATTTCCATTTATACTCAGGCTGCTATGTGTGGTCACGTGACTAATGGGATATAAACAGAAAGGCCACATGCATATATCAAGAAATGTTTTTAAAGGAAAGAAGAGAATCTTTCTTTTCTCCCTCCTCCCTCCTGCCAGCTGGAATAGGAATATTGAGGCTGGAACTCAGTCTTCTTAGAACATGAGATGGAAACCACATGTTGAGACAGGCAGAGTAACAAGATACAGGGGGCCCGATACCTGATATCTGTGCAGCTCTCACATTAACCCTCAACTAGTTGCCTTAACTTTGTTTATATCATTGAAAAATACATTTTTTATACTATTTAACCATTGTTACATTTGATTTTCTGTCACCTGCAGCTAACCTTAATCCTAACAGCAAAAAAAAAAAAAAAAAAAAAAAAAAAAAAAAAATCCCTACTTGTATTATCTTACCAAACTGCTGCTGGAGCACAATACAGTATTCCTATTATTCTAAAATTTATTGACACAAACCATTCTGCTATTCATCCATAATTAACATCTACTGATTTATAGGGCATATACTTACGCACAGGCATTTGCACTAGTATGGGAGATGACATGTGTATCAGAAACAAGCCCTGCTCTCTGGAGCCAACAGCCTCGCTGGAGAACGCCAGAGGCTGCGCTGTCCCCAGTATCTACCCTCCCTTTCTTCCACATGGCCGTCCACGGTATTCACCTCCCTATGCTTCAGTACATGCCCTGTGCCTCTTGCCCCCTCTGCCTCCACCTTGCTGTTTGGGATGTGGACGTGAAGGTAAAGCTCCACTTAGGATGAAGCAGATGAAGGCAACACCCTTCTACTTCAACTTGGAATTTCCTAATTCTAGACCTCTGCACAAGTGAGAATAAATTTCTATCTTGATTTTGCCAGCATTTGCAGCTCTGTCTCTGATAGCTAAATCTAATCCTAGCCAATGAAGGGAGAACATCATTAGCTGTCATGTTTACAAGTTAAATTCAAGAGTGTACTGGAATACACTCCAATACAACACACCATCTGTGACTGTGGACTGACTGAGATGTTATTAGGTAAGACCCCTTCCTTATTCAATAGCAGAGATCAACTGTCACTTACTCTCCTGGTGGCTAGGATGTGCAAAACCCATAACATCAACCATTGTTTTCAAGTCATTGAAGCTGTTAAAGCATAATTCTAATACATAATACGTGGGCCTTAATGCTGCTCAACAATCACACTACATTTCCCCAGTCTATTCATTCTTCCAGATGACCACTTCACACTTTCTCTTTCTACTCTCTTCTCAAATGTCTGATGCATTTTCCCTTATCCTCACTTTCAGCTGAGAACCTTGCTTCCTGTTCACTGAGAAACCAGAAGCATCAGCAGAGAAGTTCTACAGGCTCTCTCCATGAGGGCATCTGCCCAGCCACCCGCACCTGTTACCATGGCTGAACTCTGCTCCTAAGGCTGACTACTGCACCGGGACACCAGTTTACCATCCCCCTGCCTTCTCCGGACATTGCTCCAGAAGTTCTCTCTCTCCCCTGCTTCAAGTTCATCAACTGATTCTTCTTTAATGGCTCTTTCCTATTAACCTAGAAGCATGATTATTTCTCCCATTTTAAAAAGAAATATACTTTCTTCACCCTTCTTCCCCCTCAAGCAACCACTCTATTTTTCTCCTTTCCTTCATAGAAACAAGTCCTCAAGAGTCTCTACATTTGTTCTATTTCATCTTGAACCATTTTCTCTTGAACCAAAAATGGCCATGCTAAATCCAATGGTCAGACGATTCCCAGTGTTCATATTGACTTGTCAGCAGCAACAAACACAGCTCTGACCACAGTTGCTTATTCTCTCCCTTGATTACATTCCTTATGTGGTTTGCAGGACTCTGCATGCTCCTGGTTTTCCTCCCATCGCTCTGGCCTTTCCTTTTCATTCTCCTTTGGGTGTTCTTTTCATCTCCTCAGCCTCTAAAGTAAAAGTATTCCAGGGCTCAGTCTTTAGAGTTTTTACTTCTTAACTAACATTTTCTCCCTTGATGATCTCAACCAGCCTCATGATTTCAACTATCATTTTTATACACATAGCCTAGATTGTTCTCCTGAACTTCGGACTTTTATGTACAAGTACCTGCTTAACACTTTCACGTGGATGTCTAAGAAGCATCTTAAACTTGGCATGTCTTGTTTAACTAAGTACCTGACCATCTCTAAACCTTTATCTTCCCACAGCCCTCCTCAGTGTTCAGACTAAAAGTCCTAAGAACTCTCTCTCACATCCTACATCTGATCTGTCAGCAAATTCCATTTCTATCACCTTCAAAATACATCCATAACTGACCACATCTAATAACTACACTGCTATTATCATGCTCTGAGCTACCATCACCTCTCTCCAGAGGTTGCTATTATTAGTATCATTATTAATATTAGTACAATAGCCTTATAATAGGTCTCCCACGTCTGTCCTTACCACTCTGATACTCTTAAAGCAGACACAGTCTAAGTTAAATTGTATCACTCCTGTCTTCAGCAACTTTTTTTGACATCCCTTATCACTTAAAAGGCCAAGTCCTTACACTGAACTGCACGGCCCGTATATGGCCGCTGGTTACCTCTCTGATCTCGTCACCTATTACTGTCCCATTTACTCACAAAGAAGCCATAGAGGCTTCTTTGTTGTTCCTCAATCATGCTTGGTACACTCCTGCTTCAGTGTCTCTGCACCTATCCCCACAGCTTGGGGACATCTGCAAGGCTCACTCCCTCACCTTTTTAGTCTTCGTTCAGATTATCTCTTCAGTGAAGCTTTTGCCTTACTATCTAAATTACAACCATACCACCAACTACCACCACCATTGTTTCACTTACACTTAACAAAAATCCACATAGATTCACTCTGTGGTTTCCCTTTGTGCCTTATTTTTTTATCTTCAGCAATTGTAATAAATATATCATGAACTTATGAATAAATTGTATTAATGTGCTCTCAAATAACTACAGTATGGAGTGCTGTGGATTTCCACTGAGGTTTACGGGCTTATATTCAGAGGATAAGAAGAGTTAGGCAAGGTATTATGACCCAGGATAGAGACAACGTGATATTAAGTGAGGTAAGGATAATTCAAGTAATGACAAGTCAAATTACTTTTGAAAACTATCTGCAATGCTGCTACATTGATCAAAATCTTATTGTCTTCCATTCTAGTATATTCATTATGAAAAGAGAGTTAAATAAATACATTCAATTTTATCACCATTGTTTTTATTTCTTTCATATAGCCAATCTGATAGTAGAGGTTAATGTAATTTTCATCAGAGAAAAATTACAGAAAATATCTCCATCATTTACAATGTTAAACACTAGTAATACATGTAAAGTAGTTAATAATATCATACCGTTTTTTGAAAATGTGATAAAATTCAAATAGAAAAAAATCAATAATATATCTACTGACGTGACATGATTTTATTTTAATAAAAATAAAATACTTTTAAAATATAACAGTATATAAACTAACTATACACTTACAAAATATTCAATTACCTTTGTTCCTTTGGAGCTCGTTTTTCAAATCTTCAATAATAAAAGTGTTTTTTTCCATTTCTTTTGTATATTGTTCTACTTGTTCAGTGAGCATCTTAATTTGACTATCTCGTTCTTGTATACCCTATAAAATATTTTTCAATATTACATATCATCTCTTCATGAATATTAACATATTTTATAAGTAAGAAAAAAGGTAGGTCTTGCTTTTTTAACAAGATTGTAGAATGTATTTTTTGTGGGTCAAAACTATGCCTTTTACTATTTTGTATACCTCAACTGCACTACATGTTAGGTACACTGCTGTCACTCTAATACTTAAAGATGATATAATGGCTAACACTCAGAAAATAGGAATTCTAGAACTCTCTAACATTTGTGGCTTCTTATGACTCCTTTATGTTGCTTTTCCTCATCATCCATCCAATTCCATCTTTTTACCATTTTGTGTGTTTTGCCCCGTGCCTTCTCTCCTACTCCACTTACGTTTTTACTAACCCTGCAGTACCACATTCAAAAATATTGTGCCTTGAAATTGTTTTTATTCACCAAATACTTCCCAAATTTCCTTCTTTTTTTTTGGACTATGTTGTACAGAGCACAGATAATGAAAATGAATTTCTTTCTATATGAACATATTTGTACTAAAAATGAAATTCTTATGTAGTAGAAATTATCCAAATCTACACAATGAATGTATTATCTGCCTCAAACTAGAAAAAAACGCAAAATAATTCTGTCCCTAACTTGAAACTTCATTCTAAATTTTTCACAGGACTGGATGGTGTAAAAAACTTCAAGAGCCTTTATTATACATCCAATAGTGCAAGCCACTACATTAGGAACAGGTGATATAATAAAACATAGTTCAAAGTTTCATTGCCAACTGTAATAAACTGGTTGGTAAAATGAATTTTAAGAAGGTTTTACCTGTTGCAGAGCCATAACATTACTTTTATCAGCATCAAGCTGGGCATTTTTCAGTTTCTCCCTCAGGTTATGTAACATTTGCTGATACTCAATAATTTCATCATCTTTAGAAGACAAAATTAACTAGAAATAAACAAAATGGAATCTGTTACATAAGAAGAAAATGAATAAACCATTCCTCATTTATGTTAAATACTCTATTAACATATACCATTAGGGGACTTCAAGAAAATACAGGCAATAAAATTCTTTCAAGTGAGAAAGTATCAGCAACTACTGAAATAATCACTGCTCCTTTCATATGTACAACCTGAAGTTCAAATAAAAGTGATTCAAAAATATACACTGTAATTTTTGTACTTTTAGGAATTCAACTTTTAAATGATCTCAAGCTTTCAAAACCTATTCCTAAAACAAGAAGTTATAAATACCTCCATGAAATTATGAAAAGTTTTGTACAAGTAATCTTTATAAAGAAAACTTTAAGATGCCACCAAGAAGCATAAAATCTTATAGTGTTGTATAAAAGGAGAGGTGATAAGCCCTTCCCTTGACAAAGATGGAAGAGGCCTTCGGGCCTGACAACATGCATATGGTTAAGGCATTGCCACCTATTTCCTGGCATCTAACTATCGTTTTTTGAATATCGGACTGCATATTTGATAACAGCTAGGAGAGATCTTGAAAGTTCTTATCACAAGAAAAAAAATTGTAACTATGTATAGTGAAGGATGTTAACTGGACTTATTGTGGTGATGATCACTTTGCTATATATACAAATATCAAATCATTACATGGTATACCTGAAACTAATATAATGTTGTGTCAATTATACCTCAATTTTAAAACAAAAAAGGAAAAAGGAAAGGTATCTTGTGTTCTTCGCTAGTAAGACTAAATATTAACGTCAATCTATAAATTAATTTATAAATTTAATACATATCCAGTAACAAATATTTTAAGAACTATTTCTATAATTTGTATTAAAAGCACATTTATAAGGAAGAGTCTAAAAATGGAAAAATGAGAAGAGCTTTCGCAAACATGTGAACATAACAATAATTAAAACAAGTGTACATGGTTAGATAATAAACTAATCAATATAAAAGATCAATCTTTTTCTAACTTGAAACTTAATTTGAATTATTTTATGGGTCTGGATGCTGTTAAGAAAATTCAAAAGATTTTATTGCATATATCCAGTAATGCAAGCCACTACATTAGGCTCATGTAATATAGTAAGACATAGTTCAATGTTTGTCCTAAAATAAATTCTAATTCAAAGGGAGTTTTGTATTTAATAAAAATGGAACTATATTTCTGTAGGAGAATGATAAACTATTGTTTTGGACAACAGACTTCCCTAGTGAGTTCATCCATAGCTCACTTTTTATACCAAAATGAATTATATATGCTTCAAAGATCGAAATGTAAAAAATTAAACTAGAAGATACTATAAGAAAATATGACAAAACAATGTTATATTCAGAATCCTTTCTAATTATGATGCAAAAACCAAAGCCATAAAAATATAATAAATTTAACTACACAATATATACATAAAAAAAACTTCATCGCAAAAAATACCATTAAGAACACAAGTGACAAACTAGAAGAATATACCTACAGTATAAATCACAATTATACTTGTAGCAATTTGTTCTACATATATACATTTTCATACTAACGAACATGCAAAGATATTCATTAAAACACTGTTTCCAACAGCAAAATTGGAAATCTCCTACATATCACACAAAAGGGAATCAATTAAATACCGTATCTACAAAGAAAAATGACGCAGCCACTAAAAAGAACAATACAATATGCACTGATATAAAACAATGCTTTTTAAAAAGATATTAAGTAAAAACAAAGTGCAGAAGAATACATATGCTACCATCTCTCTCTCTCCAAAATGAAATATGGTAAAACAAATTTTTTTTTCCCAAGGGTTGGTAAACTAAGGCTTGCAGGTCAAATATGACCTGCTACCTCTTTTTAAAAAGATTTACTGGAAAAGAACCATGCTTTTTCATTTATGTATTATCTATGCTGTAATAGCAGAAGTGAGTACTAGAGACCAGAGGGTCTAAAATATTTACTCCCTGGCCTTTTCAGTTTACTGACCTCTAATTGACTCTAAAAGCCTCATTTTCAGACTTACTGCTTTTATTTAAAATACACATTATCTGACTTCCCCAGATAACCAATTCCAACAGTCAATAAGTTTTATGTGGACTGCTGGAAACATAGACTATAGAGGTGATAGCTTTCATAATTACAATTATTTATACCGAATCATTTCAGACTTTTATCAAAATATATATTCTTACAATCCTAGCTTCTGATATGATAGGCTGGGGGATCTGGCTGGGGTTGGAGAGTGGTGAGGAGAAAGGATCCTTTGAAAAGACATGTCAGGTAATTCTGAAAGATCCCTTTCCTTACTCACATTCCCACTGATGCCAATAGCTTGATTAATCTGACACAGAGGGCAAGTCAGAAAAGTTGACTCTAAACTAAAATTTAACCTGAAACTAATGTATCCAAGGTAACTATGACTTATGTAAAAAAAAAAAAAAAAAAAAAAAAATTCTATTTAAAATTATCTATTTTAGATGATAAATGTATCATGTTTTACACTTAGATTTCTATCAAAAAGTTTAGTTTCAAGTTTAACTCATTGATGTGGAGGAGCTCATTCAATAACAAATAAGCTAGACCACTATGCAGGACAGTTCTTAGAGTTATTTAATACACTTTTTAAAATGCCTAATAAAAATGTCATTAACTATTATAAGACCTTTAAAGAAAACTAAAGACTAAAAAATTGAAACTTAAACTACAAATGAAAATGACACTATATCAATTGAAAAAAGCACCTTCCATTCTTCTACTTTTGCATTGACAGCTACCATGACTGGGTCATCTTCTTCATTTTTTGCTTTCAAAATATCTGTAAGCTCCTGAACCTAAAAGGCAACAATTATTTCAAGAAATGTTGAAAATCAGTACCATATATATATATATATATATATATATATATATATATATATATACACATTTATTATTTATGAATATGTACACATACATTACACATACACAACCTGTACATGCATACACATATATACATATATACTACAAATGCTTATTCATTATTGGAGCAGTACTGTTGTAAGAGTTGACATTTAATGGTTTCTGCATCTTTACAGTTGTATACTTATTTTTCATTACTAGAGAATTATATTTGTAAGCATTACTGTATTTCCTTAAATGAGTTTAACCCCATGTAAGTAGTGAATAACATATTGGTTTCTTTGATATTCATAGTATGTTTATTTTATAGTGTAAAATTAAACTTTATGGTCCATATGACTTCTAAGAGTCTTTAGTAGAAAAATTCCCATAATTATTACCTTTGCAGGACTATTATCTACACATTCATTCAGATATCATCTATGTACTCTACATGGCAAGAATTATGAGGTATGTGTAAGGGAATTAGAGAAACACATACGAACAAATGTATCAACCCAGCAAATACTACAGTATAAAATGACATATTATAGCATAAGACAAAAATTCATGTCCTAGAAAGTTAAAATACCATCTAGTTTCAAATAAAGAGTAATGACGCAATATGAAGTCTGCACAAATAAGTTAGTCCAACAGGAACACTTACTTGAAGCCTATAATGTTCGTTTTCTTTCTTTAATTGGTCCATTATATTATCTGTCTGATGTACAATAGCTTTCATTCTACTATATTCATCAGTCATCTTCTCCATTTCCTGTACGGACTCTTCTAGATTTTTTCTCATTTCTTGATTCTGAATTTCAATTTTCTCATTAGCTTCTGTTAAAGTCTAAGAAAGTTAAAGACACTATGGTTAAAAACTATTTAAGAAACTGAAATTTAAACTAAATTAAGTTAAATGGAGAGAGGCTTCAGGTCAAGATGGCAGAGTAGGTAAACGCTATGCTCGCCTCCTCCCTTGACCTGATCAAACTTACAACTAAACTACAGAACTACCATCATTGAGAAGTGCCTGAAGTCCCATAAAGAAGGATATAGAGAAACTGATAGAAGGGGTGGAGACAAAGAAATGGCTGGTCCTACACCCACATGTGGTGGTTAAAACATGCTAAGGACATCTTGGCTGCAGAGGTTCTCCCTGAGGGGCCCCGCCCCACACCCCCAGGATTTCAGTGCCAGGAAGAGATGTCCCCATAATTTCTGGCTGTGAAAACCAGCAGAGATGGTGGCTGAGTGAGACGGAGAGCTGCTGTAGTCCCAGTTGTTACTCTTAAAAAGCCCATATTCGAACTTACTTGCTGATGGACTCACTCACTCTGAGCTCCAGCACTGGGGCAGTAGCTCAAAAGGCACCAGGGACATATGGGAGGAACTGGCTTCAGAGTGAGGGCTGGAGGGTCAGCTTTTTCCCAGACTGAAGTGCTGGCAGAAGCCACTGTTCCTCTGTTGAGCCCTCCCATCACCCAGCCTGTATGAACAGGTGAACATGGGCACCATATCTCAATCTCCATTACCCTAGCTAATACCATTCGTCCCACCCTGGTGATTCCCTGAGACCTGGCCCTACCCAACATGTAGGCCTACCCAAGCCACTTCCAGTGGCTTTTCCATACAAACGGTATGTCTTGGCTCATGCTGCAGACTTTCCTAAAATCTCTCCAAGGTTCACAAATCCCAAACAAGCCAACATTTAGCTTCATACCTCTTGCTAAGCAACCCCAAGTCTGGGAATAGCATCAGCCAGCCTCAGTTAGCAGCTTAGATTCTTCTAGGCACCTCCAAGCCTAGCACAAGTGGCACCCATCTGCAGATCACTTTGTAACTCATGCCAAATGATCCTGTGCAGGGCACAAGCAGCGGCTGACCTCGGCCTGCATGAGTCCCTTCCAAGAGGCTCTAGAACCAACACACCAGGTGGCCAGATTCAGGTCAAACTAGAGCACTACCCAATCACCTTCACAAATGATACAACCAAAGGGCAGGCTAGGCAGGCACCAGAACCCCACTAAAGCTAATCCTGCTCCATAGGATCAACCCCTGTGCAACAGTTCCTCCACTGTAGTCACAGCCAGTCTTCATAACCAATCAGCCTAAGGGTCAATCCCTCCCATTGACATGCCAACAGCAACCAAGGCTCAACTACAACAGAAGAGTACACACAACCCATACAAGGGACACCCCTGGAGCACCTGGTTCTGGTGACCAGGGAGACTGCATCCCTGGGCCACAAAGGACACCTACTACATAAGGCCACTCTACTAAGACCAGGAGACAAGCAACTCTACCTAATTCATAGAGACAAACACAGGGAGGCAGCCAAAGTGAGGAGACAAAGAATCATATTTAAATGAAAGAACAAAACAAAGCTCCAGAAAAAAGAATTAAACAAAATGGAGACAAGGAATCTATCAGATGCAGAATCCAAAAAAACTGGTTATAAGGATGCTCAATGATCTCAAGGAAAACTTCAACAAAGAGATAGGAAACATAAAAAGGGAGAAAGAAAACATAAAAAAAGAACCAGTCAGAAATTAAGAATACAATAAGTGAAACAAAGAATACATTAGAGGGAATCCACAGTAGATTAGATGAAGCAGAGGATATAATCAGCAATTTGGAAGATAAGGTAGCAGAAAACACCCAATCAGAACAGCGAAAAGAAAAAAAGAATCCAAATAATGAGGATAGTTTAAGGGGCCTACGGGACAATATGAAATGTACCAACATTTGCATCATAGGGGTACCAGAAGGAGGAGAGAGCAAGGAATTGAAAACCTATCTGAAGAAATAATGATGAAAAACTCTTCTAACCTGGCAAAGGAAATAGACATACAAGCTCAGGAAATGCAGAGATTCCCAAACAAGATGAATCCAAAGAGGCCCACGTTAAGACATACTGATATCATAAACAAAACGCCAAAGGTTAAAGACAAAGAAAGAATCTTAAAAGCAGTAAAAGTAGTTTGTTACCCACAAGAGAAAAGTAGTTTGTTACCCATAAGGTTGTCAGCTGATATCTCAACAGAAACTTTGCAGTCCAGAAGGGATTGGCATGAAATATTCAAAGTGATGAAAAACCAAGGACCTACAACCAAGATTACACTACCCAGTAAGGCTATCGTTTAGAATCAAAGGACCGACAAAAAGTTTCCCAGACAAAAAAAAGCTAAAGGAATTCATCATCCCCAAACCAGTATTAGAAGAAATGTTAAAAGGACTTCTTTAAGAAGAAGAAAAAAGAAAAAATATGGATAATAAAATGGCAACAACTACATATGTATGAACAACAATTACTTTCAATGTAAATGGATTAAATGCTCCAATCAAAAGATAGGGTGGTTGAATGGATTAGGATACAAGACCCTTGCATATCCTAATGCAAGACTGAAAGTAAAGGGATGAAAAAAGATATTGCATGAAAAAGGAAATGAAAACAAAAAAAACTGGGGTAGCAATACTCATATTAGACAAAATAGACTTTAAAACAAAGGCTATAACATGAGACAAATAAGGACCCAGTAATCCCACTTTTGGGTATTTAGCTGAAGAAACCCAAAACACTAATTCAAAACAACATATGGATCCATATGTTCATTGCAGCATTATTTACAATAGCCAAGACATGGAAGCAATCTAAGTGTTCATCAACAGATGAATGGAGATATATATATATATATATATATATATATATATATATATATATATATATATATATAAATAAAGGTTCATATATACAATAGAATAGTACTCAGCCATAAAAAAGAATGAAATCTTGCCATCTGCAACAGGGATGGGCCTAGAGGGTGTTATGCTAAACAACCTAAGTCAGACAGAGAAAGACAAATACCGTATGATTTAACTCATATGTGGAATCTAAAAAATAAAATAAAATAAATGAACAAACAAAACAGAAACAAACTCATAGATACAGAGGACAATTTTATGGTTGCCAGATGGGAGGGGTTATAGGGAGTTGGGTCAAAAATGGGAAGGGGTTAAGAAGTACAAACTGATAGTTACAAAACAGTCATGAGGATGTAAAGCATAGCACAGGGAATATAGTCAATATTAATAACTATGTATGGTGTCAGATGGGGACTAGATTTAAAGGGGTTATTACCTCATAAATTATATAGAGGTATAATCACTATATTATTCACCTAAAACTAATATAATATTGTGTGTCAACTGTAATTGAAAACTGAAAAAAAGTTATTTAAAAAAACAAACAGAATTGAGTATTAAAAAAAGGAAAATATGGATTGAATCAGATCAGGAGCTATCCTTATTACCAGCCTTTCTGAACTTGGGTTTTGTAAGAGATTTCATTTCAAATGTTCTATGCATCTACAGTGGTACTAGCTATGTGTCCTTGGGAGAATTGAAAAAACAGTCTCTCAGATAATTTTCTGTAGAGCTTAATTTTGTCGTGGAACCCTGGTGGGGCAAAGCTGTTTGTCATACCTATAAAAGTGTTTTCAATAATCTTTAAGTAGGAGGGTCTGGTAATTAATATTATAATGCCATTGAATATGATTTGAGGTTACTTTTGCATAATGATGCTAAAGTTACCTAATGAGAACTATACCTGATTTTCTACCCATTGTCTAGATTCAGTTATTCTTTCATTATATCCAGTTTCTCATATGCTATGTATTGCTATAACCTTTTACTTTCTAAATTTCAGTCAAATGTATCAAATCCTCTCTTTGTACTGATCTATCTTAGCTACCTCTAAATCTCATCTCAGTTAAAACAACCTCCATCTAACTGGTTTCCCCTCAGACACTCTTACATCCTTCTGAGCCAGTTCATACTTGGCAGCAGTCAGTATGATTTTCAAAATTATTTCATGACACACACACAACCCAAAAAAACCTACAGTGACTTTCCATAGATAATCAAGATCCTTAACCTGGTCTATAAGATCCCAGGTTGTCTGGCTCCTAACCAGCCCTGCCTCAACTTGCACCATCCGTCCCTCATTCTCTGTGCTTTGGGAATAATGCCACTGCCTCTTCCCCGCTTTAGATCAGAATAACAATGTACACAGTTAAAAAAAAAAAAAATCAAACAATTAAAGCCTATAAATGTAAAAACAACATTCTTCCCCACCTGAAAAGTAATTTATTTTAACTTAGCTACTTTCTATGGTATGAATGGTCATATTTATAAATAATAAGCTTATACGACTATTTTTTAATTTATTCATTTTAAACAATATTTATTTCCTTTTATGGTAGATGAGTATCTGACTATTCCTCTACTATTCCCTCATCTGCCCTATACTTTAAATACTGTTAATCGCCATTTTTTGTTAATCAAACGAGGTTTATTATATTATGATTATGTAAATGAAATCCACTGCAGAACTATAATTAATTAATTACCTAATTAAATGGAATCATAAGCATCTGATGAAGAAAAGATAATTTTTATAGCTCTTTAGTATCAACAGTTGTTGAGCAATTAAATCAAATTAAATATCAAGAAAACCATACCTAAGAATCTTAGTTCTTCTTAAACAACTCCCAAGATATGCATATAAAAATAATGAATTTGAAAGATTTGTAACTTCAAAGATGCAATTATTTCATGTTTTACAAGCACATAACTGCAGAATGGAATACTAAAGAATTTAAATGTAGGACTAAAGACTACATTTATGTTATAACGAAATTAAAGTTTTATGAGGATCATTGCTTTGAACTGACTTCTATCCATTTTACCTGAATTTCATCCAGATATTGAACAAGTTCATAGTTTTTTTTAGATAATTGTGATCGGTAGTCACTGTCTTCTCCTCTTCTTGATAAAAGTGTTTCTTTTTGTGAATCTATTTGTTTCTGATAGTCAATAATATCTTGACGAAGTTGTTCATTCTGAAGGTAGATCAACACAATATTTTATTAAGAAACTATCCAGAAAAACAAAATTTCATCTTCTAAATAGTGATTTAAAAACATATCTTTATAATCCCAAGGTTTCGCCATCCTTAAAGCCTCACCTTTTTCTTTAGACGTTTGTTCTCCACAAAAGGACAGGAAAAAAGTCATTAGAAATGAGAAAAGCAATATAAAATTAAAAAATAATTCGAAATTAAAGAAAACAAAAAAGAGAAATTCTAAGAGAATGAGATATTATTTTAGATAACCAAAGAAAACAAGAATATTAATCATCAACTAAAAAAAGAACATCTTGATTATGTTAAAAAGATAAGAACTCCTATCAGGATAAACAACATATAAATATTATTTGGCTCAGAAGAACCAAATAATAATTAGAACTGACAAGACTTCAGGAGAAACAAAAATTTTAAAAGAAAGCTGGATAAAAATAAGAGAAGACAGAAAAACAGTTATATATTCAATTAGCAAACTAGTAAAGAATAGCTTACAAAACAGAAAGCAAAATTTATCCACACAGACTTAAGAGATGAATGTAGTACCTAATGGCCTCACTTCTCGATTTATTTTCTATTTTCCTGAGACAAAGTCATATAATAAAATCAGCTAGTTTGAAAACACCACTTAAATGATTCCAGTTCTGGTTACAGTATAAATTTATGAAACCTTTTTTTATAAGTATCTTTGTTGAACCACCACAACTACTAAAATTTTTTACCAACCTCTCTTCTCAATTTGCTGTTTTCATTTTCTGCTTCCTCATTTCGAAGAGCCAACTAAAATAGCAAAAAAATAAGATAAAATTCAGCAGTAATTCAGTATCATGTCAGGTTTTCAGTTTATCAATTTAAGCTTTAAATCCTCTCCAATAATGTTTAATTACTAAGGACTACATGTCAACCCGAGACATAAATAAGACAAAATTGTTGAAAACGAAGAATTAGGAAGGATAAAACAGGTTAGGTTTAAAAGATTATAAAAACAAAAACTCTAACCAAAGAATACAAAAAATGAAAAACATTATCTCCTTCCCCTACCCATATCTTAATAATGAGTAGTTTTCTAGTTTTCCCAAGATCTATCATTTTGCAGTTGTTCTATGTCAGGACCAGAATATTCTTTGTTCTCAGTGAATATTAAATTACTTAGAAATATAAGGCAGTACAACATAACAGTTAAAAAGAAGCAATCTGAAATCAGACTGGCCTAAGTTTATATTCCTTGTCCACCAATTTCTAACAAAGTGTGAACAAGTCATTTAATATCTCTTAAACTCAGTTATCTCATATGTTGACATAAAAATTAAGTGTGACGTATATAAAGTCCTTAGCACAATGTTCAGTGCATGGAATAGCAAAAATATTCCAAGTGTTCTCTTCACATATAAATGCTTTCATTTGTGACTCTTTAGTTTCCCGAAACAAGCAAATATTATAACCATTATCATAGGGTTTTTTCACCTATTGTCCAAACCTCAATCCTTTTATGACCTTTCACTTTTCTGCTTTCCTTCCTATTTCAAGAAGACAGAATCCCAATGATGTGCAACTATAATATACTTAAAAGTCTATAATAAACAGCTAAATGCACTATGTGATCCTTGACGGAAACTTGGATATTGGGTGGAGAGACATTACTGAGGACATTACTGAGCCAATAGAGAAAATATGATTATGGACTAGATATTAGATAACACTATCAAATTAATATTATATTTCCTGAGAGAGAGAGAGAGAGATGTGTGTGCAAAGACACTGACATAATGGTAAAGCAAATATGGCACAATGTTAACAACTGGTGAACCTATCTATAAGAACAGTATATACATGTTGTTTTTCTTACGATCTTCATGAAGATGTAAAAGTTTTCAAAATTAAAGTATAAGGAAAGTTCATAATAAAATACAATGTGCTATACAAATCTTAAAAGCTTACATGTTGTTATTTATTATTATTATTGTTGTTATTATTATATGGCAGTTAAACAGTTGCTTTGAATTGAAAATTTTTAACAAGAGATGTCAAGAACTTAACACTAACGCATTATTTAACACTACTGATGCTCTTTATTCCCTTGGTATTTGAAACATCACACTCTTGATATTTATCCTTTCTTTAGCTGTTCCTTGAAGCAAGCACCTCTTCCTATTTCATTAGACATTTCTGTATCTCAGTGATCTGCAATTTCTATGGCTTCAATATCTAGGCTGATAACCCACAAATCCTTATCATCTACCCCGTGTCTCTGTTGAATTCCATATCCACAGATACACAAAGACCTCAAACTCAACATGTACAAAACTGAAATAACAATTGCAAGCCTTATAAATTCCTCTTGTGTCCCTTTTAAATGAATGGCAGTCTCCACCTATCTGGTGGCCCAACACAGAAAATTAGGTGGACTCCTCATCCATCCTTCTTCACCGAATTGGTCATCATGTCCACATATATCTACATCTCTCAAATGTGTCTATGTTCCTAATCTCCCTCAGTCATTACTTTAGTCAGTCCATCATCACACTTGCCAGAAATGTCTCCTTATTCATCTTACTCCTCCCTACAATCAACTCTCTACAGAGTAAACTTTAAAAGTATAGAACTAATCATAATATCTCTGTATTCAAAATTCTTCTTTTAGAAAAAGGACCAAATTCCTCAGGGACTGGCTTTTGCTCATCTCTCCAGAGGATCATAGAGTTAAAAATGGGAGGCAGTACAGCACAGGGTTAAGAACACAGACTCCTGAGTAAGTCTGAATTCAAATTATGGCTATACCACTTACTAGTTGTGTAACCATGAGCCATTATCCTTATCCTTTCTGTGTCTCAGTTTCTTTACTTGTAACATGGGGAAAATGTCACCTATCTCATATAATAAGTATCAAAGGAGGCATAATGAATAAATGCATGTAAAATATCTGGCACATAGTAAGGACTCTATGCTAGCTATTTTTATCTACGTTCTAGATAAAATGAATAACTGTAGTTCCCTGAGTACACCATAGTATCTCTTACTTCTAATTAGCAAATGCTATGTCTTCTACTCAGAATGTCCTTTCTTTAACCACGTCATCCCATGCCTTCTGGCAGGCTAAGACCTACTTCAGGTCTCAGTTTACAGATCACTTCCTGAACCTCATGACTGATTTAAGTATTCCTCCCCAGAGTACCCCAGAATATTCATACATACTTATATATCCCCAGAATATTGTATAATTCCTATGTAGTATGTATTATTTTTTATTATTCTTATATATTCCTATGTATTATTCCTATCTATTTATTATCGACAGTGAATATCACTGAGAAGCAGAATACAGTTGCCCACTATTATCCCTAGTATCTACCACATTATCCGGCATGCTGTAAATACTCAGTAAAACTGAATGACTCGTTAAGGGCAACAGAGAAATTGCCAAAGCAACTCCTACCCACATTCTATCTCAAGGAACTTAGCAGCTATAAAGGTACATATGCCATACATTCAGATTTTCTATGTGTGTGCCTATGTATAAAGATAATACCTAGTCTAAGATATTAATGAACAGGTAGTTCTGATTAGCTAGGTGTGTGGTATGAATGATAAAAAGTTGACTAACATTTGGGCTAGACAGAAGAAAAATAGCACAGAAAACCACACAGACATCCCCCTAAGCAATTATTTTCCTGTATATCATAGGTTGGATCCTTTATGATTATTAAGAAATCCATAGATCTGTTATGTTCTACAGAGTCTTAAGCTCTAAGACCTTAATCCTAACCTTTAGGTGGCATCAATCCATACTTATCCACTGCAAAAACTGTAGAGACAGCATAACTACTACAACTCTTCCAAATTATACAGTAACATAGACATATTAAAATGGGGATGCTTTTCCTTACAAATCAATTTATCACGGATTCTCTTTAAATAGCAACGCACCTAATAATCACTGTTGTTTACTTAAAATTTATAACCATCTATTTCCAAGAGAACAATGGATGAAATAAGATTATCAGGATATAATACAACATTGATCTTCTACAGGACACAAAGGTAGGAAAATCCTCTGGGCATTTGGGATGGGACAGTTACAGGCACTAGGGATGGGACATTTATGGGCATTAGGGATGAGACAGTTACCAAAAGTAGGCAGCAAACTCTGTACTAAGTTTACTAACAGCTGAGGCAAAAATAAAAAGATGTCATTTTCTGATAAGAAGTACAAATTTATTTACAAAAAAACAACTTTTTTCTCAAACAAAATTTAAGTGAACATTGCACAAATTATTTTATAAATAAGAAAGAATAATATAAGAGGTAATATCAAACTATGTTTGTATAAAAAGATAACATGTCATGATTTAAAATATGCATTGATTTATAAAATGCTGGCATTACATACACAACTTTTTAAGAAACTATGTTACATAAGGTGAGGTACACCTGAAAACAAATCTGATTGATCATTATTGAATACATCATTAAAAGGTTAATTTCTAAGTCTAATACTAACATATAAATAAATACCCCCCCAAAAAAAATCTTTTCACCCAAAATAAACTATGGCAAATAAGAAAATCTATTTTTTGAATCCCTATTAGTTTCTTCATACTAATTTTCCAGACCAAATCATCAACTTTATATAAACAATTCTAATGTCTTGAGAAAAATGTACCTCCAAATATAGAGAACTGATCTCCAAGTCATATTCACTAGAAGTACCTGATCCATTCTATTTTCAAGATGTGATGACAACACGAACAATGATATAAAACCTTAGCGATAAGGATACATCAATTTTCACATGAGTCATAAAAATTGATATTGCTACCAATAATTAAAAAAAGCATAACCAGGAATTTTTTAAGTAAATTGAACAATTAAGAGTCATCAAAAAAATGTGCCTTACTTGTTCATTAACTTTCTTCTCTTTCTCCAACTCCTTTTCCATGTCCTCCAATTCTCTATCCTTTTGTTCCAATTGCTTTTCAAGTTGGCGAATTTCATCACGTAAAAACCTAGTGTCACGTCCACCTGCAGACTGCTGTGCCATCTTAAAGTAATAAAACAAAAGTATAAATTAATTCCATTACATTTGGGATTCAAATGAATCAACAATAAACAATTATCTTGACTTTACGTGTGTATTATAATCAGCATCAGATGTTTAAAATCATGTTAGCTATATATATATTTTTTTAATTTAGCTTTAGTTTGCAGGCTGACAGCCCCATAAGCTTTTCCTGATCCACCCAGAGCTATGAAGAATTGATTGTCAATCACTCAGGACCTGTTATAGCCTCTGAGCTAAGGTACCAGACTAACCTACAGTCACAGAATGTAGGTGATGAATTATCTAGCTTCTCCCTGAGCATCAGAGCTCTGAAACCAGGCTACAAACCACCAGAGCTTCCACCCCAGTCACTGACCCCTGGTGCTCTTAACTTGCCCTTTCCCTCATACCACAGACTATTTAGAACAGTGTTATCAAACAGGACTTTTTAAAATAATGGAAATGTTCTCTGCACGCCCAGTACAGTAGCCACCATCTTTATGTGGCTACTGAGCACTTGAAAATATGGCCAGTACAACTAAAGAACTGAATGTTTAATTTTAATGAATTTAAACGTAAATAGCCACAAGTGGTTAGCGCTATGATACTGGACAGCCCAAACTTAGCTTATCTTGAAAATCCTAAAGCCAACGACATCCATTTTGCTTCGTTTCCTGTTATTTTGGGACATGGTCCATAATATCAAATCTTTTGGTCATCTAATCTGTCTCACATTGATCGTTTCACCATACAGTTCTGTTACCCCCTCAACCAATTTTTTCTCATTCTTTCCCTCATTCCAAAAGCTTTCCATTGTGCTCTTGAAAATCCTTTCAAGATAAATTAATACTTTACATCTTCAACCTTTTTACTGAATCATCCTTTCCAACTCCCAGCCTTCACTGCAATTGGCTCCGTTAGTATACTAATTCCTTTGGAAGTCCTTCACTTGGGAGGTGCTCGTTCACATCCCATATACTTCGTGGTCAAGAGTGGGTGTTGATTCCAACTTGCAACTTCCACGCTATCATTCCTCTACCATCCTGTAAAAACTGCTGCTTTGAATCTCACATGATACCCAGCTATCCAGTCTCTACCTACTCATGATAGCAGCCAGCTACTAACATCCCAGCCACGCACTCACAAAACTCATTGAGGAATTTTTGGCATATGGCTCACAGTCTTTCATCGAAAGCCCCTCTAAGCAATTTCCGTGTGTATACAACTTTCATTCTTGGTCTCACTATTTTTTTTTTTACTTGCTTCTTGAATTCAGTATAGCCTCCTACTCCCAGGCCCACACCAGGACCTTGTCCAAACAGGAATATCTCTGACATTATTCTCACGATACCTGTCCTTTGATCTTCCAGGACCCTACAATCCCTGGACTCGTCTTCTCCCTAACCTCTTCCTGCCACCCCAATCTTGATTTCCTGGATTATTCAGCTAAGATTTCATAATCATCACTCCAATCACTTTATTACCAATGTCGCCAACTGCCCTATCCTTCTATTCCATAGCAGCTCTCTGGCCAAACAGTAACACACAATGGATCAGACTTCAAAATTCACTTAATAAATATTTATTAAGATGGTTGATATTTCCCTAGACACTAGATATACAGTAGGGAATAAAAAATAAATCACCCAAGTTCACAGAGTTAACACATAGAAGAATCAGGATTTGAACTCAAAGTGTCTGACTACAGATCTAGCAATCTCCAGCTCATTCTTCACTATATCTCAAGCTTTGTCTGACTTCCTGAAAATTTGACCACACATCTCCCACTCTGAATGTTAGCAGATCACCTTCTCTCCATCCTCTCAACTTCCAGACACTAAACCCACAAACAACAGCTTCTGTAAACATCCATTCTTCCTCCCTTCCTCTTACAAAGGAAAGAGGTCCTTCTTCCTTTTAAGGCTAACCTATTTGTATCACATTCCTCCCCACATTTTCAGGAATCTCAATGTATTCAGTTCCTTAACAATACTTTGATATTTTGGATCCTGGCTTTCTCAAAAGCTACTTCTGCTATACCCTCTGTCACTATTCCTCAAATTCCAATGTGCCTTGCTCCACCTCAGTTACTAGCAATCCTTTGTATATCTCTCTGAACTGTAAGCTTCATGAGGTTATTGAATGTTTTTATTTTGTTCACAATTAGATGATCAATTCTTAATAGAATTTAAGGTACATAATAGGCATGAAAAATATATATTTTACATTTATTACATTACTGAACAAAGCAAATAATTATGAATAGTGCTATTCTTGTAATTTTTCCAGCCAACAATTATCAAAATTATCAAAATAATAATTCAAGATAATAAAATTAACAACAAATTACACCGTAGGGAATATGAAAAGACATACCTCCAGTTCATTTTCCAATTTCATCACTTTAGTTTTTAATTGATTTTCTATTGCAAAAAAAAAGAAATGTTTCAATTGGTAAGATTTATATCAAAACAAGCTTTTAAAATTTTTTCAATAAAATTATTTTTAAAGAGCCCATCGTGACTGTAAAAACATTATATGAGAAAAATAACAAATTTATACCAGACCCGTGAAGTAGGAGTTCTAGAAACAGCTTTCAAAATAAATTGAGTATATACATTTTACAGACTTATATCAAAGCTAATTTCTCTATTGCTTAGTGAATAAATGGAATCCACTATCTAATATCATAATAAACTTTTTCCAAGGCATTTACCAAATTTTGCTTGTTCTTCTCCAGCTTTTTCAACTTCTTCCAAAGCTAGCTCTACTTCTTGAGCTTTCATCTAAACAATAAAAAAAAAAAGTGACTTCAATATGCCTTTATACTAGAATGCAAGCACTGAAAATAAGGATTTTATTTGCAATCCCAATACTTCGTGTCTCCAATGCCTATCACATGGAGATCTTCGGTAAATATTTGTTAAATGAATACATGATTTTCTTTCTTAAGATTATAATTTCTAGATTCTTAACAGTTTGAAACATCTTTGATTCCTCTTTTTCCTCAAGTCTTATATCCAGTATTGCAACTTTTCCCTTTGTTTTCCATTATTTTTTTCTATTCTTTTCTACTATATCTTCTTTTTCTATTCTAATTGTCATTATGCTAGTCCATAATTTGAAGTCTAACCTCCTTCATCATGTTATGTCTAAACAGCTTCAATACCCTTCAGTGTGTCCCATTAACATACGTAGTGTAGCCTTCCAAAGGCATATTTTTGTATCAATCATTGTGACTCAAAAACCTTTAATGGCTGACAGCATAAAATATGACTTCAAGTCCTTGACAAAGCTGTAATTATATTTACCCAAAATTTGTTTTCTCTGTGACCAGCTATAAACTTTCTGCACTTGTCTCCTCAATATAAAGAATGTACACATTTTCCATTACCAGTTTTTATTTATGGTAACCTCCAGCTCTACAATCTCCTTAACATTATACCCCTGCCTTCCACTTACCTAAAGCTACTCATCACTCTTTGACCTTTATGAGGTCTTCTCACACTTAAATCTCTTCCTTTTCTAACAAATCCCTATAGTAGTCATCTGCATGTTTCATTCCTACCTCATCATTGTTAACATAATTAACATAGGACCTCCCTATGTTATTTTTAAACATACACTTTCTGTTTCCCCCACACATTCTTTTCGGAAATTTAGAGCAGAAACTAGCAATGTTTTTGCACACTAAAATTATCAATCACATTTGAAGATCTACCTTTTGTGCTGATTAAGATATTACAAAGTACCTTCACAGAGATTAACACTTAAGAACAGATTCTTGAATTTCTCTAATAGTCAAACCTGTTATTAAAACCTACTGCATACAAACCTTCATCAGTGACTGAGTAATTCTGAAAAGGTGTATCATATTTTCTTGACTTTCACTTTTTAGCTCATTTACTTCCACCTAAGTAAACAGAGAAGAAACTGTTTTATATTACATAACCCTTAAGCAAAATATAGGAATTCTTCCAGCTATACCATCCAGTGATTTCAGGAACAACTTAATCGTAGTTGATGTATCTTATGTATTATTTATCCAGTAAGCACCTTGGATAAAGAAACCAATAAATTATCTGCCAATTCTTCTTGACGAGGGAGGTCATCTGGGTCAACTTTTATTATTTCTTTCCAGTTTATGTTAGGTGGCATCTTGAATTCTTTAACAATGCTTTACCTTCTGTAACAAAACAGACGGGGATTAGCATTTTGAAAGGAAACAGCGTTTCTGTTTTTACAGTAATTTAGCTTTTACAGATTACATTATTATAACCTCGGTGTTAGCAAATAACTATGGCTCCTTGATAGTGTAACAGATACGCGGGCAAAACAGCCTTGATCACAATATAGCAGTCGGCACAGATCATCAGCTATTGCATCGCCTAAATAAAGTATGACAGCTCCCTTGCTAAACCTAATCTAGGTCAGAACTAAGCTTCTGAGTCCCCTTCTCCATGATCCTTACCACCGAGGCGCGCGAACATCTAATGGGGCGGAGTGCTTGGAAGGCTGAAATTGACCCTTGAGTCGGAAAAGCAGGAACTGTGGGTTTAAAAAAAGTGCATATATAAAAGACTGGAATCAGTGCAGTCGCGCAGGAGAAACCGGGGCTGAAGGCAGAGGGCAGATGCATTGAGGACCGAAGACTAAGGGGCGGGGAAGATGGGCTGTTGGGTGCGGGCCCTGAGGCTTAAAGAACCTGAGTAGGAAGAGATTCGCTGCTTCGCCTCACCAGGATCCACCCACCAAGCCTGGCAACCAGCGGCGACTCCTTATCTACCGCATCCACCAGACCTGACCCGGCAGCCACGCCTGACCGCTCCCCAGCGCGGTTCCAACCCGACGCTGGATCCAGCTAAGTGATCCCGAGCAGCAAGAGCGGCAGCGGCTGCTAGGCGACACCATTCCCCACCCAGTCAAGGCCAAAACAAGGCCCCGGATGCACGGGGAGCCTACATTTCACGACTGTGGGTGATGCTTTACGTGTAGATTCCCCAGAGGAGTCCCCGGACTCTGTATTAAGGAGGAGGAGAAGGGGGGGGGGGGGGTTAGGACTCCAAGTCCCAGAGTGCAGTGCTTTTGGAGGCTTGTGCATCCTGGGAATTGAAGTCTCTGAGAAGTGGAGGCGGGCCTTTCCCGGCGTGCAAAGCGGGAGGCTGCGACTGTACCGGGCCGCGGGGGAAAGCTCGGGAGGTGGGAGGCGCAGGGGCTGAGGCGCATCTGCACTGGTGACCTGAACGAGGTAGACCATGACTGTGCCTGCGGTGGCGTCGCTCGTTGGCCCGTTTTTTCTGAGGTTTCCCTAAGCCATCCCTCGGTGGAACTGCTCCCAGGTGAAGTCCGAGTGTCGGTCAGCGGCGGGGGAGGTGTTGATAGGAGCGGTCCTGGCTTGCAGCAGCTCCTACCCCGGGGGAGGAAGGGCCCCGTCGGAGTCTGGAGAGGTGGGACGACCCCGCCTTCTCCTCAGGCGTTTGCGAGGGACGCCCCGGGTGGTGCCCTCTGTGAGAAGAGGGGTGGGGGAGTTTTAGCCTTTTTTGGTATCAGAATCTGGCTCTGCCTAGTGCCGTGGGGGCCGCGCGATCGAGGTCATGATTTGGGGGCGAGTGAAGGATTGAGGAGACACGACACCGCCTCCTCCGACCTCGCCCCCCTTACCTGTAGCACTTGTACCTGCGCGGTGTGAAGGACTTGGACGGCGGAGGAGTTAGTATAGATTAGATTGGAGGGTCTAGAAAGGAGAGGTTAGAAGTTGTCTAGGCCACTGCCAGGGGTGGAGAGAGAAGCAGCCTCTCTTCTCCGCGTCCCTACTGCTGTCACTCACTTGGTTCCCGAGGGTCCCCTTCCAGGAGGTGCCTTCTCACGTGTTTGCAACTCGTGTTTGTGCAAGTGGTGCTCGTCCGGCTGCTCTCAGCCATTCTGGAGTATAATACACCTCTAGGTAATTTTGTTAAGGAGCCGTAGGTTTGAAATCTAAATGGCATTTTCAACTGTTTGGACCAGGGCCTCATCGGTTTTTGTTTTGTTTTGTTTTGTTTTTTCAAGCACTTCGTTTTTTCTTCCTATAGTTGATACTAAAATTTCCTTTTGAAAATAAAGAATAGATTTCTTTCCAAACCATGGTTGGTTAATGGCTTAGTAGAAAATAAAAACAAATACTGATTTTTGAGGTACATTTAGAGACAGTCATCAGATTTCTAAGAATGATCATTTCTCTCTAATCCCTTACTGAAAGATAGTATGTCAAATACTGTTCATTATATTTTTAAAAAAAAAAAACATGTTCTACGTTACATCTGCAGAACTTACTTATAACTGGAAGTTTGTAACTTTTGACCGATCTGCTTTTTGTTTCTGTGAGTCCTGTTTTTTGGGGGGTTCCTCATCTAAGTGAGAGCATGCGATATTTAATATTTTTCTTCGTCTAACTTACTTTGCTTAGCATAATACTCTTGAGGTCCATTCGTGCAAATGGCAAGGTGTCCTTCTTTTTATAGATGATTAATATTCCGTTGTGTTTACATACGACATTTTGTTGAACATCCATTCATCCCTTGGTGGACACTTAGGTTCTTACCATGGGTTGGCTGTTGTAAATAATCTGTAGTGAATATGGGGATGCAGGTATCTGTTCAAGATAGTGATTTCATTTCCTTCAGACACATACGCAAAAGTAGAATTGCAGGATAATATGGCACGTCATACATTTTCAAGGCACTTCCATACTAGTTTCCATAGTGGCTGCACCAGTTGACATGCCCACCAACAGTAAACAGGGTTTTCTTTGCTCTACATGCTTGCCAACACTTGTTGTCTCTTGTCTTGTTGATAGCAACCATTCCAACTGGAGTGAGGTGATATTTCATTGTGGTTTTGATTTGCATTTCCCTGGTGAGTAGTGATGAGCACCTTTTCATTAAGACAGTTTGTGTCTTTGAAAGATATTCCTCTGCCTATTTCTTAATTGGATTTGTGTGTTTTTTTATTTTTTGTTGAGTTGTATGAGTCTTTTACATAGTTTCTTTATTAGCCCCTTATCAGATACATATTTGTAAATATTTTCTACTATTCCATAGGTTTTTGATTTTTTTTGTTGTTTGTTTTTTTTCCATTTTGTTTATGGTTCCCATTGCTGTGCAGAAGCTTTTTAGTTTAACGTAGTCCAACTTGTTTATTCTTGCTTTTGGTGCCTTTGCTTTTGGGGTTCAATCCAAAAAACCGTTGCCCAAACCAGTGTTAAATGGCTTATCACCTCTTCTATTACAGGAGTTTTATGATTTCAGGACTTATGTTCAAGCCTTTCGTTCATTTTGAGTTGATATTTGTGAGTGGGGTAAGATAGCAGTTTATTTTCATTCTTCTGCATGTGGCTGTCCAGTTTTCCCAACATCATCTATTGAAGAGACTCTCCTTTCCCCATTGCATATTCTTGGTCCCTTTGTTTATTCCTGAGCTCTCTATTCCATTTCATTGGTCTATGTGTGTGGTTTTATACCAATACTGTTACTGGGAGTGACGTTTTTCCTCACTCGGTTCTTGTCTTAAAGGAAAGAATTCAGTCAAGAGGCCGAATTTGTGCAGCATAGGACAGCAGGTAGTTTATTAGTAAAAGCAAGTACACTCCCAGACATGGAGCCCGCTGACCCAAGAGAAAGAAGCAGCCTCCTTACATTGTGTGAGGGTTTTTTCATTCTATAGGTAGAATTGTCCCCCCTCCCCTTGTCCAGTGTCTATCTCTCTTTCTGCTGGTGTGTCCATCCTCCCTTCCTGTTATTTCCTGGGGCGCAAGTGTGAACCCGTTAATTTCCCATGATTTATTTGAGAAGCTCATTAAAAAGGGGCAAACTGTAATTGTATGGTCCAGAGAAGCAGGATGTACATTCTGATAACCGGGTTGTTTTCCCTCCTTCCCCAGCATTTCTTTTTTGCTTCTAAGGACATATCTTTTTGATAAGTAGGAGCAGCTGCAAGGGGCCTTATAACCAGGGCTAGTTCCCTCCTTCTCCTGCTCATTTCTACCTTTCTACCTACCCTGTCAATACCATGCTGTTCTATTTGCTGTAGCTTTGTCATCTCATTCAAGCTTCATAGCAATCCAATGAAATAGGTTCTTATATGAGGTCTGACAATTAAGTTCACAAACTTGTCGCAACCTGTTGCTAACCTTTTTTGATATCAGAGGAATTATTCATTATGAATTTGTACCAACTGGACAAACAGTTAACCGACTTTACTATTTGGAAGTGCTGAAAAGGCTGCGTGAAAGAGTTAGATCTGAACTTTTCACCAACAATTCATGGCTCTTGCATCACAACAATGGCACTGTCTGTGAGAGAGTTTTTAGCCAGTAAACAAATAGCTGTATTGGAACGTCCTCCCTACTCACCTGATCTGGCCCCCAATGACTTCTTCAGCTGAAGATAAGGGAAATATTGGAAGGAAGACATTTTGATGACATACAGGACATCAAGGGTAATACGATGATAGCTCTGATGGCCATTCCAGGAAAAGAGTTCCAAAATTGCTTTGAAGGGTGGACTAGGTGCTGGCATCGGTGCACAGCTTCCCAAGGGGAGGACTTTGAAGGTGACCACAGTGATATTCAGCAATGAGATGTGTAGCACTTTTTCTAGGATGAGTTCGTGAACTTAATTGTCTGACCCCGTATTGTCATCAGTGTCCAACTAAGTTAAGAAACAGGCTTGGACAGGTTAAGTACTCTGTTCAAACTTAAATAGTGTGATTGAACACAGATCTTTATGTTTAGAGGACGTTTGTAAGTGCTATGCTGCCTCCTCATGCATGCTGGAAAACAATACTGTCAAGTAAGTGCTTGTACATTGATCTTGCTATTTATATGAAATATCATATTCTAATTATGCAGCTTTGTTTACTCAGGAAGTTGAATTAAATATTTTTCATGTTCAGTGTTTTTAATTCATAATGTAGCAGGGGAAGATAGGAATGAAATCTAGTGTTCGTTGAGCACACACTATGTCATGTACTATGCTTCAACTGTATATTTTCATAGTAGAAATCTGTTATTTCTCTTACAACACCTTATTTTTCTTAATTTATTGTAACTATTGTTTTCTATTTATTCATCTGCTAGTTTTGTCTTGTTTGTAGTGGTCTTTTCTACCCTCTACTTCCCTCACCCAATTATTCTCATTTATATTCCCAACGACTCAAAGTACCTGGTCTAATGAGTGGGGTAAGGAGTCTAGTTTCATTCTTCTGTATGTGGCTGTCCAGTTTTCCCAACATAATTTATTAAAGAGACTGTCCTTTCTCATTTTTCAAGTGTGAAAACAGGTTCAAAGAAGCTAAGTAATTTCCTAATAATTAATGAAGCTAAGATTGCAACCCAGATCTCAATTATAGTCCTGACAAAATGCAAAATGTTGCTTAAATGTCATTATTTTACTCATTCTAAAAATATTTTTGAGCTTGTACACACTGCTAAATACTGGGGATACAGCAGAAATGAGTTAGCTATGGTCTAGGTTCTAATGCATCATAGTATGTTTGTACCTAACTGAATTAAAAAAATTAACTAAAGTTCTAATTCAGTCAACTCTGTATAATTTTGAGGAAAATCACCTAAATTCACCATTATTTTTCATCAGATTTTCTGCATCAGTCAGTTTTCACCAAGAGAAGGGATTTATGTGACATTTTATAAATGGCCTTATTACAGGAACACTTGCCTGGACCTGCCTTCTTTCTTTTGGTTTTATGAGCAGTTTTATCTGACCAAAATCACTACACAAGAAATACTTGTTTTTTTATAATTGCTGCCTCTGTTCTCTACCAACCAGCCTATGTTCCTTAGATGTTAGTTCCATTGCCTTTTTGCTGCGTTATCAAGAAAATGAGCTTGCTTTTCTCGTGTCTGAAAAAAAAAAGAAAGAAAGAAAAATGCAAGGCCACAGAAATTTAGTATCCACTGTGTATAGTGTTTTGTTTGGCCTTGTTCTCATGGAGAGGAATAATTGTGCAACAAGCAGACACTTGTCTTCTCTCAACTTCAGGAGACCGGAAAGATTAGTAAGAATCAGTGCGAATGCAGACTTTGCAGGCCAAGGTTTTATGAGTTATAAAATAGTAATAGTATATAGTAAATTATTCTTATTCAAAAAGATAAAACCATGAAATTATTAAATGGAGAGGACTTACCTTTTCAAGCTAAATGTTCCTAGATTTTATAAAATTTTCCTACAGGTTTATTTTTTCCACAATTGTGGTCTTCATCTGCTGCTGGATTTTTTTGCACATATGTAGTGACAGCCCATTTTTGTAAGCCAACATAAGTTAGTCATCCCATCTTTTCAGACCATATGCATCGGTGAATATGCTTATGTGCCTAGGAGAAGAACTTGAAATTCCCTGCCTTAGTCTGTTCATGCTGCTATTAACAGAGTCCCTAAGATTAGGTGGTTTATAAACAATAGGAATTTATTTCTCAGAGTTCCCGGAGGCTGATAAGTTCAAGATCAAAGGGATCAGCAGATTCAGTACCTGGTTAGTACCCACTTCCTGCTTCATAGAGGGTGTGTTTTCACTGTGTTTTCACATGGCAGAAGGGGCAAGGGATCACTTTTATAAGGACACTAATCCCACTCATGAGGGCTCCATCCTAATGATGTAATTACTTGTCAAAGGTTCCACCTCCACATACCATCACACTGGGCATTAGGATTTAACCTGAATTGTAGGGGGAAACACAAACATCCAGTCTTTAGCAATCCCACGATTAACATTTAACAGTGATGTGTTATGTTGTTGCAATAATGGCATCCAGTGAATCATGCCTCCCTCTGTCTCTGCCCTTATGTAACACCCTCCCTTTTTTCCACCCTCTACCACAGGTAGCTCTTTTGGACAGAGCCTAGGATGACTCCACAACGGAGCTTACGACATGCATGAGAACTAGCTCTCCCTTTCTCATAATATGGTCCCTTGGAGAATCTTTAAAAATTCTATTATCTTGGCCCTTTTATAACTTCTCTCACATCGACTCTAGATTTACTTCCTTGATTGATAGTAAAAAAAAAAAAAATGCAGTTAAGCAGAGACTTGAAAAGAGTTTGTGCATTAAGACTCGCCCTCCTGTTCTCTCGAGATCACCATTTAAAGTTCAGGCTAACCTACTAAAGGATATGACCACAAGTAGCAGAGACCAGCTCTCTAAGCTGAGACCCCCGCCCCTTTAGATATCCAGCTTTAATCAGGCAGGTTAACTATTAAGTGCATGAATGACCCCAGGCACAACCAGCAGAAGAAATATGTACCGTGTTTCCCCGAAAATAAGACCTAGTCAGACAAACAGCTCTAATGCATCTTTTGGAGCAAAAATTAATATAAGACCCGGTCTTATATTATATTAGACTGGGTCTAATATAATATAATATCATATAAGACCGGGTCTTATATTAAAATAGGTTCGAGTCTTATATTAAAATGAGTCCGAATCTTATATTAATTTTTGCTTCAAAAGATGCATTAGAGCTGATGGTCCAGCTAGGTCTTATTTTCAGGGAAACCCGGTATATATGTCAAATAAAGCCACTTCTTTCAGACAATGGAGTTACAGTATTATGGGTCTGGTGAGTCCAAAATCTGTAGAGTAGGCAGGCTGGCAGGCTAGAATCTCTCCAGGAGGACCTGCTGCTGCAGACTTGAGGTAGAGTTTTTTTCTCAGAGTGACTTCAGTTTTGCTGTTAAGGTGATGCAACTGATTAGGTGAGCACTTGCATTATGGAATATAATCTCCGTTACTTGAAGTCATCTGATTGTAGATGTTAACTGCATCTACAAAAAACATTCATAGCAACTCCTAAGTTAGAGTTTGAATACTACTGTGTTTTCCCGAAAATAAGACCGGGTCTTATATTAATTTTTGCTCCAAAAGATGCGTTATGGCTTATGTTCAGGGGATGTTATCCTGAAAAATCATGCTAGGACTTATTTTCCGGTTAGGTCTTATTTTCAGGAAAACACGGTAGTATTACTACTGTAGCCTAGACAAGTTGACACATAAAACTTACCATAATAGTATTCATCATGAATAATAAATATTTTACAATACCGTCCACTCAATAAAGATTAGCACCTCATTAATCAACCCACTTGGTATTTCTTAAACCCCTCATCCATACCAAGGTTATAAAGGGCCAAGTTAATAGAATTTCAAAAGATTAACCAAGGAAGTTTAATAACGAGAAAAAGGGAGAGAGCTGGTGCTAGTACATGCTCATGAGCCCAGTTGGGAAGTCATCTGACGTTCTGCCCAAAAAAGACACCTGTAGGAGTAGAGGTTAGAGGTAGGTGCAAATGGACCACAGCAAAGAAAAGCTGGGTATCACCCATTTGCAAGGGGGCAGTAGAGAGTAGAGCTCTTCCTTCTGATGAAGGAAGATGAAGTAGAGATAAAAGGAATTTCAGGTGACAGTCCCCAGTGATGTGGGGTTTTGTCCCCAAAGAACCTTCAAACATCTATGAGAGTCTCATTGATGAGTATAGTAGTTAAGGAAGCTCTTGATTTTTTTTTTCTTTCTCCATTCTTGTCTAACTGTAGTTATTCAAAAACTATGTTTAACAATCATGTGAAGTACAATCTCTAGGTAAATAAAGAGAAGACTAAACCATATCCCCATTCCATGACAACAGCCTTCTCATTTACAGTGAGCCCAAGCCTGGGGCAGAGGACAATACCAAAGTGGAATCAAATGTAGAGTTTTGATTATTATGTTGGAATTGAGCATTTCAGTTACTGAAACTGTTTTGCAACTTAAAGTGACTGCAGAACTTTTTATTACCTAACTGTATTTAGAAATCATGGGCTCTGTCCAAGTTTCCTAAAGTAACATTTTTATAACCTTGTGTTCTTTAAGCCTTTAAATTCAACCTAAAAATACTATGTTTATAAGTAACATGTCACTTTAAAAAAAAATTGCAAGTAACTCCAATTGAAAGGACTAAATGCCCCTCCTCATTAATCAGCTACATTTAAAACTTGGTTAAATAGATTTAATTTAAAATTGCATGTAGACTCTAATTGTTTTTATTCAAAGACTTCACTTGCCTGATTTAACAAGCAAAACTTTCTCAAAACTTAAACCACTTTTATAAAGCCAGTAAATTAAACTTAACACTATAGCAACCCCCAAGTTGTTATAAAAATCCCCATACTATTTGTAAACTTTCACTTTTTAACTAAAAGTCCTAAATCCAGAAATTGCATGGTCAGTAATTTAATTATTACGAGTATGTGTTTTATACACATAATATTGTATTTTAAATGATAATTTTAAAAGCTACTGTATATAGAGTCTAGGTGTGTGGCAAACATTCTTAAACATTATAAGTACCCTAAAAATCAAATACATGTCATTCCCAAATATAATTTAAAAGTATAAAAGTTACAGGTTTAATTTACTTCTTTTTCCTGTATTAATTTTAAACTTTCTATGGTGAAAACTTAACCCAACAGCAATTTTTTCTTCCCAAATGTTACCTGGTCAGGGACCTGAGATTATTATGGGGAGGTTTTCGGCATATCTTTACACAAGACCTGGTTTTTATCTACCCAGTGGTAGATGTCCTGACTTGTTTTGTTTTTCTGAATTACACACACACATACACACGCACGCACGCACACACATACACACACACACAGGATTTAAGTGTAGTTAAACACATCAGGTGTTCTGTCAATTGGAGTACCTCTTCTATTAGTTTCTTGAGAAAGGAACTACATATTGGCAGTTATTCTCAGAAATTTGAAACACTACTCCCTTTTTGTTTTCTGTTTTTGTTTGTTTGTTCATTTGTTTGTTTACCCTAGCTTCCAGTGTTGTTGATGAAAAAAAGAATTGTTTGGATTCCTTATCTTTGGTGTGGAACCTGCTTTATTTCTTTCTGGAAGCTTTTAGAATCCTCTCTTTGTTTACAGTGTTGTAAAATTTTACAAGATTTATGCCCATTTGGTAGAAAAGAGCGGGAGGGTCTCAAAATATATAAACAGACTTCTACATAAGCATCATTTTCAGCTTTTCAGTATGCTACCTATGTTCTCACTTGTGTGCCCTATATCAAATACTTTTTCACCTACTCCAAAGAGAAAGTCTCGAGTCTTCTTCAGAGGAGGGGACGTTATTTGGCTTTATCCAATGAGAGAGTGGTCGAAACTTTAGTAAATCCACCTGCTCCTAGCCCTGTTTCTTAAGATCCTTGGGTCCAGTTTTTGAGATTGATGCTGGCAGAGGTGCAGAAAACTTGGCAGCTTTATCCCCTTTAGCTTAAGATTCACATTTCTGGGCTCTATTGAGTCACTTACTAATCCTTTCGGCTTTCCAGCTTCCAAAATTTGCTATCATCTCCTTTCCAATTATCTTCATTCTTCTGAAATTTATAGCCTTCCCTTTAAAAAAAGAAAAAATAATACCGTTAGTGTCATTTTAGCATATTTGGGAAGGAACTGAGGCAAACGAATTCCTGCTCAGATTCTTCAATCTTTAAACAAACACCATCAACATTTTTTTGTGTGGTAACAAGTGTGTACAAGTAGTCTATACTGTTTAGAGACGATAAATCACTTCTGGATTTAAGAGAAGTCCTTACATAATTTTTCTTTTAATTGAAAACTATATGTCTTCAAAAGGTACAGCTAATTTCCTGGTTTATTGAATTGGATTTTGCATTTCTTTAAAAAGTCTAATTTATTCTAAGATATTCCTATCTAATTCTAAAGATATTTTAATACTTTCCCATAGGCTCTTGTATATCTCTATATACATTATTGACATAAGAAATTTCTAAACCTGTAAAGAATTTTTATAAGCATTTACTTGAGCCAAACTAATGACATGCCGGGAAGATCTCGAACGCTCCAGACAATGACAGTTTTGCAATTTCTTTTATATGTTTGTAATTAAGGCGGGAATGTAAGGAAGATTACATGAAGGTGAGAGAAAGCAAAGTAACCTCAGATCACCCTGTGAGGTTACTTTTGGTCACCAAACGTGTAGGTACCCACTTTTTTGCTTAATTATAAAAACACTGTCATGTGCTCCCTTGAGGGTAGTTACACCTCCGAGGAGTCTGAAAAAGAGGCATTTCAAAGGTGTGTTAACTTAGATGTACAAGCAATGGATAGGGCTTGCTTACAGTGAAGATAAACCTTATATAGGACCTGGAGCATGACTACTCACCGTGACATTCCCAGCTAGGAATTCATGATCAGGTCACCTTGTGAAGTTACTTTTGGTCATGGAACTTGTACATACCCTCTTTTTTTAATCCACAAAATTATACATATAATTTTAAATCTCTACCCACTCTTTCTACCTTATTCTTCTTCTCTGATTCCACCAGAACTCCCGCAGATGTACTTTAGGTCTCACATATCCAGCTCTGCAAGTGATGTATTAGTTTCCTATTGCTGCTATAATAAATTATCACAAATATAGCTTAAAATAGCACAAATATATTATTTCCCAGTTCTAGTTTTGATCAAACTAAGCAAGGCTGCAGGCTACAAGTTTGGCCCCCTGTTATAGGTAATAGTTGATCTTTAGATTCAAAAATAAAAAGCATAAACTTCCCCTAGGTTTCTCCAAAACCCCATGATCAGTGTCTCTTCAAATATTTGTTTTCTCAAAAAGGTTCATTTAGCTACTCCTGGAGAATATCCTACTAGTTTTTTAGAGTTATCTTGTATATGTCTGTTTCCCAGGTAACCTGACCTGTGACAATTGATAAAGAGTTCACTATCTAATTATCTAGTTAACTGATGTGATAAAGCACTGTAGAGGTATGTAGGAGCAATTCTGTCTTAATATGGAGAGGTAATCAGCTAATGCTTCTTAGAGGTGGATGATATTTGAGCTGAGCTTTGAAGAATTAATTTTCTCAGAGAATTAACATTCAACTTTTGTTTTACTTATTATCCTATTAAAGTTGTACTTTTTTTTTTTAATGTTGCTTATTTTATTTTTATCTTCATGATTTCTCCCCCTAGATTTTGTGTACAAGTGCTTGTGGAAAAGATGGCTGATATTAACTTCAAGGAAATAACTTTAATAGTAGGTGTGGTTACTGCCTGCTATTGGAACAGCCTGTTTTGTGGTTTTGTTTTTGATGATGTTTCCGCAATACTGGATAATAAAGACCTGCATCCATCTACACCTTTAAGAGCTTTATTTCAGAATGACTTCTGGGGAACCCCTATGTCAGAGGTAAGTAAGTAATTATGTATTACTTACGTGAATCTCAAATTTTAAAATAACCTGGTAGTTTATTACTCTTTTTTTTTATCAACATTGTCATCATAGCAACTAATGGATTCCCCCCCCAAGATTTTATGAGACATGTTTGTAATAAATTAAATAGGGAATTGAAGATGTGAATATCTTCTTTAAAGCAGTATTTGTTTCTTTTCTTGGTTATGTACCTTGCTTAATCTTTTTAATAATAATGTTTGTGTATCAAAAGCAAATGTAGGAGAACAATAGGTGTAATACATGTTTATTTCTTGCTAACCCACTTTATTTCTTCTTCTCTCTCTTGTGAATGAGGTAAAAGAGATGACTACTTGTAACATATTTAACCACCTGAAAATACATTCATATAAAAGCTTTAATATAAATTAGTCTTTAAGGGTAAAAATAGTAAGTAAAATTGTCAATTTTTCTGCATAAAAAAGTGATTTATTAAAAATTTTAAATTTGTGTCATATCTTTTACCTAATAGTTATTTTAAATTTATACTGAGAACCCAAAAGTTTAGTTCATTTTTATTGGGGTATTTTTACTTTGCCAGTAACTTTATTTTGAAGGTCAGTGTTAAACTGGGATTAAATCCTTGTCAGTTTGGGATCGTATAGATTGGATTCTAATTTTAGTTCTATTATATAAGAGCTGTGTGAAATAGATAGGAATACAACTTTAACATGGCACATCACTTTCCTAATCTATGAAAGCATAATACCTTGAGGCTAAATGAATGAATTTATCTACACGTGGCACATAATTGTTGAAACATAATATATAACATTCTTTTATAGTTATAATTTGTCAGTTGTCACTCCTGGCCCATTTCTGCATTCTCCAAATTTGGAAGCTGATTTTCTCAGCTTTGAAGATGAAAATTCGATTTTGTTCAGAGCACCTATAAGCAGACACACTAAGAAGTAATAAGCTCAGATGGAATGGATGAACAAATTAGAATAATGGTTTATAGTGAAGTCTTGCTTCCTTGTATTTTCTGATCGGCATGTTCACCCCTGTAGGGAAATGTGCCACTAGGGAAAAATTATTCTAAGTCATATTTAGGTGTCATAAGTTCTCTTGACAAGCCTGGAATTAGCCTCGAGGACCTAATGGTTGATGTCATCAAGTAACATAGCCCAAAACTTTGTAAGGATTTTTGTGCCAATATAGATCTTAAAGAAGGTTTAATATATATTTTTCACCTGTGTGTTTCTTAAATATGGTTTGATTTTTGTCTTAGAGTAAAAATAATTCTGGTTAAATGTAACTTCTATTAATAGTTTATTAAAAAATTCAGTATTTTACATAAAATTTTATTGTCAGCAGAGACTACCACAACACAGGTGTATGTTCTCTTCCTCTAAGAAAATTTTTGCTCTTGTATTAATATTACTCTCTGTGTAGTATTTGAGGATTTTTGGTTTAATATATTCAGGTATATACATTATGGAGGTGTTTTTCATAAAACAACTTGACGGTTCTTTTTTGAGTCATTATTATATAAACTGTACTGGTAAGCATTCCATTCTTATATTTCTTTTGGAAGACCTCGCCAGCAGTTATATAAATGCTTCTATAGGTAGTAGATTGGGAAGCAGGCTTTGGGAAGAATCCTGTACTTGTACTTAAGCAATGCCACTTTTCTATTTTTTTAAGGTCTGTGCATTGAAAAGGAATTAATAGTCACATGTTCTTACTCTACTGTTAACTTCTCCAACCACCATATATCTGAGAGGAAGTTGCCTTGTTTTTGGACTAAGGAAATAAGAAACACAGATTATAAAACTATCTTTTATGTCTGTGTTATTCTTGAGGCATTTCACTATTTTGTTGTTATTTGTCAGCCAAATGTAGATACTTTCAATAATAAATGCAATGATTAGTTTATATGCCCTGAAGGCCCAAGATACTTCAGTAATCGGTAATTGTTTTTTTCCTTTAGGAGAGAAGCCACAAATCTTACCGTCCATTAACAGTACTGACATTTCGCCTAAATTATCTGTTTAGTGAACTGAAACCAATGTCATATCATCTCTTAAATATGATTTTTCATGCTGTGGTCACTGTGATATTTCTTAAAGTCTGCAAACTTTTTCTGGACAACAGGAGTAGTGTGATTGCTTCTTTACTTTTTGCAGTGCACCCAATACACACAGAAGCAGTAAGTAAAATTGTGAATTAATGTTTATTTCATGTTTTTTTATAAAGCCTACACAGTGATTATAATGATATATATTTTTAAGAAAAATATTTAACCGTAACTTTAATCCAAGTATTTGAAGACCTTAATTTTTTTTAAATTAAAGTTATTGGGGTGACAATGGTTAGTAATATTACATAGGTTTCAAGTGTACAATTCTGTAATACATCATCTATATATCGCATTGTGCGTATTACTATAATAAGTCTTAACCCCCTGGTGTACAGTCTTAACTTCCTACTACATAAAATTTTTAAATTTCAAAGTTTTGAAACATAAACAGTTATTATTCAAGAACATAAGATAGAATCACTCAACTTTAGTAATATAACATATAAATGAATACAGTTCTGTTCTTTGTTAATTGTTTTATAAGTAAGATTTAAAATATTTATCAATTTGGCATTGTTGGTGTTTCAAAGGACAGAAAATAGTCAATAAGGCAAATTTAAGTAAGGGATGAAAATATGTCAAAATATATAGAAACATGAACAGCCACCCTAACAAATGATGATACTCAATAGTTTCATACTGTCTACTGCCATCGTTTCAAAACTGTGAGCTGTCTCTGCTAGTGCCAATGTGTCCATCAGCCCCTAGTACCTACCAGGGCCTGCTCAAACTGTGACTTTATTTTTGTTGTTAATCTTGAGACTCCAGAACTGCCTCGCAGCAGAGCAAAAAACACTCTGTTCAATGGTTTTGTTTTGGTTAAAAGCAAAAGATTATGTTTAAACTGTGTGTGTGTGTGTGTGTGTGTGTGTGTGTGTGTGTGTGTGTGTGTTTTGGATAGGGTTGTGTGTCTCTCCTATCTTGACCCTTTTGTTGTCTAGCTGAACAGGCGTTTTTCCATGCATTTACAAAAATGATAGATTGTTTTAAATTTTGCAGTTCAGTGAGTTCAAAATACTTTAAAGGAAGAGGCTTGGTGTCTTATGTTTAAATTTTTAGAATTTAAAAGGACTTGTTAACATTTATTGTTTTTTAAAACTTTAGTTTGCAGGTTTATTATGAAATATAACTTACCGAATTTATACTTTTGCATACTAAGAACTTGTAGTCTAAGAATATATAAGAAGTGCTTAGCTTTTTTTTATTATTTAAAAACTATTCTAAATATTGTATTATAGTTATGTAAGATGTTACCATTGGGGGAACTGGGTAAAAGGTACACGAGACCTCTCCCCACTATTTTTGCAACTTCCTGTGCCTCTGTAATTATTTCAAAATAGTACTACTAATAAAAGAACTTGAAAGAGTCGCTGATAAATTTATTTTTATAGAAGATATATAAATTCACCACATGAGGGCACCCAAAGAATGTCTAAGAAATAATTGTACATGTGAAAAGTTACACAATTTAGTTTCTAATTATAGTGCTGGTGTTATTATAGTTAAATTTTCAAAATGCTCCTCATTAATACGACTTCCTCCTTTTCCTTTCTAGGTAACAGGTGTTGTGGGAAGAGCAGAACTTCTGTCATCTATATTTTTTCTAGCTGCATTTCTGTCATATACCAAATCAAAAGGACCAGATAATTCCATAGGTAAATGTCTAGCGTTTTTGTCACATACAAAATCAAAAGGACCAGATAATTCCATAGGTGTGTGTGTGTGTGTGTGTGTGTGTGTGTGTGTGTGTGTGTGTGTTAGAGGGGGGTTTAATTTTATTTCTATAGCTATAAAACCTGATCATGTAATTTGTAATTACCTTTTAGTGCTTCTTATTAAACATATACCACACTTGGAGTTTATATTTATATATTGTACTACTTTAGCATGTATGGACATATGAAAGTATGCAACACTGTCAATATTAAAAATTTTTGCATGTAGTTTATATTTTATCATGACTAACAGATTTTATATGATACAATTTTTTTAAAAAATTACCATAGGTCATAGGAGTTTTAGGGTTATTCTTGGTTCCGTCCACTGTACCTATAAATGATACAAGTACCAATTCTTCATTTGTCTTTCTGTAAATAAATAACACCTCTGAAGGCTGTGATTTATATTGTTTAGGCAAAGTTAAAAGCCTATTAGTGTGTTATCGGGAGGATCACTTTATAAATTATGTAAACATCTAACCACTCCGCTGTACACCTGAAACTAATATAATATTTAATGTCAACTGTAATTTTAAAAAATAATCACAGGATGTAAAGTACAGCATAGGGAATACAGTCAAATGGTATTGTAATGGCTATGTACAGTGTCAGAAGGCTAGTAGACTTGTTGGGGTTATCACTTAGTGAGAGGTGTAAATGTCTGATCACCATGTTGTTTTGTACACCTGAAACCAATAATAAAACAAAAGCCTATTAGAATATAATTTTTATTATGTGTTGATCATAGTTCCGCTATTTATTGAGTCCCTAGCATTGGCCTACCCTGGAAGATGCTTTGTTATATTAGCTCATTAGTCCTAATGATGCCTGGCATTGTCAGAAAACAAGTTCCAAGCAATAAAAATGATTTTTAAGCATGTGGGCACAGTGGGCATGAAAGGGGCTTCATATAACGGCCTTAACCTATATTTGATTTATCTTAACATTTAATTGAGGTTTTTTTTGCTGTATTCTTAGAGAATTTTCTCATTATAGACCCAACGTATTGATGATAAGGCGCCTAATTTTGTATGTGTGGAAACTAAGGTTCAAGAAATAAGTGATTTAGCCCAACAGCTTTAGTGTCTTAGATTTGTGACGTGAGCAGGACGGCCACTTGCAGCCATGCATAATGCCATCTTAGAACTATCTGAGTGGCAGCATCACATAGAAGTCAAGAGCAGTGGCTCTGCAGTCTGGTTTCACATTCCAGGTCCACCGTTGGTTTGCTGGCTCCATTCACTGGTCACACTACTTAGCCTCTCTGTGCCTTAGTTGCTTTATAAAATGTAGATAATCGCAGTCCCTACCTGTTAGAATTAGATGAGGTAATCATGTTGAGGCATGTAGAACGCTACGTGGCACACAATAAGCAGGACATCTGTTGTCCCATTGCCTCTCACGCAGGGAGAGTTAGTTCAGTTAATTAATACTGAATTGCAGACCTATATCCTCTTTGAATACCACCCTAAGCAAAGCAGGGATGGGAAACCTAGGAAATGTTACCTGCAGGACCGTGATCGGGCCCCTGCCTACCTTGTCAACCATGTTACGGCCCCTTTTGCCCTAGCTGGCTAGCTTCACTGGACCCAGGTAGACAGACCTTGTTGTTCCTCAAAAAGGTGAAGCGCCTGTCTTTATACTTGCTGTTCCCTCTTTTTTGAATTTTCTTCCCTTAGAGCTTCACATAGTTATCTCATCAACATTATTTTTTATATCATCCGGCCTCTGCTCAACTTTCTCTCTTCGGGAAATCTTCCCTACTCTAAAATAGCCTTTCACTTTATCGTATTTTTATTCCTAATCATTTTACTTGGTTCTTTTTAATTATTTTTTTATCCTTCATAATTCCAGTATCTTCCCTTATTTCCTTTAGAATTACTTATTTTAAATGTTTGGTCTATCTTTTCACATAATTCTGATTGAGTAGCATATGTTATTATGTTTGTTCTCTCTTTCATGACTGTTGTACCCTTCAGGTATCTACTTATTTTGGCTTGTAAGTTCAAGCCACATGTTCTCCTAGTTATCACTCACTGTATCTGTGAGGGAGAAAGACCAGGGCTACTCTGTCTGTGCTGTGAGTCATTAAAACCCAGGGTGGGGAGGACCCCAGGCCCTGGGGGATCTCTGTTGTAGTTACCATTCTACCAAATACCCCCTGTAGTCTCTTCAAGAGAATCACCACTGAGAAGAAGCCAGTCTACCATTTCTCTCCATTTAGATGGGAGGTGTGTGGAAGAGACTGCCTGAGAGTGGTTGGTCACTTTGCACCTTTTCGAATAAAACCTACTCTGTAACCCAGACAAACTTGTGAAATGCTCTGAATCACATGGACACCCACTAGCTACAGTGCTGCTGATTGTACGGTAAAGGAGCAAACGGATCTACCCAAGGTGGTCAGGATTGGCTAGAGCAGAAGTTAAAACATTTTCTCACTTTTCTGCTTTGGATGCATTCCCTCATAACAACCACACAGACACATTTAAGATAACCTTCAATGCCCACAAGTTAGTTTTTGAGTTGTATTTTTGGGTTTTTTTTTTTTTTTTTTGTAAGTGTCTTAGAGGCCATATTTCCTCTCATTTAATCTCATTCTAGGGTTGATTTTGGAGGAAGGAGCCAACAGGTCATGCTAGTTCACTACTTGACCAAAACAAAAAACAAACCATGTTGCTTTCTGTCCCTTTAACCCGCATTTCTCATAGGACTCATTTCTAACCTGGAAATACATAATTTATATTTTTCTTTTACCCCTTTGTGTTTCACAATTGACTATAACCTTCATTAAAGTAAGTAACTTTCTCTCATTTTCTATCCATTTCCTAGAATGGTTCCTGGTACACAGTAGGTATTCAGTATATATTTGTTAAGGAAATGATCAAGTGAAGGAATGTATTGTGTTTTAAATTCTATTTGAAAAGATGCTGAAACCTGCTTTGGACCTCTATTCTCTTAACACCTATGATTCTTCTTACTCCACGTTACATAATTTTATGTTTGAGACCTAAAATAGTTTTGTCATCATCTTGTGTCCCCCATTCTATCTAATGTATGTTGTCCTATGTAAAGATTTTTATTTTGTAATTATTTAGTCACTTTAAATTCTAAATTATTTGTACCCCGTGCTCTTTTTATAATCGTGATCTATCTCAGGGCCTTTGCACTTGCTTTTCCATTTTTTTAGGTTTCTGCTCAAATGTTATCAGTAGTACCACTTATCTCCCCCACTCCTTTTTTCCCTTCACCTACTTTTCTCTGTAACACTTAGGTCACCATTAAAAAAAAAAAAAATCTATCTTTGTTTGTTGATTTAATTATCACTCTCCCTCACAAAATACAGTAGATATTTAAAATAACTGAATACCTGATTGCTGAAGGTGTGTATCTTTACACATGTAAAATCAGTTTAGTAACCTATATTTTGAAATTGGACTGGATTTTAATGATTGCAATTGATTCTATACGTATATACATGGTTTTGTTTTTGTTCATGTTTCAGTGTTGTTAACTTTTGTCCAAAACAAGCAGAGGTGCTTGTTTTGGACAAAAGCACAGATGGTAACTAGCCACAGAGATCTGATTATAAAAATCAAAGTGTATATGTTTGTATAGCGAATCAGTCACCGAAGGTTGAACTGAAGTGATCAGTTTCAGTAAAGCTTTTGCCTTTATTAGAGATATTAGTTGCTGAGGTTGAATTTAACCTTATGGAAGGCACTGTTTGCTTTCTCTTCCTTAGAGTGGAAAGACAAATTACTAAGAAGCTCTAAATTTAGTATCGTGATCTCTTTATTGTGCTGGACTTGTTTTTATCCTCCAAAATTATTTCCTCATCTAAAAAATGTGTACAATTACATCTCCCCTTTTATGCCATGGAGTGATTTTGAGACTCAATGAAGTAATATGTGCTACCCTGGTCATATAAACAGTTTAATGTATGTTTTCAAATATTTGTTTTCAAGGCCATTATTTCCCACTAGTTTTTAATATATGCATACCATTGGTTTTACTGTTCTCTGTATTATTCATTTGCCAACCTTCTTCCCTCCTCTACTACTTTATTCATACATACCCTTTGCCCAGTTTTTTCATGTCCTTTGTATCCTTCAAAGTCCAACTTTAGGTTCAACTTGTTTTGTGAATAATTATCTACTGATATCTTTTCTTTATGAAACTCTTGTTGATTTTAGCATAATATTCCAGCCCTTGGTATAATCTAGTACATCAGTACTGATGGCTTGGGCCTAAAAAGAATATGAAAATTTTTTTGAGCAAGGAATATTGTTATAGTTACTATCCCTAACAGTGTTTGGGGATTTTTTTTAGTTTTTTTTGTTTTGTTGGTTTTTTTCTTTCAGTAATTTTAGTTTGTAGAGTACTTTAAAATTAAAAACAATTTCAAAAATAGATGAGTTTCTATATTAAGGCCACGTCAAAAGAAAATCTATTAGATGTATGACTTGTGTTCGTATTTATTCCTGGATTTTAAGTCAGTTATTTGAGTTTTTGTTTTGATTAATGTTCTTAATGAATAAAAACTGAGGTCACACAATCATACTAGCATTTTTTTAAAAACTGGAAAGAAAAATGGAGGCCATATTTTCCAATAAGAAAACTGAAGTTCAGAACAGGTGCCCAAAGTCACAAAGCAAGTAAAGTTAGTAGTAGATCCAGAATTACTCTCACAATTCATTGTTCTTTAATCAGTTACTACTAAGTAATGGACATTTACTTAAAGTTGATGAAGTGGGTTTTTCATTTAAATAGAACTTGTGAATATTGTGAACTTTTTAAAAGAGTAATATTAATTTAAATGCTTTTTATTAACTTGTTTCAGACTTTGTAGTGTTTTTAAAATAAGAGTAGTACTCTACTTTTCCCAGTAGTTTTCAGTTTCAAGTTTTTAATAAAGGAAGTATATTGATACCTGTGTGATAATTTTAGGTATTTATTTTTATTTCAAATTGATGTTCATTAATCATGACACTCAAGCTTACAAGTTTCTCTTCTCCAAATTGGCCACCCTACCTTTGTTTTAAAAGTTAGTATTTGGTTAGATAATTTTCGCCTCTACGAAAAAATTTTTAGATCAAATTATACATCTTGATATTTTGTTTTGAATATATAGAGCAAAATTTACAACATTTAAATGTGTTTTAAAATATAAAGTATAAGTCAGTGGGAAATAATGCAAATAGGAATATAGAATCACCAGTAAAGTTTTTCAGCAATGTGTAATGGTTGCCTAACTTAAAATATCCTTTTGTGATATCAAATTGTTTTGTGTAATTTTATAGTTTTCTGTTCTTAAATTACAGTGTGGACTCCAATTGCATTGACAGTGTTTTTAGTGGCTATTGCAACGCTGTGTAAAGAACAAGGAATAACAGTTGTGGGAATTTGCTGTGTGTATGAAGTATTTATTGCCCAGGGGGTAAGGAGAAATATAAATTTTCTGGTTACTATCTTTTTTCCTGTTGAATCGTATTTGCTATAATAAACTTATTTTCTAAATGCATCATTATGTAAATCAGTCTGTTTAGCAATAATGATACCAAAAATTTGCAAAAAACAAGCATTTTTTTCCTCACACCCACTGCAAACTACTTAACATTTTATAACACCTCCAACTTTTTAAACACTGCTTTTTAAGTTTCAATAATGAAATTGTTTGTCAATTTGGAAAAGTACACAGTAATATTGTACGATATAATTATTGGATAAGATTGCTGGGCTCAGTTTTATTCATTATCAGTTCCACAAATTGTTCCATATTGATTGTATAATTACAGTCAATTTCTGTCTAATCTTTGATTTACAAAGTACTCCATTATTGAAAACATTGTAGTATATGTTTATTTATTGAAAACTTTCTTTTTCTTTTCCAGTATACTTTGCCATTATTATATACTGCTGCTGGACAGTTTATCCGTGGAAAGGGTGGTATTCCCTTTTCTATGCTACAGACACTAATAAAACTCATTGTTTTGATGTTCAGTACACTATTACTTGTCGTGATTAGAGTCCAGATTATTCAGTCCCAACTTCCAGTATTCACCAGGTATGAAATTGTTTTGTTTTGTTTTGTTGTTATTTTCCATCCTTTTTAAATTAACTTTGGATTTTAAGTGATCGCAGATATTTCATAAAGCGTTTGATTTACATTGAGGTTTTTTAAAGAGCCTTGAATCATAATTAAGATTTTTTTAAAAACCTGCATATATTTAAAATATACAAATTAATAAATTTTGAGGTATGTGTAGACTCATGAAACTACCACAATCAAGAAAATAATGACCCTCAAATTGGTTAAGTGTTAAATCTTCTATAGCCTTAGTGACTTTTGTCTTCTTGTTCTATTAATTATTGAGAGGATATTGAAATCTCTGACTATAATTGTAAATTTGTCTGTTTTTCCTGCAGTTGAACCAATTTTGCTTCAGATGTTTTAAAACTATTGTTAAGCACATAAACATTTTGAACTGTAATTCCCATTTGATGAATTGATTCCTTTATCATTATTAAATGAGTTTTATTCCATGTAATAGTCTTTACTCAGAAACTTACATTGTCTTGCATTAATATAGCTACTCAAGCTGTGTTTTGTTAGTGTTACAAGGTTTGTCTTTTTCCATGCTTTTACTTGTTTGTTATCCATCTGTATCTTTATATTTAAAGTGGATTCCTTGTAGGCTGCATATATGGTAGTTGGGTCTTCCTTTTCTGTTTAGGCAGATAATCTGTCTTTTAAATGGGGTGTTTCGGGTATTTACATTTAATATGATTACTGATATTGTTTGATGTAAATCTACCATTTGCTAATTGTTTTCTTCACCCCATTACTTTGTTTCCTTTTTTCTCTGTGTCTTCTTTTGGATTGAGTGTTTTATTATCATTCCATTATTATCTCCTTGTTGACTTATTAGATATAAGTCTTTGCTGTGATTTTTTAGTGATTGCTTTGTGGTTTTTTGTATGTCCTGTATCACAGTTTATTTTCAAAGGATACTATAATTGTAAGTATATATAGTATAAATGTCAGCATCTATAGTATAAGCATATATATATAATTAATAAATTCTTATATAAACATATAAAATTGCTTTTCTGCTATTTGCATACATATTCCTTGAGTATAAATTATAAATGCCACAATACATTGCTGTTGTTATTTTCTGCTTTAAACAATTAACTTTGGAAGAGATTTAAATAATTTTTAAAAGTCATTTATATTAACGCATACAGCTACCATTTCTAGTGTTCTTCAGTTCTTTATTAGATCAGGATCTTCATTTGGTACCATTTTCTTTGTGACTGAAGGACTTGAACATTTCTTGACATGTAGGTCTGCTGGTGATAAATTCTTTTAGCATTTATATCTAAAAATATCTTTATTTTGCCTTTGTTTTTGAACAGTATTATCCCTGAGTGTAGAATTCTACATTGGCTGGTTTTCTTTCAGTACTCTAAAAATATTACTCTACTATTTTTTGTTTTACATTGTTTTCCATGGGAAAGCTTCTGTCATCCTTATCTTTATGCTTCTGCAGGTAGTGTGTCTTTTCTGTGCAGCCTTTAATATTTTTTTTTATTATTGTTTCTCTCCTCTTTATTTTTTGAGACAATTGACATATAACTTGGTATTAGTTTTAGGTGTACAACATAAGGATTTGATATATACACAGAGAAACAATTACCATAAGCTTCTTTAATATCGCCACACGTAATTACATTTTTTTTTCTTGTGATAAAAACTGTTAAGATCTATTCTCTTAGCACCTGTCAAATACACAATACTGTGTGGTTAACTATAGTCACCATGCTATACGTTACGTCCCCAGGACTCACTCATCTTAAAACTGGAAGTTTGGGTGAAGTTAGTCCAAAGGTACAAACTTTCAGTCACTATTTCTTTTATCTTCATGTTTCTTGTGTTTGGGTTAATTGAGGTGTTTAGAATCTGTAGGTTTTACTACTTTATATATCCTTTGGAAATTTTTTAGCTATTTGAAGTTTTTTTCTGTCTTCTCTCTCCTTTCTTCTTGTGGGACTCCAATTACCTGTATATTAGGCTTCTTGAAGTTGTTGCACTGATACTCTGTTCGTTCTCCTCACCCCCAAAACTATTTTCCCTTGAATTTCATTTTGGATTGTGTTTTGTTTTTTGGTTTTTTTCTGTGTCTTCAAGTTCACTTATTTTTCTTCTGCAATGTGTAATTGGCACTTAATTTCTTATGGTTATTTTTCATCTCAGTTTGATCTCTAAAAGTTCTGTTTGAGCCTTTTTTACTTGTTTCATGTCTCTGCATGTTCTAGTGCTTTAAAGTCCTTGTCTACTAATTTTGTCATCTGTCATTTCTTGGTCAGTTACGATTGAATAATTTTTCTTTCAGGATTGTATTTTTATACTTCACATGCCTGGTAATTTTTAAACCAGTGCCATTTGTTCTGGGATGCATTTATTTACAAAATGTTTCATCTTCTAGCCTTGCTTTTAAGCTTTGTTTTATGAGATCACGGCAGCATTTAGGTTAGGGCTAATTTGTCTCCCCTACTGACACAAGACCCTTTTGACTTTCCAATGGACTGTGTATTATGAGGATTTGCACCCTGGCTGCTGAGGAACTATTCCTAGCTATGTGTGATACTTGGGAATTTTTATCTAATCTTTTTGGGAGGTACTTCCCTAATCATATAAGTTTTCCTAGGACTGCTATAACGAATTACCAGAAACAGGGTAGGTTAAAGCAACAGAAATTTATTCTCACAGTATTGGAGGTCAGAAGTCCAAAATCAAGGTGTAGGGCACAGTTGGTTCCTTCTGACGACTCTGAGGAAGAATCTGTTCTGTGCCTTTTTCCAAGCTTCTGGTGTTTGCTGGCAATCTTTGGCATTCTTTGACATGTTGCTACATCATCCACTCAGCTTCATCTTTACTGGCCTTGTTCTCTGTGTGTTTCTCTTTATTCTCTCCTCTCTGTATAAGAACGCCTGTCATGGGATTGAGGGCCTCCCCAATCCAGTATAACCTCATCTTAACTCAACCTAATGTAATAGCAAAGACCCTGTTTCCAAATAAGATCACATTCTAAGGTGCTGCGTAGACCTTAATTTTGGGGAGACATGATTCAACCCCACCACACTGACTCTTGAGTATTTCCTCACATTATGCTGGTCAGTTCTCATCAGTACTAAAACTGGAGAGAGATCTATAGCTCTCCTGAGTTTTCTTTCTCAGCAGCTATCCTCTGGCTGATATTCTGGGTGCTCGCTCCAGCTCCCTGGGCTCCTCAGTCTCCCAGCTTCATCTTCTCAACTCAGGGGTACTAGTGGGCTCTGCCGGGTTCTGCCTGACAGCCCCAAAGACTAAACTCTGCAGGTCGGGCTCCCCTCATTTGTTTGTCTTCTCTCAGGTAGAACTACAAATGTCCTTTGTTTGATGCTCAGTGTGTTTCAAAAAAAAACAACCATGTTTTATAGATCTTGTCCAGTTTTTTAGTTGTTTAAGGCTAGAAACAAAACTTACCCTGAATTTTAACAATCTGCTTTTTCTTGCTCTAACATTTAGCATTTTTTCTATTTCACCTTATTGGGCTAAAATTTTAAATGAAGTTTATACTAGGTCTCTATTCAGTTTTCAGTAACTGACATTACTTTTTTTTTTACCAAAAGGCCCAAATGCATTCATGTTGCTATCTATGATAATGCATTGCTAGCCTGGTTAGATAAATTTTATTTAGATAGTTCTCTTATGTCCAGCACTATCTTTGTGATATTTTTCATATAATTATCATTTTCAATAGCATTTTTTAAAGAATAATTACATTTCAACGTCATAAATGTTTACCTTCGAGTTTAGCCATGATAAACTGAACAACTCATTAAAGTATTAAAGTATGGGAAATAGATTGAATTGTACATATATACTCTATATTTCTTTCTTCACCCTTTAGTTTCAGTGTTTTTATTCTGTTTGTCATTCCTTTTAGAGAATTTGATATCCCATCTCCAATTTTACAATATGAAAATATGATTAATAGGTGTGAATGTGTTTGCTTTGTTTGTGTGTGTGTGGATGGGTATATGGAGTGTTTTACTGTTTCTCCGAAAATAACACCTAGCAGGACAATCAGCTTTAATGCGTCTTTTGGAGCAAAAATTAATATAAGACTCGGTCTTATTTTAAAATATTATAAGACTGCGTCAATATAATATAATATAATATAATATAAAATATAATAATATAATACCGGATCTTATATTAATTTTTGCTCCAGAAGATACATTAGAGCTGATGATCGGCTAGGTCTTGTTTTCAGGGAAACACGGTATATAGAAGTATATATTTGTGTGTGTATATATGAATTATATTCTATTTCATTACCTTGTGAAGTTGATTATAATATGATTTGACATGCTTTGATGTATAGTCTTTCTCTACAATTCAGTTATTAAATTAGCTATCCTAAATAAACTGTTAATCATAAAAATGAATTCTGAATAGTAAGTTTTAACTACAGGAAAAAAGATAGCTTTGTATTCAGTTCTGTTGATTATTTTGAGAATTCAAGCCCTGATTCTCAAGATTTATTATTTTCCATATATGTAGATACTCAAATATGAAAAATTTAAGTATTATTTAAATTTTATATTTATATATATATTTATATATTTATTTATATTTGTATTTTATTATATTAAATATTATTTGTCAAATAGTAATTTTTCTCAACCATTTGATGCTTTTCAGAAGAGCAAATCAAATGAGTGGTAAAGGTTGGTTTTTCATTGACTTATTCATCTTAAAATCAGAAATTGGGTTTTTAAAGGACTGTATATTAATATTGCCAATAAAATTTAGAACATAGCCTAAAGAAATGAAAATCTGGTTATTCATTTGAAACCAGGATATAAGCTTATTTTAATACATACTAGGAGGAAAAGTAGAACACAAATAAACTGTTACATAGGCCTATAGAGTTAGTACTCTCCTGGAAATTTGGTTTTTAACTTCCTAGAAGTCTAAGCAAAGAGGGAAAGCTCATACCGTGTTTCCCCGAAAATAAAACCTAGCCGGACCATCAGCTCTAATGCGTCTTTTGGAGCAAAAATTAATACAAGACCTGGTATTATATTATATTATATTATACCCAGTTTTATATTAAAATAAGACCAGATCTTATATTAATTTTTGCTCCAAAAGACTCATTAGAGCTGATGGTCCGGTTAGGTCTTATTTCCAGGAAACCATGGTATGTGGTAAAACTTCTGTGTCAGTGACAAGAGAAAAACAGTAATTCTTTCTAGGAAGCATCATTTTTATGAGCCTTTAGTGTTGAAAGAAACTTTATATACAAAAACATAGGTTAGTGTTCTCAGAAGAATTCATATAACACATACAACAATGAATCTTATAAAACTTACTACTTTTATTAAGAAGGTGGTAATTTGATGAAAGTACATCTGCAGTGTCAATATTATTATAGTATCCATGTATGAATTATTCTACTAACAAACTAGAAATGGGTAACCTGCATGCCCTTCAATCAGTTCTTTATAAATATCACTCTTCTCAACTAGGCATTTCATAAAGATTAGACAATTTGAACTTGGGCAAGAATCTGAGGTAGTCATTAAAAATATTTTTGTCTTCTGTTTAATGAGATTACATCGAAAATACAGCTTTTATTATTTTTCAGTATTTTATATGTGTTATATATTAATTTTATGTTTAGGAAATTTTTAGTTTGAACAACTTTTTTTCATTCTTTATGCAGATTTGATAACCCAGCTGCTGTAAGCCCAACTCCTACAAGACAGCTAACTTTTAACTACCTCCTTCCTGTGAATGCTTGGCTCCTATTAAATCCTTCAGAGCTCTGCTGTGATTGGACCATGGGAACAATACCACTTATAGAGTCATTTCTAGATATTCGAAATCTTGCCACCTTTACTTTCTTTTTCCTTTTGGTGGCTTTGGGAGTATTCAGTCTCAGATATCCTGGTGATTCCTCCAAGACTGTTTTAATGGTAAGAAATTTCTTTATTTTTCAATAATACTACATTCCGTTGATTAAGAGACTGCCTTTAATTCATTAAAAGCATGCTTTTAGAAACAGTCTTTTTTGTTCAACATCATCTTAATTTATGTACTTACATTAGGTTACCCTAAAATTATATGTCAAAATTTGACATGCAAGTATAATTTGACATATACCAGGGGTTCCAAAAAATTGTACACAGGTGGACACTTTGGTCAACATTGCTCAAGCAGTAGTTTGCTGTAATCAGAAGTGTCTGGACGCTGATAGGAACCACTTTGAGCAGCTCTTGTAGTTGCAGAAGTCAAACGTGACTTGTATTCATCTTTTGTTATCGGCATATATTATTACAATTTTAATAGTTTTTTCATTTCTTAAAACGTGTATACATTTTTTGGCACCCTCTGTATATTTAGCATATAAAACAAACACTGATATAAATTTCCCTAATTTAGTAGGAACTCTGAAATCATGCAGTATCCTTTTGGCATCATTTTTTTTTTTCACATTTCTTAGCTTTAGCTAACTAGATTATCTATTTTCTAAAGAAATGAGTCATATTGGATACTTTTTTGTTTTCTTGGCACAGAGAAGAGAGTTATGTAAGGTATGCAGCCAGAAATATATAGCTCTTCAGTTCTCATTAACAAGATTCGTTAGCAGTACCTCCCTTAGGTATTTCTTACTATGTTCAGAGAACTCTGATAGTTTGAAAGGTCTTTTTGTTTTTGTTTTTCTGAAATCTGTTTCTTTGTAATTTTCTTATGCTGCTCTAACGTCTTATTCGTAACAGTTCTGAAGCCTCTTCCTTTAAATTCTTGAAGACAATAATCTTTCACATTTTCTTGAATCAGGAAGTGTTATTGATACTTTGCAAATATAGCATTTTTGGCTGGAGCCTCTAGATTCATTTATTCATTCTATTAAAAATTTTTGTTTCAACCTATGTATTAGGCAGCATTATAGGTACTAAGAATGTGATAACAAAAAGAAATACAAGGACCTCATTTCCAGGGGACTTGCATCCTAGAGAAATTTGAAGCCAATTTCAGAGATACAGAGAAAACTGAAAAAATATGGAGTTTGGGGAAAAGATCACATTTACTATTCACCTTTGATCTGTTTCATTTGAGCTATCTTTAAAACATCCTAGTGGAGATTGTGAGTATCACCTTGTGTCTAGAATTCAGAGGAGAAGCCTAAGCTACACATAAAATTTTAATTGACTGGCATATAGATATTTATTGAAATCAGGATGTGGATAAGAAGGCATATAGAGAGGTTATAGAGCAGCCTTTCTCAACTGGGGTTTTATGTCTTCTGGGGTTTCATTTTTTGTTTTATGGCATGAGTTTTCTCTGTTAAGTTTGGAAGCATGGTCACCTGCTGAAAGTGACATACATGGGTCTAAATTTGAAAAAAGTAGTCAAGATTCAAAACATTAAGGAGAGTTAAACTACCAAAGAAACCTAGGAATCCTGAGGAGTCTTGAAGATCAATTTGAAGATGGTGATCATGAATTTATGATATTAATCTATTTTGCTTAGCAACTGTCTCTATTAGTGCATTGTTGGTCAGATAAATACAGACAAGGCAGATATATGGTAGAATACATCCAACGCTGAGTTTCTGCTAAAAGAAATGTAATAAAAGGAAGGGTACATGAATTTAAAGTTTTGACAAATAAAAAATGATATGTAAACTGCATAAAAAATATAGAGAGAATAGTGTCAATGAAATGAACATAGATTTACATAAATTGTATCTTATTTTATGTGTATAAATAAGAACAATTGTGATCTTAGCCATAACTGCTTTAAGTATAGTCTTAAATATGCTGATTTTTATGAAGATATACTCTGAAGATCCCTGGAAAGGATAAGCAGATCAAAGGAGTATCTACTAAGTGCCAGATACCATGTTAAGGACTTATTAAATAAGATGTTATAAGTATCTCAACAATATAATGTAATTATTAATCCCCATTTTATTTATAAAGAAACAGTTGCAAAGGGATTGATTATTTACCTTATGTTACATAGGAAGTAAGAAATGAAACAATTGGTCTCCAAACCCTTGGCTCTTTCCACACTACCTTCCTCCCTTTTAAAGAGTTTACATCAGAAGGGAATTATGTTAGTCATAGTCAACTAGGTCGGCATATACTAATAGCGTATTAGAACTTCTCAGTAACTCAATAATCATTAGAGACATTCTTTTATCCAAGAACCAATAGGTTTTTTGAGAGATGGCTTTTCTTTTTTATGTATCCGTCCATGATGCATCTTTGGATCACTTTAACACTTTTAATTCTTTCAAATGAAATTGCTTTAGGGCAGCCGTGAATTAATAGGCAATATTTTTTTAAAAAAGGACTACATATTTCAGAACATCTCTATCTGTTTCACAGCTAGCGGATTATTTTTATCAAGCACTTCTGGTAAATGTTAAATGAATTATGTACTCTTAATCCTTTACCTTTTTGATTAAAAAGGAAACATGAAAATTTCAGACATAAATTGATATAATAGTGAGCAATTTGTTGGTAGTGCTTTTTTTCAGATTCAGTATTGCCTCATTACAAATCATTAAATTTTGATTCATGGGGAAGGTATTCTTTTATATATAAATATATACATGTATGTTTAAGTATAATACGGAAAAGATATTCTTTCCTCTCAAACTGTTACTGTAGAAGATCCTCAAACTTTCAAAGCGGAAAGAACAACTTGTTTATTCAATTAGTTACTATAAAACAAATCAGGTTAACAAAATACAGAAGTAGATGTCCATAGAAACATGTTCTAATGGCAACTAACTTATTTCCTTCCACAAGTTATTTGTGTGGTAGTTATTTGTGTCCTACCTTTTATAATGGCTTTTTAACCTGGAAACCATTTCAAAACGGGAAAGAAAAAAAATCACATCTTTTTTGAGAGGTTTTATTTCAGTGTGCAGTGTTAGAATTTTAGAAGTTCTTATTAGAATTTCTTAGAATTAGAGGTCTTAGAATAAAAGACTAAAAGACTTGATTTAAAGAGTACAGTTTTATTTTTATACATACACTAAGCCTCTGTTGAATGTATGTGATTTACCAGAATATTATGCAAAGTAAAACAGAGGTACAGAAGTAGTCGTCTGCCATCTTGTCTGAAACATAGCTTATTGATTTCCAATATGATGTGGTTACTTATATAGTAAAATCATAAAAACTGGCATGGTTAGCTATTTTTATCAACCTTTGTGGATTTGTTTTGTTAAAACCTATTAACATCTTTCTCTGTCAATTTATTTTTACTACATGTAAAAAAAGTTAGATGTAAAAAATTATATCTTGTTTTATATATATTTTCAAGAAATATTTCTTACTTAATTGGATGAACCTTAATTATAAGTCCTTGCATTGCATTCAAGAAGACTTCATCTCACCTTGCTGAAATACATTTTTTGTTTGTTGTCATCATCGCTAAATTGCCTTCTTTGTGTTTAAATTAATATTCTTTATAGTATTACTAAAAATGATCCACCAGTACATTATCCAGATTAATTGATAAAATACTTGGATTTGACTATTGCATGTCCATATATATTTTTTAATTTAATAAAATATCTTTTTCTTTGTAGGCACTTTGTTTAATGGCATTACCATTTATTCCTGCATCGAACCTTTTTTTTCCAGTTGGATTTGTGGTTGCTGAGCGAGTATTATATGTTCCTAGCATGGGGTTCTGTATTTTGGTAGCCCATGGATGGCAGAAAATATCAAATAAAAGGTGAATTTAAATATTCATTTAATGCTTACTAACTATAGTATCAAATATAATACATTTAAGTATTTTAAATGTTTATTTAGTTCAATTTTATAAGTCAAACTTTTATACTTTATTTTTTTCATCTTCATAATCTCCTCATTTTTCTGTAATTCAAGTTAGGAAAGCTCCATTGTACCTACCACATCATGTGTTCTTATATTTATATAATTTTATTTCACAGCCTGAGACATAACATACTTTGAGTCAGACCCAGATGCAAACAAGAGTATGTGAAACATATGTAGTAAGCAGTCTGTAATTTCTTGCTAACATTGCTATCTTCACCATAAAACCACTATGTCCTAATTGCCTGAAAATAACAGTTAAGAACAGAATAGTCACACTTATGTATATAAGACACGATCACTGTCTCTTCTTTCTCACCTCCAGTCACCCTTCATTCAACCCACAGAATTCTGACTTCTTTCTATATCATTTACTAACACAGATAACAAACTGCCTCCTGGGAGCTAAATCCAGTCAATGCTTTTATATAAAATTGATTTCTCTGGCATCTGTAAAAACTTTTGATTCTCTTTCACATCTGTTCATTTCTGCTCTAAATATTCTCTTAATTCTTCTTGCTATACCTACTCTAAATATATATGTTTTTTTTTTTAGTTTTGAGTTTTACTCATAGCCATTTTTCCCACATTACATATTATCCCTGGATGAGCTCATCTATGTCTACAATTTTCACTACTACCAAAACTTTTCTCTCACCTTCTACCCATATCTCCATTTATAATCACTACCGGTATTTGAGTGCCTGCCGGACTGTTTAGATGTTTTCTCATTGAATCCTCACACTCCTTAACTCTATGTTGCAAATTTTTAAATTGAAGCTCCGACAGGTTACCTGAATTTTACAGGAACACACAGCTAGTGAACAGCAGAGTCTTGATTCACATGTGCATCTACTTCCACTGTCCATGTTCTTTCTGATTTTTATACCCTTATCCTGCTTAAGTGGATTTATCAAAATGAAAGAAATTGTGAGCTGTGTTACCAGGACAAAAACACAGACTGTGAGAACATTAGTACTACATGAGATCATAGGGATTATTGAAGTATAACCATCTTTTTATCGATGAGGAATTGAGTCCCAAATAATTAGCCTAAAGTATATAAGTAATTTGCATCTATTTTATAAAGAGTTAACATTTACTATGATTTTTAATAATTCTAGCTTTCAAATGTAAAATTATTTTAAGAATGTCATGGTAATCTGTGATACGTGAATGTAAACAGAAATGTTTTTAAATGTAATCAGTGATAAAATTGACCTTATAAACACAAGTAAGAATATTCAGGTTATAGGTAATGGTACAAAGGACTTTAAATGTAAAAAGTCACAATTAAAAACTGGTTTTATCAATTTTTTGTTATCAACTCTAATAACAAAGGAGCTTTTGAAACAGAGGCAAATATTGGAATATTTAACGAAATTGAAGACTGAAGTGAAAGGTAGTATTCATAATATTTCATTTTTTGGTGTTGTTTCTGAAGTTAGATGATTATTAGGACAATGCCTGTCCTTTAGAATAAATTCAAACATGACATTTGGGGACATTTAACATATTTCTTACCTCTGTTCAGAAAAATAAAATGCTTTTGGTGATAGAGATAATTTGTTTTGTTTTTTTTCTCAAACAGTGTATTAAAAAAGTTATCCTGGTTTTGTCTGTCTATGGTGATATTCACTCATGCCTTAAAAACACTCCACAGAAACTGGGATTGGGAGTCCGAATATACATTGTTTATGTCAGCCTTGAAGGTAAAGTATCATCCAGAATGACAGGAAAGTATGTCATCAATTACTTCTTAGCTGTGTCTAAGATGTTTTAACTTTACTTTTAATTAGACATATAACTGTCAATATTAAGTACTTCACCAAAAGATTAATAAAAATAATTTGTTCTTTATGTAATATATACCATAATCAGTGCTCTGAATAGTACTTACCTGTATGTCCACAGCATGTATGAAATTACCTAATTGCTATACAGTTGTTAAAAGCTCAAATGATAAAATGTTTAAATAAGAATACTATTTTTAACTGGTTATAAGATACACATTTTTTAACCTTTCAACATTGTTGAAATTAGAATACATCTTACAGTGAAAGTCATCTTATAATTAATTAGTGACTTTTTTCTTTCTTAATGGTGCATAAAACAATGGTGAGTCTTAATAATTGATGGCACCTTATATTCAATGAAATAAAATACATGGCAAAAAAAAAAAAGGCACCCTATTATGTGGAAGATAACCAACCAATGGTTATTTTACTATAAGAAAGATAGGAACTGGAATAAAGGAGTGATATAGCATTTCTATGGAATGGACAACATAAATAGGAATAAGTTCTTTTTAAAAATCATAAAATTTCTTTTCTAGTTACAAGCAAAGATTTCTTTTTCAGGTGCTCCCTTCCTGGTGCCCCTTTTCAAATCTCTAAATCTTAACTTCCTTTTTACTATTTCTCTATTCTCCACTGCCTAGCTTAACTGTATCACTGCCTCATTGCAGTGGTCTGTGTGACTTCTTAATTTGACATCCACTTAAGATCAGGTGACTATCCTCTTAAACCACTCAATAACACCGTTATCTCTTCTAGCTCCAAAGTCTGCAAACAAATGAGCCTTCATTACCATTCTTATATATCCATACCCCTGGAATTCTAATGGAGCCCAATAATTTTCAAGAATTTTGCTTGTCCTTGCTCCCAGGACAATACTGAAAACCACAGCCCCAATCACTGCAGCTAGTTCCTTGGCTAGATACCATCCTCTGCTGTCAGGAGCACCGTGACCATCTGTGAATCCTGAAAGCACAGATCAATGTAGAACTTTAATCCCAGGGTTCTCATTACCATAATAGAATACATAATTAACTTTACTGGAGCCTGAAAATAAGTAATTAGTACAATGTTTAAACACATTTTCATGATCGAATACCTTTTTTCCCAAAAGAATGTAAGTAGTAGAACAGGACGATGCTTTCAAACAGCACAATGCTTTGATCAAATAAAATTTTTTTGTAAAATTCTAGTATATAAAATAGATGAAATCAGACTGCTGTGGTTAGTATGTTGATGTTAAACAGAAGGAGAGAGTAAATTTGATGAAGAAGCGTTCTTTGGCTCTTTTCTCATCTCCAGGGACATCTCCGTGAAACACTCCATTCCAGTAGTAAACCACACAATATCTGTGTTAATTGTAGTTTTTGTTTTTTTTTCTGGGAGAAAAATCCAAATAATTTTTTTCCTGTTTTATTGAGATATAATTTACATAAACTTTTTGCATTAGTTTAAGGTTTACAACGTAATAATTTGATATTTGTTTTTATTGCGAAACGATTACCACAATAAGTTAACATCCATCATCTCACATAGTTACAGTTTTTTTTCTTATGATGAGAACTGTTAAGATCTACTCTATTCCTGATTTTTAAATATACAATATAGTATTGTTAACTGTAGTCACCATGCTGCAAGTTCCATCCGCAGGACTTACTTACCTTGTAACTGGAAGTTTGTACCTTTTGGTCACCATTACTTATTCATGGACATCTCCATGGAACAGCCCATTCCTAACAGTATATCAAACAAATATCTGTGGTAATTGGAGTTGTATTTTTTTAAACAGTAACTAATTTATATCTGTACTTGTATATTTAAGGTAAATAAAAACAATGCCAAATTATGGAATAATGTGGGTCATGCTCTGGAAAATGAAAAGAACTTTGAGAGAGCTTTGAAATACTTCTTACAGGCTACTTACGTTCAACCAGGTAAGCATTATTAATTAATAGAATTATTTGAATAGTTTTTTGTTTTAAAAACTTGATTATATTTGGGAAAATAAGATAGAGTTTACTTTCAAGCTTTGAGTGATTTGAATACTACCAGTATTCAATGATGGCTTATTTTGAATTGGGTTATATGCTAAAACTACTTATATAAGATATTTAAGGAATTTTTTTAAACGTAGTGGAATTGCTGAGTGGCACTGGTGAGCAATTCTGGTGGAATGATAGGTGCAAGAGCCTGAGGCAAGAGAGTGTAGGACAGTGGGGGAAGAATAATTGGAAACAATTGGTAATGAAAACTTTTTTAAAGGGTATTGTTAAATGGCAGTGGTGCTGGGTATGGGATCACAGTAGGGTGGTAGGGTATTTTATTTTTCATTTTAAGATGGGGAAAACAGAGCACGTGTGCAGCTAATCTGTTGAAGCTGGGAAAAGTAGTAATTCCAGGTCGGGGGACTAATTACTGGATTAATGTCCTTGAATAGATGAGATTAATAGGTTCTGGTGCACAGGTTGAGGACTTCAGTTAATCGTAGAACCAACAGTTACCCTGTGGTAACAGGGAAGACACTATATGGACATGAAAATGGGCAGGTGAATAAATGACATGGAAGAAGCTTCTGGGTTTTGCCCTCTGTTTGCTTCTGTTTTCTCAGTGAAATAGAAAACAAAGTCATCATAAACTTTAATGCACCTATTAATCACTTGGAGATCTTGTTAAGGTGTATGTTCTGATGTATAGAGGTTTAGAGTAGGACCTGAAGTTCTGCATTTCTACTAAGTTCCCATGATGCTTAGCATTGGATCCCACTTTAATAAACAATGGTCTAGGAAAGTATATAGAGAAGGAAAATGATAAGCAGCTCTAACATCCTACTTGAAGTTAGGAGTACTTAATTTAAAATTAAACCAGTTGATGTAGTTATATGTTTTTATATGTTTTTCTCCTACTACTTTATAGCTGTAGTGGTACAGGCATGGATCATTCAAGTAAACAGGATTAGGATTTTGTCGTATGTATATTACTAAACAAGAAAGGGATAAAAAGAGTGGTTATAATAATGGAACACAGAATCTAAGCTGATTAAGGAAGGATGGAAGGGAGGGTAAGGGATGAAGGAAAGGTGACAGGATCAGTGGTTTATAGATCTGAAAAATCGTTGGTGTCTGAGTCGAGTCTAACTAGAGTATAAAATTTTTCAATAGGAATGCTCTTGGTATTCCAAGGGTGCAGAATTGGATTTCAGGACATGTACCAAAGGTGACCCCCACCCGCCAAATGCCATCATTCCTTTCCATTCAGAATAATGACCAAAAAGTACCACCACACACACTTTTCTAAATATCCTCAGATGGGTGGGGAGTGGCAGGCACTGTCCCCTAGTTTTCTATTAGATGTGACTATGACCATTGAAATAACTATTTAAAGGAAGATGGAGGTGAAAGTCTTTGGAAGAAAAGACATCAAGGCCACGTATTAGAAGATCCATCTGTGTAAATTTTCACATCACTAAGAATTTTGAAAACTTTGATGTTGGAGAGAATGACAAGGATCCGGGAGCTATGACCGTGACTGCAGCAAGGCAGGATAGTGGACAGTAGAGTTGAATGACCAGAAATTCAGAGAAAAGTGATTGTAAGATGGAATGAGAATGATCTGACAATGGCAAGGATCCAAGACGCCACCTCCCAGACCCTCCCTTCATGCCCAGAGTGAACACAGGATGAAAGCGCACAGTCACCACTGAGAGGCGCTGCAGTCTGAACCATGTCCCCGAGGCAAAGCCACATTTCAGGCACAGAAAGGTGAAGAGAAAGTTCTAGAAATAGAAATGATGGTCTGGCTTCCCAGTTTTTAGGAACATCTCATGTATATCTTTTTGATATATAGGGTACATGTCTTGGGTTCCTCACCTCTTTGCCTCTGTTCATGTTCTTTGAGCCTAGAATTCCCCCCATCCCCCTTCCTTCCCACCCACCTTCTACCATAGCCTGCCCATCTCTTACAACTAACTCATCTAACCTGGCTTTTCTGAAAAACCCTCCTATCTTTCTAGTTAGAAACAAATATTTCTCATCTTTAAAACACCTTACAACTTCTTCTGTAGCTTCCCTTTGATATTTGTAGTTTTCTATTTAGTACTATAGCCTATTTATTTTTAAAAGTTTTTTGTTTGTTTGTTTTTTATTAAAAACATTTATTTATTTAAACTGAGGAGCTACCTACGGCTAGCATGAACATCCTACTCATCTTTGCATTCCCTGCGTCATCCAGCATGGTTTTACCCACAGTCAGCAGTCACTAACTGGTAGTTTTAATTCATTGCTTTCCAAAGCCTTGGATTCCTTCTCGGAGTTTTTAGGGAAGCAGAGTTACCTTTGATGTCAGACACTCAGGGACTTAGACGACATTATTTAAGCCTCTACAGCCTTGTCTTTCTCATTTCTAAATTGGAACAGTAATTTTTTTTCTCATTGCATTGTTTTAAAGACTAAATTAAATGGCATGGGTGTGTATGTATGTGCGTGTTTAATTTTATCTAGTGGGTGGTATACATATCACAGGATGTTACCAGGTCTAGGCACTCAGTTTTTAATTTAGTACATATTTTTCCTCTTATTGTCAATCGTTATTTTTTGCTGTTTTTTGAACCTGTCTCCTTTAGTATGACTTTCCTACCTTACTCTCAGAATTGCTCTTTGTAATCAGCCATAGACTAGGAGAACAGGTAAACCAGTTGATTACAATTTATTATAAAATAGTACATTAACTTAGAAACGTTGAATTTGGCATTCAGAGTCATCTTGTATTATTCTTTGTTTTTTAGCTATGTTCTTCATAAATAGATTTGACAGATGAATGACATGTAAGGAGGGAAATCAGGAGTCCTTTTTTGTCCCTGTTAGATATACAGGTGAAGATAGATTTATAAGTCTGGATATAGGTCAGGCCTAGAGATAGAAATTTGGAGTAAGAAGCAAATAGATGCTATTTAAACTCCTGAAACAGTACAGCATCACGAAGAGTAGGGATCAGTAACATTTTAAAGTTAACTTTAAAAAAATCAAAAGGAGTTCAGTCTAAAAGCTCTTCTTGCTTAGCCGAATAAGAATATAAACAGCAGTGGTCTTTGACCCGGTGACATGCATATCATGTTAGATGAACAACTGATTGCAGTATTTTTTGTTTTGATGATTACAATTGTTTTAAAAAACTCTAATTCACAAAGGTAAAATTTTTGCAATTGGAATTACAGTGTCCATAAACACCTTTACAAGACAAGGGTAGATTTTTCTTAAGGAACACCAGACCTTCCAAGGTTTTTTTTTGCCTTAAAGTCAATAATTGCCATTTTAATCTAAGTCCAAATCTTTGAAATGTTTATATCAAAAGAGAATCATGGACCAGTTCAACTTGGGTGCCATCAAGATGGAAATGGCTTTCAGAGAGCTTTTAGGAGTTTCCAGATGTTTATCAATTTACCTTTGAAAGGAATTGATAAATTTTTTGTATAAGAAATACTGGAAAGCAACATAGATGCCTAAGCCATCAGTCTGGGAATGCTCAACTTCACTGTTGGTGGTGGAAGAATTATTAGATAGAGTTAGTTGCCTGATACTTGCCAGTCTTCATTTACACGGAATTAAATACAGACAGCTAGATTCAAGCTGCTGTGGCCTGGATAGTGCACTCATCATAGCAAGATTGTTCTTTGAAATTCTGTGGCTTTTTAGTCATTTAAATGTCATTGGTTTTTTCTTGCCTGCTTTTCTTTTTTTTTTTTTTTTCTTTTTTTTTTTTTGCAAATTTACATTTACCTTACCAGTAATGCTGTTTCTTCTTGTGGAATCCCAATATTTTGTGAATTACAAAGAAATTGCTTAAAAATTATGACTTTCTTTTTATTAGCTGTATTGTGCGTATTGCTTTTCTTGCTAACGGCTATCTAATTGCTGTCTTTGATCGTTGAGAACATTGGGCTGCTTTACTCTAGTGTCTGAAGTTTTCATTGATGACAATATCTCCTTGCCATAATTCTGAGATCTTGATTCCAGTGGGTAGTAATTTTCCTTGTCTTTCATCCAAATAGATAACCTCTTTTGTAAGATTGGTTGGGATTGATTTCAGAAACATTTTAAATACTTAGCTGACATCATTATACTTTTATTTAAACTTTAATTTTGGGGGGATTTTATATATCCTTCATTTTTCCTAAGTAACTTTCTGATCTCTATAATAGACAGTGTAAATTTATCTAATGTTAAAAAAAAAAAGAGCTTTATAAGGGCAAAGACTACCTACTCTATTTTTATATGCACTTGGTAATGCAATGACTTTCAGACTTGGCTGTACATAAAATTGCCTTTTAAATGTTTCAAAAACATTTTTGCAATCCAATTCCTGAAGATTCTGTTTTGATAGAGGTGGTTGGGGCTAATGTATCTTAATTTTTATAAGCTACACAGGTATTCTGATTTGCAACCAGGTTTGGAAATGGTTAGCCTAAACATTTTTTTTTCTTCACCCCCTTTTGAGAGACCCCATGACATTCAGCAGTACATCTAAAAACAGAAATCAGCCTCCTTCCCCAGCCTTGTCTCCTGGTTGTCTAACCAAACCTGTACTGCATCTGACAGTTTTTGTGCAGTGCACACAGTTGCCAGCCTGATACATAATGTAGCAAGATCTTAGGACTGTTACTCTCCTCCTAGGGGAATGCCTAAGGTATATATGCTTGGCCCCTATGTGTCCTGGGAGTTGCAGGCAGAGAACTATTCCACAATTGCAAAATCATCGGTCGCAGGCAAGTAGTAATCATAATTTGAAACCTTGTCATGTCTGTTAGAGATTCATGTTGGCTAAAATTTGTCTGATTTAAGATCTTCTCCCTTCTTTCTATCTGTATTCCAAACCTTTGAAATATTTACTGGGAAATGTATGTTAAACCCTCATATCTTTCTTATTTAAATTGCATATTTTTCTATCCCTGAATAAATTTGCTGAGGATTCGATTTTCCATATCAAAATGAGACAAAAGTTCCTGACATTCTGATATTAACACAACCTTTTCAAAAGTTTTAAATAAATTATATAGGAATTTATCATCATTTAAGAGAGATGGACTACTGCATATTAAGTTATATTATAGACTCTTGATACTCCATTTTTCTTGCATTCCAACCACATTCACAAAAATTTGAAAAAACAAAATCACAAAGTTTTTCCATATCTCTTTGCCCCTGTCACACCGTGGGTGCAAATATAACATTTGAAATAATTCTGGGAATTTTGATGATCCTTTTTTTTTCCGCTTGTAGATCTTTTTCACTTTTAGAGATGAGCCATATTTTTTAAGTGAGTTCCACAGCCATGAGGTTAAGAAATGGAAGCTAACCTTAATATAGTAAAGTATAATGAAGAAAGATGATGTAAATTTCTTTATTCCCTGTATTTCTTCCCTCTCATGTTTTAACCCTTCAAAGGTCCACTCAAATAGTTTTTTCATGTTATATGTGTATTTTCTGTCTTCACAGTACTTAATAATTTGCTAGTGTAGCATTCATTGATCAGAAGTTATAGCAAGTTGTGTTAGAAGAACTTTATAAGGAGGAAGCAGGACCTGTTACCTAGAGTTTTTGTTGCTAGAAACATGTCGTTTTAGTAGTTAACATTGAATCCTATTGAGTATTTTTGCCAACAAATAATTTCTTTAAAATTTTAGATGATATTGGTGCCCACATGAATGTAGGAAGAACTTATAAAAATTTAAATAGAACCAAAGAAGCCGAAGAATCTTATATGATGGCCAAGTCACTCATGCCTCAAGTAAGTTATCATAATTTATTCCTATTGTGTCATGTCTCCTAGATATCCACGTTGAATAGAATTATCTAGATGGAAAACCCCTATCTTTTCTTCAATGTATTGATGTAACAGTAAGGCATCCGATGGACCATCTATTAGTATGAGTTTTATAAAGGATTACATTTACTTTTATAGCTTACTTAATTAAAATTTTTTATAGTCTGTTTATAAAAACTAAATCCATAGTTAGGAATTTTAGATATTCTTGGTTACAAGTTATCAATGAGTTAAATGACTTTAAATGAAGAGAATTATATTTATGTACATTAAGCACTAAATTCAACATTATTCCCACCAAAAAAAATAAATGAATAAACAAACGTAGCTACATCTCTGTTGCTGTGTTGTGTCCACCATTGTTATAATGACACACGTACAAGATTCTGTGGAAATCACAATACAGTGTCCATGTTGGAGAATTTGATCCTGCCCTTGACCAGCTGTGCATCATCAGAAAAGATAGTTTTCCCAATCGTAGTATATACTAATAGTATATTAATTAGAGTAGTGATATTAGTGATCAGATAGTTTGATAAATGTTTTAGGAACAAAGTTGCACCATCTTACATCTTAATTATTTCAGTCCTAAGATTCTAATGTTAAATTATATTCAATATAGATTTTTATCAGATGCAATTTATTATGTTCATTGAAAATTTGGGTCCATATATATTATAATAACCTTTACTTAACCTGAATAATCAGCTAATAAGAGAATTTTATTTCCTAACTCTACCAACAAGTGAGGTTTTAGTATAACTCCGAAATAAAATTAAGTACTCTATTGTCACAACCAGGAGATATTTTGCTGACAACATGAAAGTTGACATGTTGTGACAAATACACTAGATTGAGAGAAAGGAGTCCTGAGTTCTAGTCCTGGTCTGACTTAAAACATGCCAAGAGACCTTAGTCTCTAAAAGTTCTTAATTATATGACTTCATAAAATGATACATATAAATAAAAAGCTAATCATATTCTATTGAACTGGCATGAATGTGAAAAGTATATCCTTCGGTGCCACAAAATGTTATTTTATTTACATTCTGTGAATACTGTAGATGCTTTCACATTTTTATGATTTATTTTACTATAGCAATAAAACTACTAGTATTATCTTTTCATGTTCTCTGTATATTTTAAAAAAGTTACTCACGCTACTTGACTTTTATTTGGTAGTGAAATATCAAATTATGAAAATGCCTTTTCTTCTGAACAGGTTATTCCTGGTAAAAAATACGCTGCTAGAATTGCCCCTAACCACCTAAATGTTTATATCAATCTGGCCAACCTGATCCGAGCAAATGAGTCCCGACTGGAAGAAGCAGACCATCTGTATCGACAAGCAATAAGCATGAGGCCTGATTTCAAGCAGGCTTACATTAGCAGGTATCGTCGTTCACTGTAAGCTATCATCATAGAAAATTGAAGCTACATCTGTATGTACATTTTGACTATTTTGACGAAATTGGCTTTTGTTTCCTCAGTAATCTTAGTCGGCAACCAAGAACATAGAACATATAGAACATAACCTGTTTTAGACTAACAGTCAAATTTAATTGATTGGATTTGAACTGACAAGGGAGTCCGTAACTTACAATAGCAAACTTTAGGTTTTATATGAAAGAAAGGTTAGAAGAATCTCCTTCTTAGTTTTATGTGCTTCTCATCACCAAATTCATTTTATTTAAAAGACCTGAAACTTACATTTTGTAATAAGTACTTCGACTATCCAAATCTCAGGAGCTTTCTTAAATAAATACTGAGAATTTAGTGGTGATGCCTTTATCTATCTATCACAAAAATCTTTTTAGTTGTCAGTAAAAAAAAATTGGGGCATCACATGTTAGAACTTAATGCATTTTCCCATGTAAGTGTTATAGTTTCTATTATACTTGATGAAAACAGTGTGTTAAACTTTGTTTTGTGCTCTCAGTCCAGAAACCTAATCACTTTGTTTCTATGGGGAAAATGCATTCAGAAGGTAATAACTTTTTGATCTCTTCATAAATTTTGGAGGTTGTCTTTGTTCAGCCTTATCCAGTACTTTGCTTTTGAAATTTGCTAGGTTTATTGGAGTTGCATCCATAAATAAAACCTGTCATGGAATTATTAAACCGTCTCTGCATACCATTTTGGACAAATACCGTGTTTCCCGGAAAATAAGACCAAGCCGGAAAATCAGCTCTAATGCATGTTTTGGAGCAAAAATTAATATAAGACCCGGTCTTATATAAGATCCGGTCTCATATAATATGTACATTATATGAGACCGGGTTTTACATTAATATTAATATATGCTCCAAAACACTCATTAGAGCTGATTGTCTGGCTAGGTCTTATTTTCGGGGAAACACGGTAGGCATTGTAGAAGTTGGCTAATCAAGATTATTAGTTGTTCATTTGTTTTTATTCCTATGCTGATACTTCAGGAAAGAATAGTATCATAGTAAAAGTAACTCTCATATCGCTACTTAAATTGATTTGCACGTATGTCCTTAATCAAAATGACTTTTTAAGCTTTCTAACCGGAAATATAATTATATTAGAAAGATTTGTAAAATAGTTTTCAAATTGTGATCCTCCGTTCCAGATGTGTTTCTCCAAGGTGTCTGCAGGTGGCACTAGCGCCCCTTCCACCCTTCCTGATCAGCTTTAATTTTTTTTTTTAATAAATACTCATTTTAAAAGATGACAAAAAGTTAATATAAGAATGGGTAAAAAAATTTCACATGTTCTACTTTTTGTATAGTAAGACTTCTAACATAGATTAAAATACTGAAATTTCCCTATCACTACTGTATTTATTTTTCTTTTTCAAATGCTATTTGGTCTCCAGACAAGTTGATCTCCCACTCTGGTTACTGATGTACTCTATCTAGTCTGACTCCTTTTAAGATATATTCAAAAAATGTATTTTCTCTATTTCTCTTTCCTGGTTACCTCCCCACATCTTACTGTCTAAAATCAGGCACGCTTTTTCCTTCTTTAATAATATTTGAAAACATATCAAGCCAAATTTGCCAGACTCATGAGTTTAGGCATGAGGACAATTTCAGAGAGTTATTTTTCGTTTTGTTTTTTTATTAAAATTGGGATAACACGGGTTAATAACATATAATTTTCAGGTATACAAGATTATAATTCAGCTTGTGTCCTCTGTTGTGTGGTCCCCACCCAAAGTCTAGTTTCCTTCCCTTATCATATATTTGATCGCCTTTACCCACTTTGCCCCCCACCCTCCATCCCTTCTTTCCCCTCTGGCAACCCCTATTCTGTTATCTGTATTTATGAGTTTGTTTTTGTTTTGTTAGTTTTTTCTTACTTTTTGTTTTATATTCTACATATGAGTGAAACTACTTTTATTGTCCTTTTTTATCTGACTCATTTCACTTAGCATAATCTCAAGATACATCTATATTGTCACAAATGGCAATATTTCATTCCTCTTTATGGCTGAAAAGTATTCCATTGTGTGTGTGTGTACATGTGTGTGTGTGTGTGTGTGTGTGTGTGTATCACATCTTCTTTAATCACCCATCACTGGACACTTAGGTAGTTTCCATGTCTTGGCTGTTGTAAATGATGCTACAGTGAGCATAGGGGTATGAAGAAGCAAATAAGTGTTTTCATAATTTCGGGTAAATACCCAGAAGAGGGATTGCTGGATCATATGGTGGTTGTATTCTTAACTTTTTGAGGAGCCTCCATATTGTTTTCCATAGTGGCTGCACTAATTTACATGCCTGCAAACAGTGTACGAGGGTCCCCTTTTCTCCACAGTCTCTCCAACACTTCTTATTTCTTGTCTTTTTTATATTAGTCAATCTAATACATGTGAGGTGGTATCTCATTTGGGGTTTTGATTTGCCTTTCCCTAATAACTAGTGATGCTGAACAGCTTTTCATACACCTGTTGGCCACGTGCACATCTTGCTTGGAGAAATGTGTGCCCATTTTTTAATTGGAGTGTTTTTTGTTTTTTCTGCATTGTGTGAGGTCTCCATGTATTTTGGCTATAGCCCCTTATCAGAAGTATTGTTTGTAAATATCTTCTTCCATTCAGTTGGTTCCTCTTTCTTTTTGTTGATGGTCTCTTGCTGTGCAGAAGTTTTTTAGTTTGATGTCATTCCATTCATGTTTGCTTTTACTTCTCTTGCCTTTAGGGTCAAGTTCACAAAAACCCCCGAGAGACCAAGGTCCATAAGTTTAGTGCCTGTAACATAAAACAATATGTTTTGTTTTATTGTTTCAGGTCTTACATTCAAGCTTTAATCCATTTTGAGTCAGTTTTTGTGTATGGCGTCAGATAGTAGACTAGTTTCATTCGTTTGCATATGGTTGTCCAGTTTTCCTAATGCCATTTATTGAGGAGACTGTCCCTTCTCCAGTGTTTATTCTTAGCTCCTTTGGCAAAATTAGTTGTCCACATATGTGTGGGTTTATGTCTGGGCTTCTAATTTTATTCCATTGGTCTTTTGTCTGTTTTTCTGCCAGTACCATACTGTTTTGATTACTGTAGCTTTGTAGTGTAGTTTTAAGTCAGGGAGTATGATACCTCAAGTTTTATTCTTTTTTTTCTCAGGATTTCTTTGGCCAGATGGCTACGTGTGAAAGAAAATTTTAGGAGCCTAATTTAAAAGGAAAAAGAAAACTGTGACTATATGGAACAGCTTAAAACTTGTGAAAAATAGTATCTACAAACTGACATGGTTATAAGTAAAGCTTGTGCTTGGTTTTTCCACAGAGGAGAATTGCTTTTAAAAATGAATAAACCTCTTAAAGCAAAAGAAGCATATCTTAAAGCACTGGAGTTGGACAGAAATAATGCAGATCTTTGGTACAACTTGGCAATTGTTCACATTGAACTTAAAGAACCAAATGAAGCTCTAATAAACTTTAATCGTGCTTTGGAACTAAATCCAAAGCATAAGCTAGCATTATTCAATTCTGCTATATTAATGCAAGAATCAGGTATGTTTTCTCAAAATATTTCTATATTTAAACACATTGTAGTTTGAAATATAATAAAACCTTAACAAATTTATACTAACTGTAACATTTTATGAATGGATAGTTTATATCAAACTGTATAAATTATTTATAGGAATATTTAACATACTTAAAATAAACCTCTCAAGTCATATTCATTGACATATATGATACTAATTGTTAGTTCTTCTGGTATATGTTAAGATGGATTTTTTTTCAGGCAGTCTATTAAGCTTTATTAATCTATTCTGTCATTTTATACATGGAAGTATAATCTCTTATACATAAATATAGTGTTTAAATAATCTGAACTTGTAAAAATTTTAACATAATTATTTCTAGGAAGCGAAAAGCATTATATGTTTTAGAAAAAATAATTCTATTTTTATCTTGATTTATCAGACCATTTGGTATCGTTTTATATCACTTTACTATTTTCTGAGATATTATTGTAATTGGCTATGTTTTCTATAACTTAGTAAAACTAAATTACTAATTACTGTAAATCAGTATCTTTGACATATAGACATTTTAGTCTAAGAAAGTAGCATATAGATTTATAATCTTAATTTTTATGTTTGGAAAATCTGTATTTATATTTTTTAGTTAGTTCTTAGGTACTTTTTTAAGCTTTTGCAAAAAATGAACGATTCTTCAGAACATACTATTTTAGAGCTAAAGAGGACCTTCGAGTTTACTTTTGCCAGCCTTCTTTTATTTAGTAGATTAGAGAGTGAGGACCAAATAGACCTATTAACTACCCTAACTTCTTATTTCCGGTGTAGTAACTAGTACAAGATAAGAACTTAAGTCTACTGACTTACTTTCAAATTTTCTTTATCCATCATATTATCAAATAAAAGAATTGAGGGAGGTCTTTATGCCTGCTGTTCAAAGAAAGTGAAAATTTAGAGAAGTGCTAATATTTTTGTAAAGTTAGCTGTCTTTAGTAATCACAAAAGATCCCCATTGTCCAACCCTAGATTGTACCTTAAGGTTTGTAGTTATAGAACTTGAATTTATTTGCATTTATTTGCAATATAGATTATTTTAAATATTTGTGTACTAAATCCTAATTTATATTTATACTTATAAGCTTTATATTTAATGGTATACTTTTACCTTTGAAACGTCCTAAAGAATTTAAAATAACATGCAAAAAAACTTAGTAAGACTGAAACATTTTGTTTATCCAGTGTTAATGTCTCCTAAGCCTTTTTACATATATCTCATGTATATCTTAGAAAATTCAATAAGCTAGCCCAGAGAAATTTAAATAACTTGTTCAGTGTATAAAGTCACAATGTTAACAGAACCAAGTTTGAGTATATAGGTATATATCTGTTTCTTTTTAATTGTCTTTTCTTCCTCTGCTACTCCCAGTTAGCTTCTAAACTGTAAGGAGGTATTTTGCCCCTTTTGGTTTTTGACGCCCTCTTACTGTTTTAAAATTTAGGAAATGAGCTATCATTTCAGTGTTTCAAACACAGTATTTCCTATGAAGACTTTGTGGTTTTTACAAATCAACATTGCTATTGATTTAGATACAGCAATTAGTTGTTTTGATGCTGTCTTTTTGTAATCCTAACTAGACAAAATATGAAAGTGGCTTTTTCCCTCAGATGTAATTTATTTGCTAACAATACTTTTTTTCTTTAAAAATATTATTCATAGGTGAGGTTAAAGTCAGACCTGAAGCTAGAAAAAGACTTCTAAGCTATGTAAAAGAAGAGCCACAGGACGCTAATGGTTATTTCAATCTGGGAATGCTGGCCATGGATGACAAAAAAGACAGTGAAGCAGAGATGTGGATGAAGAAAGCCATAAAATTACAAGCTGACTTCAGAAGTGCTTTGTTTAATCTGGCTTTGCTGTATTCTCAGACTGCAAAGGAATTACTGGCTTTGCCAGTTCTGGAAGAGTTACTCAGATACTATCCTGATCATATTAAGGGCCTCATTTTAAAGGGGGACATTCTGATGAATCAAAAGAAAGATATACTTGGAGCAAAAAAATGTTTTGAAAAGATTTTGGAGATGGATCCAAGCAACGTGCAAGGAAAACACAATCTTTGTGTTGTTTATTTTGAAGAGAAGGATTTATTCAAAGCTGAAAGATGCCTGATTGAAACATTGAGATTAGCACCACATGAAGAATATATTCAGCGCCATTTGAATATAGTCAGGGATAAAATTTCTTCATCCAGCTTAATAGAACAGCCAATATTCCCACCTGCTAAGACTTCAGGTGTAAAAGGAGAAAAAGTTCCAACTGAAAATGTAAAAGAAATCAGAAGTGAACCCCGACCCACACAGATAATAAAAGCAAATGATAATAAAAGTCAGTCTAAATCCAACAAACCGGTAGGAAAAACTATAGACAAAGAGACCCCCCACAAAACAACAAAAGAAATCAAAGAAATTGAGAAGAAAAGAGTTGCTGCTTTAAAAAGACTAGAAGAGATTGAGCGTATTTTAAATGGTGAATAGCATTACTCTATATCTTACTACCGTGGTTTCAAAGAACTTAATGTGTATCATGTGACTGCTTACACTGGGAGCTTTGAAAAATAGCAAGGGCTCATAAGAGCCTGTCATGAGCTGCCTCTACATAGGATCACAATAAGATGTTTATTAAAGACCTATCTTACCCCAGGGTATGTATTATCTAAGATATGGCTGTAGTTTTCTAAGTTTTGGTGAATGCAGCAGATAAATATTAAATTATAGATGGCAAATTTGTATGTTTTGTTAGAGAAGGAAGAGTCTTCTGGCAGAATAATCTTGACTATTCTCAAAAATAGTCTGAGGCCTGAATGATAATCCCATGGGGTTAAATCCTACATTTGCTGTTTTATTCTGTGAATTCCCATTTATTAGCTGACTTCATTTTTCCTTTACCTGTTGGAATCTGGCTGTGGTTTGAAAACAGTTACTGAACACATTCTTCTTTCTTCAGTGACCTTCTGTTTAATCAGTTGACTTTGCACTACAAAAGAATACTGGCTTTATGTTGTATCCTTTTGTTGATTTTTACAAGGAATGCCAGATGAACATTTTAAAATAAGTCATGTGACATATGAGCTTAAGAATGTATTTTCACAATTGTGTGCTTGTCCTTCACTCTCAAATGCAATTTTTAATGAGGTAGTTTTAAATATATGTACGTACAACACATTTCTAATGGTGCTCATATATACTGTATATTTGTTTTGTTACATAAAAACGAATTCCACAGCATGAACCACATCACATAATCATGATTATCTTGACCTACACTCCCCAAACTATTCATGTTTATTAGTTATATTGAGAAGTCTCAATAACTAACTGTTTAAACTTTTGAGTTAAAACATAGTAAGTTTCATTTTCATCTTAGTGTTATCTCTCCAGTGTTATTTGAATGTTAATTTTGTTTTCAAAAACACACCTTAATCATTCTTTAGATACCTTAAGTAACTAAATTGAGTTCTGTTTAACTGAAGGCAAACAAAGTGACACAAAGTTTATTTTTAAACACTAAGTTCTTGATATTTTGTTATGGTGTATATTTTTATTAAATATTTATTTTGACTACTGAGCTTTCATAAAAATTTTAAAGCTGTTTTAATTCTATCAAGTATGGAGAACAAATTGCTATTGCATTTTCCTATATGTGTATATATTACAGTTTAACCAAAATTCCATCAGTCTTGGGCTGCTGTCCAGCTATAAAAGATAATTAGCCTAATACAGGATTAATGAATTGGTCTGTTGGTTTTAGTACATATAAATCTGAAAACTGTTAGGTTGAAGAGTAGATACTAATCAAATTTATTAATTTAAATCTAATTTTTTTCTTGACTTAAAATGCATTACAAATGCATTTCATAATAATAAAGTTGGTGTTTTGATTTAAAATGTTAAAGCTAAAGCTGTCCTAGGATAGTAACAAATATCTAATTATGCAGTATTTCAGGTTTTTTAGATGACTAATTTCTAGTTATGTATTACATATTCCTGTAACTTTTTTAAATAAATATTTTATAAATAGGTCACAGGTAACATGGTCTCCATTAAGGACGCACTCTAACTAGGTTCTGTGAGGCTCTCTCATAGATTTTTTTTTTTTTTTAAGGCAATAGGTAAGCACTGACTTAAGCTCTCTCGTAGATTTTTTTTTTTTAAGGCAAAAAGTAAGCACTGACACTAATGGTAGTTAATTCTTGATGAAGAAGACTCTTAATCATTAAAGCAATACCTAATTTCACTTACTAAATTATGGCTTTGTGACTCTAAATACAAGGTGGAGAATACCTCATATACTATGACTTGAAAAATGAAATCCATGGCATTCTTGTCTTTTTCACATAACTTGAGAAAAAATTTCTGAGTATGATCTCTTATTTTATAGTAGGAAGTGAGTATAGTTCAGAGGAGTGGAAGGAAATCTTTCATGACAGCATACCATAATAAAAGCTTTGAATAATATTTTAATAAAGATATAACTATTCAAAAGATGAAAGATATATTAATGTTAGCCAATGATTTTTATTAAAAAAAAAAGTTCCTCCTAATTAACACTTAGGACAGTGCCTACCATGTAGGAAGTGCTCATACATTTGAATTTTAAATTATTTATTTAAATAAAATCCATCCTGAGTAATAATTTTTCCAAATCAATGTTTGTCAACCCTCCTTTATATTAGAATCATTTGGAGGGCTCTTACTATGGACCCCACCCCACAACAGTTAAATATGAATTTTTTAGGAGTGGAGCCATTTTTAAGTTTTTCTAAAAATTCTCCTGAATGATTCTAATGTGTTGTCAGGATTAACAATCACTGCTCTAAATTCATTCAAGACAATCTTCTTATCTCTTCTGTATTAACCTTTTAAATGACTGTGTAACACAATTAAGTTTTGATGTTTCACGTTCTATTCAGGAATACGCTCTTCTGATGACTAGTACAGTAAGTCCTCACCTAACATTGTCAGTAGGTTCTCAGAAACTGTGACTTTAAGTGAAACAACATATAATGAAATCAATTTTACCATAAGTTAATTGATACAAAAAGAATTAAGTTCTTACAGCATATTTCTGGTCACAAAAACATCACCAAACTCTTAAATAAAGACCTAGAACACTTTCATTATTAAACGGTGAAATAACTGTGAACTATGCATACATTTAAGAAAGAGTAATAAAAACAAGATGATTTTCCAAAACATCATTTTTAGTTCAGGGTCCAGGGGGCTCAAAGCCACTCCAGGCAGCTCAAGGCAGAGACAGGCACCAACCCTCGACAAGACGCCCTTCCATTGAAGGGCGCATTCACACCCACGCACTCAGACTGGCACAATTGAGACATGCCAATTAACCTCGTGCACATCTTTTGTCGATGGGAGAAAACCAAGCACCTGGAGAAAACCCCTGCAGACATGGAGAGAATGTGTAAACTCCACAGAGTGGCCCCAGCTGGGAATTGATTTTTTTTGTTATTTCATCGATGTTACAACATCAGAAAAGACATTGAACAAAACGTTTCTTGAGAACCTGCTGTATTCCATCTTAAATTCCATCAAGCTTACTTATGTGTAAGATGATTATTTCTTTTTAAATTCATAATAGAAATTTTATTCAGTCTGTTCACGTGAAAAAAGTAATAGCTTTTTCTTTGCAACTGCCTTTTTGGGAAAATGGAGGGTAGGGACATTTTAATCCAGTTCACTAACCTATGGTTCAGAGTTGCGAGCATCTGTAAATTTGGAAAAGAAAGCTTAATAGGTTTGTGAGCTAGTGAAGGATGTGGTTTCAGTTCTCATTGTTTGATAAAAGAATCTACTCCCCTAAAGTTCTAGGAAAGCTTTGACAATCCCCAACAAGCAATTACATTACTACATGGCTTCTCAGAAGGAAGAATTAAGTTTTTCTTATGTTGCTTTAGATGTGTTTCCTTATGAACATTCAGAATTGGGAACTTATTAAGCTTATTTTATGAGGTTGACGACTTGAAGGATAAAATGTGTTTGCAATTTTGTGTTTACTTTTGTGTAAATATTTGGTATGTGAATTACACAATTATATTAAAACCTCGTGGCTTTCACGACATCTAATTTGAGCTCAACTTCATGTTACAGGATACTTCTTTAAAGATGCTTCACTGAAAAATCTGAAAATATAGATTTGTATGTCAATTTATACTTCAGAAATCCATATATTTGTCATTTATTTTTTTAAAAAACCTGCCTGCATGAGTAATTAGTATTTAAAATGAATCCACCAAAATATCTGGTAACTTTGTCCAAAATTTGACCTGTTAAAAGCTGTCAGCCATCTATGTTAAGGGTTCATAAGAAAGTAGTTTAAAATTATGTGCATTTTATATTACTGTGGTGTCTGTGTGTACCATATTTCTAAATATTCACTATTAAATTGATACTTTTTAAAGCCTTAAACTGAACTGCCTTTTAGTGTTCAAATGAAAAAGATAATAATGTATTGCGATATCTGTCCCCACAAAGGAAGACCTAGGAGGTAGTTTTATTGGCAATCATCTGAGAAAAGCGTGTGTTAAAGTAGTTCCTAACAGTGATACATTTTCAACCCTGAATGACAGAAACTCAAGAAAATGAGATGGTTATGTCGAATGTTATACTCGATTGGAAGTCAGTGTAGTGAAATAATTAGGAATTTAAGCTGTGGATCTGCCTGGATTCAAATCTTGGTACCACATTTACTAGTATAACTTAAGGGAAGTTGTTGAAACTTTATGTCCTCAGTTTCCTCATCTGCAAGTTGGGGGAAATACTCATCAAATTAAGATAAATATATCTCCTAGTGCATTAAATTGGCAGGTATCTTTATAACTATAAATAGTGTGTGCTCAGCCATGTACACTATAAATAGCCTTTACCACGTGTTTGACAAAGACCACAGTTAACATCACTTAGTGAATTGTGATTTTAAAAAGCCATGAATGATTTGATATGATTGACTTAATTTTATGTGGTGCCAAGAATGAAATTAACAGGTGTAACCAATAATACTGATCTATCCATCAAGTGCTGTCTTGACTATATTTAATTGTGGTATGATGGTATTGCATTGTCAGACTGGAAAAGCTAAAGAAACAAAATGGTTTTCATTTTGCTGGCCTTATTAGTGGACAACTTTTCTAACAAGTAGTCATTAACTGTTACCAGGTGTTACTATCTATTTCAGGAACATGGCAGTATGCTTACACGTCAGAAGTATCATTTAATTCTATGCCTTTTCTAAATTGATTTTGTTTAAATAAATTCAGCAAATGGAAAAATGTATAATATACCAGGGGTGCCAAAAAAAATGTATGCACATGACTTGTATTCATCTTTTGTTATCTGTAAATATTGAGTATTACAATTTTAATACAGTTTTTTTCCTTTCTTAAAACTTGTATATATATTTTTGGCACCCTCTGTATATTTATATTTAATACATTAATATATTTAAATTGCTTAGGCCAGTTCTTGGCACATAGTAAATAGAATTAGTTACTAAATCGCAAGGCTGAGACTTGCATTCAATGCCTATGATCTGAATTATATGTGTGTTAGCAGAGGTAATGTCACTCATTGGGCAATGTAGCAAGCAAATTATTAGAAATCTAATATTCATGCATATTCATTAGCCGCCAAGCCAACAGGTACATGCCTTAAATAAAATGTATTTATTAAATATTAAATTTATAAATTAAATTTGTTTAATTATTAAAACACACAAGTAAGAATTCCTACTAAGACACCTTAAAATTGTAGTACCTTGATATTTTGCTGTTCACTGCCATCAGGGAGGTAACACAAGATAAAATATTAGTGCCAGAAGTCTCTGAAGGCTTGATCACCGGTGAATTCATGTTCTTTGGAACCCACTTCCGATGAATAACATTTCTGTGACTATGCCAATGGATAGCATACGTAGTTCCCATCAAGTAGCTTGTAAGCTTGTATTCTATAAGAACCTGGCTCCTGCATGTTTCTGCCTTGAACCCCTCAGCAAACCGTTCTGGTTTGCCCTTTCTTAAAAACTTTCATGCTTAAAACTCAGTCTTTACTCCTTCCTTCCTCCGTGGCTTTAGTTTCTGATATTAGGAAATAGTCTAATTAAATTAATACATACCAAAGTGTGAATGACAGGTGCATCTTATTAACCATCTCAAACAGTTAATTGAAGGGAACATCTTGTTTTGTAAAGTTTCAGGCAGTGTAGTGGGAGCTATTTGAGGGTTAAGGAGTTTCTCCACCAGTCTGTCTAGCTAAGAAAATAATTGAGAGAGGCCACAGAAAAGCTTGGTAACTACAACATGGCCACAAGGTCCAGTTTCTGCTGGGCCCTGGCAGGCCCGGTGACTACACTTTGGGAGTGGTATCAGAGTACCTCGATTGTCAGCAGACTTGGATCAAGGCCCAGTGGTGGTATCTGTAAAATTAATTCCTGGGCACTGGATACAGTGTGTACATTTTTAATGCACGATCTTTTTATATGATGTTTCCTTCAGTGCCTCTACATTGTCATTTGCAGGTTCTTTCTCTGCATATCTCTTCCACACTTTCTTGATTTCTGCTTCTTGGAACAATGGTTTCAGCTATACATGATTCTAAGTCTTCAGCCCAACTTTTCTCTAAGCACCAGAACCGTGAACCCAGTGGTCTAATTATTAATAAACATCCCACAGGCATTGAGTACCTCTAGCCCCTCTTCCAGACCTCAGGCCTATGTGATACTAATTTAACTCTGCCTAAGAGAAAGAAAGAAAAAAGAAAACATATCCAACTTAGAGCAGAGATAGGAGGTTAGGAAGAGACCAAAGGGACATGAGATCTTGCTAATGTATCTACTCAAAACTGGCAAAGTTTAAGACATCCATAAGGCAAATAAATGTAATTGTGGGGCTTAGATTAAAAACAAATACTCCAAATATATGGAAAGAAGTTGTGATTTAATCTATCAGAAAACCCCCTTTCCAATGCAATGTAGTAATGGGGTGGGCCAACTAGGAAATGCAGTATGAAAAGTGTTAGACTACACACTAGTATAGCAGGAATTAAAGAATGTAAATGAGTTAGACCCAACAAACACAAACTTGACGAGTTCTATTTTTAATATTTTAATTATATTCCATTTTACATAATACATATTTAATTGAATTATAAATAGTAACGTTCAACAATATGTTGTCTACAGAACAGTTGAAAATATGTAGGAAAGTTAAAAGCATGACAAAAAACGTCTACCAGTAAAAATCAACCAGGGCAACCTGGAGTAGCAATTTTAATATATGACAAAATAGAATTTAAGGTCAAAAGGCAAAAAGACCTAGGGGAAAATAAATGATGTCTACTGGTAAAAGGAATAAGAAAATATGTCCATCATAAATATATATGTCACAGAATGTTAAAACTTAAAATCAAGCAACACCAAACAATAGTACAGGGAAGTAGATGAATTAGAAATTATAGCTGGAGATTTTATCAAAACTCTCTGAGAAGCTAATGGATCAAGCAGAGAAAAAAAATAGTAGATAGAGGCCTAAATAATGTCTGAACTATTAAATTTTTACAGAATTTCACACTTAATAAAGAATATTAATTATTTTCTAGCACATACAGAATATTTACGGAAGTAGACTATGTCAGGCCACAAAGGAAACCTCAGTAAATTCCAAAAGACTGATACTCTTTGACCATAATACAAACGTACACAGTAACACAAAACTGGAAGCAACACTGAAGCTCATCAGGAGGGAAATGGTGGATAAACAAGTTGTGGAATACTCAATGAAATACTGTCAGCAATTACAGAAAACGACGAAAAACTTATACACAACTACATAGGTGAATCTCTGAGCAAAAGAAGCCATACACAAAAGAGTACGTTATGTATGATTTCATTTATATGAAATCCCAGAACAGACAAATCTACAGTGGATGCCTTGAACTACAGGGTGGGGATGGTAGCTAAAGAACCCAAGAGAACATTTTAGGGTAATGAAAATATATCCATTACCCAGTAATTCCACTCTAAGATATACTGATAAAGTGCATAAACGTGCACTAAAACACAAGAATATTCTTAGCATATTATTTGTACGAGTCCCAACCTTGAAATCACCAAAATAGTAATGAAAAGTAGACAGGATATTTAAATTATAGTCATACAATGAAATGTTATGAATATACAGTAAGTATGGATGAACTGCTACATGTAACAACATAGATAGATGTCACAAATAATTAGATAAGAAAGTGAAACACAAAGTTACTACTGTATGATTCTATTTATGTGAAGTTGACAACCTGGCAAGAAGAATTTGTGCTGTTACAAGTCAGGATAGTGGTTAACTTAGAGAAGGAAATTGGTTGGTTGTTGTGAGGAAGCATGAAGCGTGGGCCTTGACGTTCAGGTTTTGTTCTGTTTCTTGATCTGGGTGATGTACGCACACATAGGTTCGATTTTTGACCATTTGGAATATATGCTCTTTTTTGGATGGATAATAAACTTCAAAAAAAGTTTAATAATGTTAAAAGATGTATTAAAGGAAATAGAAAATACAATAAAAATTTAGGTGTAATGTATACAAAAAAATCCCACAATCTCAGTTTAGTAAGAAATAAATAAATATCAAATGCAAGGAATGACTGGAAGAATGTACAGTAGACTATAAATTTTACAACTGCTTTATTGAGATAATTGACATAGAATGAACTACTCGTATTTACAGTTTGTTTGGTTTTGAAATACACACACCTGTGAAACAATCACAACCATGGTAATGAACATTTTCATCACCCCTCCGTCCTCCCCTCAGTCTCAAGTAGAGCATCTTTGAAGGCCTGAGGGGGAAAAAAAAAAAACCACAAAAGAAAAGCTTTAAAAACTCAGAATTCTACATCCAATAAGAATAGCCTATCAGTTTGGAAGTGAAGTAAATAAATTTTCAAATAAAACTAAAATAAGAGAATTTGTTGCAAGCAGACCTGCATTACAAGAAATGCTAAAGAAAGAACTTCGGGGTGGAGGGAAAAATGATGACATATAAAATCTAAGATCCTAAGAAAAGAATGAAGTAGTAACATCAGAAATAGTAAATATCTGGATAAATGCTAAACCATTTGGTTTTTACGATCTTCCTCTTAATTTCTTTATTATACATATAACCCCTCCCTCCCAGCCCCACCAGTACATCGCTGATCTGCTGTCTGCCTCTATAGATTAGTTTACCTTTCCTACAGTTTCATATAATTATATCATTTCCTTTATTTGTTGTTGTTGTTGTTGTTATTGTTTGTTTGGCTTTTTCCATGCTGAGATGGACTGAATGTTTGTGTTTCCCCCAAATTCCTATGTTGAAGCCTTAACAATGTGATGGTATTTGGAGGTGGAGCTTTGGGGAGGTAATCAGGTTTAGAGAACTTCATGGCGGATGTGCCCGAGATGGGATTAGTGTCCTTATAAGAAAAGGAAGAGAGATCAGTTTGCTCTCTTCCCCCATCTCCATAGAAGGACGCAATAAAAAGTGCTGTCTGCATGCCAGGGAGAGGCTTCTCACCAGAAATTAAACCTGCTGGCACCTTGATCTTGGACTTCTCAGCCTCCAGAACTGTCAGAAATAAATGTCTGCGTAAGCCACCCAGTCTTTATCATTTTGTTAGAGCAGCCCAACCTAAACCGCACTGGAATAATTACTTTAAGACTCATCTCTATTGCTGCATGTATCAATAGTTCATTTATTTTTAGTACTAAATAATATTCCATTGTATGGACATACCACAGTTTTTCTTCACTCATCTGTTGATGCACATGCAAATACAAATTTGTACCTCTGTCTGGCACAGTGATCTTTATTTTCTCCTTATATATTTTTAAAATACTAACCAATAAAAATATAATTCTATTATTTGTAGTTTGCATTTTCCGACTGTCTACCTGAAATCTACTCCACTTCTGCAAGTGACCATTTGGGGGGTTAGTCCTCCCACGTGATCAGTCCACGGGTTTCTGGAGGTGTAGAGACCAGATTATATAATTCAGACCTAAGTCATCTAATCATTCAGCATTTGGTATTTATTGACCCCTCTACTGTCATTCATTTAGGAATGTCACCTTGACCAAATCAAAGCCAATGAAATGACCCATGATTTTGCTAATAGTTCATTGACTTAAAATGAGAGAGAATGTAAGATTAAAATTATGGGAACCATCTTCCCACTGTAAAGAGAGATCCTATGTAAGAATAGAGCCAAGATATGGAGTAGAGCATAAGGAATAGACACAGTGGAAATGTAACAGCTATATCTGATGTCAGAGGGGTAGTAGATTGGGGGAGGGGATTATCACTGTGTGAGGGGTGTAAATGTCTAACTATTATATTGTTTTGTGCACCTAAAACTGATAATAATAGTAAAAAAGAAGAGAGCCAAGATAGACTAGACAGATCATAGAGGTAAGACATTCAGTCACAGTGATGTCGTTAGAGACCTAGTAAGACTGCATCTGAAAAGACAAAGTGAGTGTCACTCAATCCCAGTCTTGGAAGTTAGCATTTTGATTACATGTAAGTAAAACAACTTGTAAAACTGCCCATTGTGTGTCCTGTGCTGAACAAGGCAACAAGATTAAAGACATTGTTTTGAAAACTTGAGGATGCTAGGGCCTTTAATAAGGTCAAACAAGAATGAGAAAGTTTTAAGCTGGCTCCATTCCATCTGAAAACAGAGATCAATGAATATTTCTTTGGTATATGGGTCCTTTGTACCTGCAGTCTGAAGTCTAAGACAGCTGCAACTACAGTAGGAGCATTGGCAAGGGTCAGCAAGCCCAATTCTCTGTCCCAAGCTAACACTAACTCAAGCAAAATCAGAGGTAGGAGACTCGTCAAGAATGGGAGTTGAGAAAATAGTACTCTATTACCTCAGGTCCCTACCACATTCTTTAAGCAGTCATTGCCCGCGAAGGTGATGAACTACTCCCACCAGCAAGATGCAGCCAAGGGCACAGATACTAAGAAAAGGGACATTCAGCTCAGGGCTAAAAGGATTGGCAGTGCATTGTGTCTGTATTAGCTTCCTAGGACTGCGGCTAACAAAGTGCCACAAACTTGGATGTCTTAAAACAACACAAATTTACTGTCTCACGATTCTGGAAACTAGACGTCTGAAATCAAGGTGTGAGCAGGGTTTATTCCTTCTGGAAGCACCAAAGGAGAAACTGTTCCATAGTTTCTGGAAGTTCTGGCCGTTGTCAGCAATCTTTTGAGTTCTTTGTCTTGTAGATGTATCACTTTGATCTTTGACTCCATCCACAGGGCACTGTGTGTGTGTGTGTGTGTGTGTGTGTGTGTGTGTGTGTGTCCTCTTCTTAATTATTAAATTAAGGGCCCACTTTAGTACGACCTCATCTTAACTAATTATATCTGCAAGGACCCTCTTTGAAAATAAGGTCACATTCTAAGGTACAAGAACATCCATTTGCCCTGTTTCTAGTGCCATTTTGAAACCCATCCAGGGGTGCTCCATTCGAGGGAAACATGTGATCTGCACTGATGGAAATAAGTATATTCCATCTCATGGCTGTAGTCATTTGCAGCCAAATTCAGGAATTTGTACATGACTTAATCAGAATTAGTAAGCCGTTGGAATTTACCAGAATCTCTTGCTGCTTTTCCACTGTATTTGTTTGAGAGACAAAGTCTAGAACTAGAGCAGCCATCTTTAAAAAGGAGAAGGCATGGAATCTGACAGTAGAGGATCATGATGTATAAACAGAAACAACAGAAAGAATCTGGGTCTCGGTGACATCGTTTGGTGCCCTATCATGATGCAGTAGAAGCCAAAAATTGTATTTTTATTTTTATAGGCCAGAAGCCTATAAAAAGTCTTTGTTCTTAAACCTTTTTGGATTGGGTTTTCTGTCACATGAAATTTAATAAAACCTATTGACACATACTTTTTAAACATCGAAATATGTTTTCAATGCTTTATAATCCAAGAAAAACTTTTTTCAAAGCAACATGTTGTTTTTCTGGAGTTAATCTGATATTAATCAAAGACAGATTTGAACTGATAAAATTTCACAATGGGAGGGAATATGAGGAAGTTTTTTTTCACGTTTTCTGGGTTTTGTATCCTCTTTCAAAAATCTGCGAAACATATAATGTGTGATTAATTCACTTTAAAAGGTTCTCATGATCCTTCTCCTAGTGTATCTCCTACCTTTCTACTCCTCACCCATTTCTCTCCAGCTCAACTAGCCTCCTTGCTGAGTTCCCACCTCAGGGGCTTTGCACTTCCCATTCTCTCCTCCTAGAACTCTTTTCTTTCACGTATCTGCATGGTTTCCTAAACTCATTTATATTTCTTGTCAAACACAATTGAACACCAAATGCAATGACACATTAAAGAACGTATAAGGGTAAAGAGCTGTGAAAGGGGTAACAATTGATTCTAGATCAGAATATAATAAGTGGAAAACTAATTCTTGAAAGATAATTATTACAAATGAAAAAGAAATAAATTAATTACCGTGGAGGCCATGTCTTCAAGTCCATTGTTCAAGGCACTGCCCTCCTAGAATGAATGTACCTGGTGTCGGCACATACAGGGGTAACTGTGGCAGGTTGTGGAGATTTCAGGGAGTAAAGTCAAGGGATTATTATTCTGTAAAATATGTTCTTTTAGTAATTTTTTCCTCTGTATGGTGTTCTCTTCCTTTTGGTGAGTGTGTTTTGGTCATTATTGCTTTGTCCTTAGTTATCTTTCTTCCAAGATGGTTTACAGTACATGTGGGATCATGTTTCGGAACACTCTTGAGAAGGTCTTCGAAAATATTGAATAGCTAAGTGTGACTGAGGTGGTGTTCAGAGGACAGGTTCTGTGAGGTAGACATTTTACTCATTATTTCAAAGCATAACTGGAATGATGAGACATAGAAACACAGCCCGAATTTCTATACAGAGGCCAGTGGGAAAGGAGCAGAAAGCCTCCATTAATACCTTTAAGTAGAAAAATGCAAAGAAGCCCTTGAGACTCACACATAGTTAGGACTAGGACATGGGATAGGCAGTAGAGGTAGTTCTTAAAGTATACAGATCCATGATGACAATAGTTTTTTGGTTTTTTTTTTTTCCCCCTCTTGTAGTCACCATTGCTCCTGTCTAGTATGATTTGGATCAAGGAAGACTAGGAGCCAGACATAACTTTAAAATGACTCAACAAGAGGGAACCCAGTGTCTTGATAAGCTTCTCAAAAAATTAAATGTTCGGTGAAAACAGAGAAGTTGAGTCAACTAAGCCACGGTGTGGGAACAGAGACAGGAGTGCAGTTTCCAGGCTCTCGGCCTCACGTGGAAAGGTGCTGGCTCAGGTAGTAAATGGCCATCAACTGTGATCAGATGGCCATCAGCTGTGGCTAGTTGGCCGTCAGCTGTAACCCGTAAGCCATTGGCCACTAATATAACTGCTGTGGCTACACTAGCAGAAAATGGGGGCTAGCAAGAAGATGGTGGCTGGCAAGCACGGATTGCAGTTAGCATGGCGGGTTGTGGACAATGTGGCTCCTGCTTCCTGTGTCTCCAACCAGCCACCAGCAAGAATACAGTGGTATGACTCTCCTATTTATGGCTCCATGGGTGTTCCTTTTTGGCCTCACCATATCCTGCGTTCTTATGTGGGGAGCGGGACCAGAGACCCCATAGGCCGGCCCGCATAACACACAGTTATTGAATAGAGAGACACTAGGTCACTTACCTGTAGAGCCCATTGCATTTTTAAGTCTCAGACGACCTGGAACATAGGATGATTGTGCTATGGTATACACAAACTATACTATGCTACTGGTATTTCCTCATATTCTTGTAAACCACGTCACTGAAGTTACATTAGTGTTTGTGTGTGTGAGCATATGTGAGACCCTAAATAGCCTGATTAGTACTTGTAGTACTGAAAATCTATTTAGTAATAAACAATTTTTAATGGGCCACATAGGTCCTTTAAGTATACCAGGTCTTACAGTTAAGTTTGCAAACTTTTTGCTGTGATGGTGCGAACTTTTTTTGGTATCAGAGGGATTATTCATTATGAATTTGTACCAACTGGACAAACAGTTAACTAAATTTACTATTTGGAAGTGCTGAAAAGGCTGCATGAAAAAGTTAGATGAAAACGACCTGAACTTTTCACCAACAATTCATGGCTCTTGCATCACGACAATGCACCAGCTCACACGGCACTGTCTGTGAGGGAGTTTTTACCCAGTAAACAAATAACTGTATTGGAACACCCTCCCTACTCACCTGATCTGGCCCCCAGTGACTTCTTTCTTTACCTGAAGATAAAGACAGTATTGAAAGGAAGACATTTGGATGACATTTGGGACATCAAGGGTAATACGACGACAGCTCTCATGGCCATTCCAGAAAAAGAGTTGCAAAATTGCTTTGAAGGGTGGACCAGGTGCTGGAGTCAGTGCATAGCTTCCCAAGGGGAGTATTTCAAAGGTGACCATAGTGATATTCAACAATGAGGAATGTAGCACTTTTTCTAGGATGAGTTGGCGAACTTTTAATTGTCAAAACTTCGTACATATTTTAGAAACCTAGATGATCGGATGGAATTTAAATAATTCTATTTTTTCTGTCTATAATACTTATATTTATTATTTAGAAAGTTGTTTGCTAAATATATTTAAATTAAGAAAATATTTATGTAATAATTAACATTTATTGACAAACTATACTAGGAATATAAGTACATTTTTCTCATTTGATTGTTTCATCAAAAGGGATCAAATTAGAACCCAGAAATAAAACCACATAAATATGGACAGATAATTTTTGACAAAGAAGCTAAAAACATACAATGGAGGAAAGACAGCCTCTTCAATAAATGGTGCTGGCAGAATTGGATAGCTACGTGCAAAAGAATGAAACTGGACTGTTATCTGTCACCATGTACCAAAATTAATTCAAAATGGATCAAAGACTTAAGCATAAGACCTGACACAATAAACTGCATAGAAGAAAACATAGGTACTAAACTTATGGACCTTGGGTTCAAAGAGCATTTTATGAATTTGACTCCAAAGGCAATGGAAGTAAAAGGTAAAATAAACAAATGGGACTATATGAAACTTAAAAGTTTCTGCACAGCAAAAGAAACCATCGACAAAATAAAGAGGCAACCGACTGAATGGGAGAAGATTTTTGCAAACAGTTCCTCCGATAAGGGTGTAATATCCAAAATATACAAGGAACTCATGAAACTCAGCAACAAGAAAACAAACAACCCAATTGAAAAATGGGCAGAGGACCTGAAGAGACATTTCTCCAAAGAGGACTTACAAATGGCAAATAGACATATGAAAAAATGCTCAACATCACTAACCATCAGAGAAATGCAAATAAAAACCACAATAAGATATCACCTCACCCAAGTCAGAGTGGCTATCATCAACAAGACAAATAGCAACAAGTGTTGGAGAGGCTGTGGAGAAAAAGGAACCCTCATACACTGTTGGTGGGAATGCAGACTGGTGCAGCTGCTATGGAAGGCAGTGTGGAGGTTCCTCAAAAACTTACAAATAGAATTACCATATGACCCAGCAATCCTTCTCCTGGGTATCTACCCAAAGAATTTGAAATCATTTCTACATAAAGACATGTGTGCTCCAATGTTCATTGCAGCTTTGTTTACGGTGGCCAAGACATGGAAACAACCAAAATGTCCTTCGATAGATGAATGGATAAAGAAGTTGTGGTACATATACACAATGGAATACTATTCGGCGTTAAGGAAAGATGATATAGGAACATTTGTGACAACATGGATGGATCTCGAGAGTATAATGCTAAGCGAAATAAGTCAGACAGAAAAAGCAGAGAACCCTATGATTTCACTGATATGTGGTATATAAACCAAAAACAAGACAAACAAATGAGAAACAAAAACTCATACACACAGACAATAGTTTAGTGGTTACCAGAGGGTAAGGGGGGGTGGGGGGTGGGAGATGAGGGTAAGGGGGATCAAATATATGGTGATGGAAGGAGAACTGACTCGGTGTTGAACACACAATGGGATTTATAGATGATGTAATACAGAATTGTACACCTGAAATTATGTAATTTCATTAACAATTGTCACCCCAATAAATAAATTTAAAAAATATGTATTATTAAACATCTGATAATAAAAAAGGGATCAAATTATAATTTACATTTTAAAATTGATAAAATTAAGGTTTAGAGAGGTTAAATAAAATACCCAAGGATACAGCTAATGGAAAATTCAGGTTTTGAACTCAGATGTATCTGACTATGAAATCTGTTAATTCCACTGGGCTGTTCTACTTCATTACATATTGCCAGTTTATTGGTGAGCACTCATTTTTTAAACACTTATTTGTTTAATAATAGCTGTCGTATATTGAGTACCAACTCTAACTTGTCAGAAATACTGCATAATATAAAAAAAGACATGTAAATGAATAATTGTAATAATACCTGAAAAAATACATACAATTAAACAGAGGATTCCAAGAGGCGCATGCTTTGAAAGGCATGAGAAAACTGAGTCTGACTAAGGAAGAGCAGATTCAAGTAATCCATCTCATAGCCATTCTGTCACATGCCCAATGAATGGAATAAAAAAAAAGGTTGAGTGGCATATATTATTTACATTCTTTCTCTTTCTCCCTTGGAGCATGAAATTTAATTCAAGTAATTTCAATGTGACCAGAATGGAATTCCAGTATGCTGCAAACATGCAAGAAATGTTTTGAATGTGTATCCCTTTTGCACTGCAGAGTCATTTTTAGCACAATGCCCAAAGTTTGTATGATAGAATGGGAACTGCTCTTTATACACTGTGTCATTTAATCCTCAGAACACCCCTATTATATAAGTAGGCCTTAGTTCTATTTTACAGGTGAAGGATACAGGTTCAGAGAACTGGCACTTGTCCCAATGTGCATACAAACAATGAACAATTTTTATAAAAGTGGCTGATTATATATGAGTAAATAAATTTATGAGTCAGCTGACTGTCTTCTCCTGTTGGTTGTGAACTCCCTAGTATCATGGTTGTGGGAAGGCTGCATAATGCCCCTCTCCCCAAAAATATGTCGATGTCCTAATCTCTGGAATCTGTAAATATGTTACCTTATATGGCAAAAGGACTTTTATAGACATAATTAATTTTAAGAATCATTAGATGAGAGATTATCCAAGATTATTTTGGTGGACCTAATGTGATCATAAGCGTCCTGGTAAGAGGGAGAGAGGAATGTCAGAAGCAAAAAGGAGATTAACAGTGGAAGCAGAGGTGGTTGTGATGTGCTTGGAAATGGAAGAAGGGCCAAGAAACACAGGCAGAGCAGCCTTTAGAAGCTGTAAAAGGCAAGGAAACAGATTCCCCCCAGGATCTTCCAGAAGGAATATAGCCTTAGAAACACCTTGATTTCAGACTTTTGACTTTCAATACTGTAAGAGAATACATTTGTTTGTTTTAAACCCCAAATTTTCAGTAATTTGTTACAGCAGAAACAGAAAACTTACAGTGATCTTATCCTATATACTTTGGTAATGGATAGAACTGGAGTTCAAAATTTAGATCTGTTTCTTTCCAAGAGTCCATTCCTTTTCAAGCATGATGGTTTTCCCCTGCTTATATTATCTGTCTCTCTTGGGCAGTGCTGTGTAAATATTGACAAATCCAAATGTTCAATCCCTCTTTTCAAAAATCTATCAGCAAACATATTCGCTTTATGTTATATGTCAAATCAGTATAATATAATTCAAATGAGTTTATATACGAGATCTGACAATTAAGTTCTCCAACTCATCCTAAACAAAGTGCTACATACCTCATTGCTGAATATCACTATGGGCACTTTCGAAGTCCTCCACTTGGGAAGCTATGCACTGATGCCAGCGCCTAGCCCACCCTTCAAAGCAATTTTGGAACTCTTTTTTCTGGAATGGTCATCAGAGCAATTACCAAATTACTTATATCCTGAATGTCATCAAAATGTCTTCCTTTCAATATTTCCTTTATCTTCGGGTAAAGAAAGAAGTCATTGAGGGCCAGATCAGTTGAGTAGGGAGGGTGTTCCAATACAGTTATTTGTTTACTGGCTAAAAACTCCCTCACAGACAGTGCCGTGTGAGCTGGTGCAGTGTCGTGATGTAAGAGCCATGAATTGTTGGCAAAAAGGTCAGCTCGTCTAACTTTTTCACGCAGCCTTTTCAGCACTTCCAAATTGTAAACTTGGTTACCTGTTTGTCCAGTTGGTACAAATTCATCATGAATAATCCCTCTGATATCAAAAAAGGTTAGCAACATCATTGCAACAAGTTCACGGACTTAAATGTCAGACCTCATATCCAATATGATTTATCCAAGAAGAGGACAGCGTTCAAATCTTATAAAATATGCTTGGAGTATTGCCGTAAGTCTAAAAAAACCTTATTTTTTAGGACTGAAATTAATAACTCAACACTAAAGTGGATAGAATTAGCCATCAGTAAATATAAACTAGTTGTAAGGATATGTTTCTAAACATATGTTGCTGTTGAATAAAGGTGTTTTCAGAACCAAATGAAATGTTAAGAATATATAAAGAACTTTGATCTTCATAAACTGGTCAAATCCTCAGGGAGAGGTGATTAGAGGCTTGATCAGGAACCAGTGCTGATTTGCTCAACCATATACCTTCAGGTCCTAGCTGTTTGAGGTTTGTAGAAAGTACTCAACAAATATTTTTGAGTGGTTAAATAAAATTGCACTATTAGATGTTTAAAAAATACTTAAAAAAATCGAAGTATTACATTGATGCAAAAATTGATACACTAGTTAATGAAGAGAATGAAATATCAACAGTCATATTCTAACATAAAAGTAGCAACACTATTATCTACTAATACTTATTGTAAGCCAAGCACTATGCTAATTACTTTAACTGCATTATCTTATTTAATACAGTATCTATTGCTATTTTCATCTTTCCATTTTAAAGAAGCTAAGACTAGAAAAGGTCAAAGTGGTAAAAACAGGTCTTTTGTGTGATGCCAAATCCTATGTGTGTATCTACCCTGTGACACTAACTTTAACGATTTAAATGTGATAAAGGTGTTTCACATTTCCTTTAGTGTTATAAGGAAGAAATAATTTTAAATGTATGATATTGGGATGACTGATTAAAGTCTTTGTCATATCATTTATCCAAATTAATTTCAGACATAGTAGAATCACTAAATTAAAAAACAACTTGATATATTTTGTTGTCAAAAAAATTACAATTTTGCACTTTAAAGACACCATAAATGAAAATAAAACCTGGAAGAATATTTGAAATATATATTACATCACATATAATATACTTAAATATTATATATTATATATTTATATACTATATAAAGTTGGAAGTTTACTGTCCTCGTATTTAAAATACTCTTTCAAATAGGAAAGAATTCTTCATAAAAAAATGAAAGAAAAATTTATCCAGTAGAAAATGAAATAATAGACAAACAATGTTCTGCAAAGATGCAAACAAATGGTAACCAAGTATATAAAAAATATTTAATCTCAGGAGTAATCAACAAGTACAGAAAGGAAAATTACAATGATGTCTTCTTCCCAATCAGATAAGTAAGGATTTAAGAAATGCCAAATATTGCAGCTATGGGAGGAACATGCACTCTCATTAAAGTCAACAGGAATATAAATGGAAATAGCCTTTTAGAGGGGAAAATTAGAAAATGGGATCATAAGGTTTAAAATATGTATACTGTTTGATCCATCGATTCCATTTCTGTGACTTTTTTGCAGACAAATAATGAAATAGATATGTAAAACTATAAATACAAAGAACTTTATCTCAGCATTGTTTATGATATTAAAAAATTGAAAACGATGTGAATTTACTGGAAAGGTGTTTACAGTATAGTATTAGACAAAAAAAAGATTACAAAAAGCTATGCGCAGTACTATTCATTAAAAGGTATAAACAGTTTTAAATAAATACTCTCTATGTATCATGTGTATATTTCTATCCCAATTCCTGGTGTAAAATACTTTATATTAACCATGTTAACAGTAGTGTATTTCTGAGTAGATGGAATTGTAGATGACTTTTATTTTCCATGATTTTACTTATCTACATTTTATAATTTCAAACATAGTTATTTTCTTCTGATAATGAAAAAGAAAAGTAAGAAAAACTAAAATTGATAAAAGAATGTGTTTCCACTCACCCCCACTCCAAATCTGAGCATGTACTACTGCCCAACTTTAAAAAACCTGTACTGATTTATTTACTGCACAAAAATCCAAACATTTTATCCTGGTCCCCAAAGTCGTTTCACATCTGTTCTTAATGATATTGACTTCATCATCCACCTCTGCATCTCATGGGTCTTCTGAATACTTCTGGAAATTGCCAAGCCCTTTTTGTCCTCTGCTGAAGAATCTCTAACCTTATTTCTCCGAAAAGCATGACCTCTGTGAAGGCTTTCCTGCTTCCCTGAGAAGAGCTAGCGCTCTTTCAGCCAGCTCTCTCTCACAGCTTGTCTGTTAATGACTTGCCTAGTGTCTTTCTAGCTCCTGCCACTGCAAACCACATGCTTGCAACACTCCAGGTAAAGACAAGTAACATGCCTGGAAGCTATGCTTTCCCTATCTCTTAGGAGTTGAACGAGTTGGCATTGGAGGATGCGGCAGATTAGATGGTATAAAGCAGAGGTGTGTAAAAATTCACAATAAACCCCATATAAAATTGCCATAAGTGTAATGAAGTATTCTTCACATGTAATTAGAGTTTATACAGAATAATTACTAGTTTGAGTGAAATTCAAAATGACAGTTTTAAGCTCTTTCTAAAGCAGTAGCTCACAGGAGCCTGTGCTAAAGGGAAATGTAACATAAACATAAAAGGTAGATGCATGGTAGAATGGATGGATAGATAAGATAGATCGATCGATCGATCAACCGATAAAAAGATAGGGGGATAGATAGAAGATAGATTAAATAGATAAAATGAATAGATAATAGTGTGTCATTCTCCTTGATTATGGATTAATGGAACTATGGTCTTATACTATTCTGCAAAGACATTAAAATCATCTCTTTCGAACGCATTTCCTGGACAACTTTGGAATGCTTTGGCAGTGGCAATTTGTTTTCAAATAGCATGCTAGCTCAGATCGATTGGTAGTTGGCTGCGTAGTGCACTATGTTGGTTTACCCCTACTCAGCAGAAAGGAGTATGATCAATGGAAATAGGCATGAAATAAGGGAGAGGCAGGATATGGCAACCCTGGGCACATCAACTGCTGAAACACTTCGATAATGGGAATTTAAGAGCTGAGCAGGCTGTGTAAACTTTCTTTTTTCCTTTTCGTTCCTTGATTCCTGTTTCTTCTTATAGGGTCTACGTTCTTGGATAAGGTCCCAAGATGATGTTTTTCTTCATGGTCAAGTTCTATATAAACGCATGTTGATAAATTAAAACACCTTTAGCCTTTAGCTACTTCAATATAAATAAAAAGATTGGATTAACATGGTGCATTTTAATGAGTCAGTAGGTAAAAATCACGTACAGCAACTCTGTATGATCTAGTGGCTGAATAAGCAATGTTTCCTGGTAGTTTGGCTACCAGTTTATACTAATGAGCCATTTTAAGAATAAGAAATTTGGAGAGTTATTTGGCTGGAACATGCAAAAACAAGATGTCATGCTAGGGCTTCTTAAAAGTTCCTCCATAACAAATTCAAAGATATATAATATTATTTACTGTGTCTTGGCAGCTCATTTTCTTCTTTTATAAACAGTCAAAAACGCAGCTCTGGTTTATTTAATTCCCAGAAAAGAAGAATTGGAACCATTTAGCCTGCTTAATATCAAAACCTACCTGACCCAAAAGAGAATCAAGAGGACATTCACAGAACACTTTATTTTAGTTACATCATCCCATTCCGAAATTCTCTGACTGCACAGAAAATGGGATTCTTTTAAAAAGCCCTAATGCAAATTTTATAACATTCATTTATTCTATCATTTTATCCCTTTAATGCTCTTTTGCTAATTTCTTTCTTTCTATTACCCTTTAGGAACATCCAGGAATTAATCCTTTGTTCTTTGCTCATTTCCCTTAATGTCTACTTTTTTCAGAAGCTCCACCATTCTCATGGTATAATTTGCCAGCTTTGTATGGATTGATGGCTAACTGTTTACCTTAAGTTCCAAATTTTCAATAATTGTCTATAGATCAATCATGCTCATAACAAATACTAAACTTATTTTTCTTTCCAGAAAATGTTGCCTTTCGAAAATATATTAATTCACTTAGTTTGTTTTTGAAGGTATGAAGTAAATCTTTATATAGCAACATGTGTGTACCTCAGAAACAATGTTTAGTGGGAAAAAAACAAGTTGCAGAATGGTAGGTACAGTGTGATAACATTTGTATGAATTTAAAAAAAATACAGAACAATACTAAGTATTGCTAGAGAATTAGAACTGGGCATGAGGACAAAATGGACTTGAGATTGAAATGTAATGTTTTTTTTAAAAAAATGAAGGAATTAAGTCAAATATTAACAATAATTATACTTGTTATGTTATTTTAAGCTTTTGGGGGTATTAGTTTCAGGTGCACAAGACAAAGTAATACTTAGACGTTTATCATTTATATCCCTCACACTGTAATCCACTCAGTTTTCATTGTATCATTTGTTACCTATTGTCTCCCATTTGGGTCTTTTACCAGGATTTGTGGAATTAGTAAAAGTCATTAAGCTCTAGTCATTTCCTGAACTCCTCCTATCTTTGTCTAAACTTTTCTTAGTTCAAGTTCAGCTATTCTTTTGGGGACCTGAAGAATTGGGCCACTTCACAGGTAAATTTTGATAGGTGAGTCGTAAATATGAGAAGGTGATGATAATTATGATTTTAAAAGTTTTCTCTGGGGCAGTTGGTTGGCTCAGTAGGTTAGGGCACAGTGCTCCTAACACCTAGGTTGCTGGTTCAATTCCCACATGGGCCAGTGAGCTGCACCCTTCACAACTAGATTGTAAACAATGACTTGACGAGGAGCTGATGGGTCCTGGAAAACAACACACACACTGTTTCCCCAATATACCCCAATACATATTAAAAAAAATAAAAAGTTTTCTCTGGTAGACAATGGAGTCACGATTGCTCTGGTAGACAAATGTAGACAATGGATAGTTGGAAACATATCTAAAACATGATTTTAATTGTTCAATGAAGTTAGGGATGAGGGAAGAAAGGAAGGTGGGTCATAATTACATGTTAGCATCTGATTATGACTTTCTATGTTATCTTTTCCAAAGAACAATCATATTTAAAATGGCCCAAAACTGAAGGAAAGAAGAAAGGAAGGAAAATACTTATACAAGTATCCGTACAACTTGGTGTGCGGTATTTAGTAAACATTTTCTGGTTAAATGACTAGTTAATGGGTTAGAGTCATGGTGAAAATTTAAGTCATCTTGGAGGGTTTCTAGGGGATATATTTTTTCATTAAAGGCAGCTTTCTTCATACATCTTCATTTGCAGCATGTATCTGGCAACCCAATTTACTTAGGGGTTTGGCTGTCCATCTCTTGTCATCCCTGACTAATCACATTTTACTCCTATCAGTCTCCTCCATCATTTTAATATTGCGCACTTCTTGATAACTGTCATGTGGTAATTATATGTCATTTCATTTGTACTTAATCATGACACTCCAGAGAGTAAACTCCTAACTGTCAGAGATGCTTTTCTGAATCATCGCACAATTCCTAACAGAATGCTCTGTGCGGTGGAAATCCAAAAACGCTCAGTATCTTATTCTGAAGTTTGAATCAAATATGCTAGCAATTATCATATTATAGAAAATATTCAGTTTGTTTGATGTTATAGGGGCTTCATTTTGAGTATATTAGGTTTTGTTTTATTCTATTCTGTTTTTGTATTTAATTCATACTTCTCACTTTAGGAAAACTGCCTTTAGTTTCCAGGAAGCAAACATTTCCAGGAGATTAATCATTTGTTCCTTTGTTTCCATTGTGCTATCTCTTTCCATGATTAAACTTGCAGGTGTTGATGCGTTTTCTTCTAATCTGTTTGTGAATATTGATAGTTGGTTTTATTCATACACAGAAGTCCTGAAATTGAAAAATGTTTAGTACATATTGCAAACAGCGTTAATTAAATCACTTTCTAAATCCTCATAAGGATATTTCATCACTTGGGACTTAGCTATGACTAGGTATAGACTCTGAGACCGAGAAAAAGACATTAATTTGGTGGCTTGTTTGTGACAAGAGATATTGCATATCAATCACTTTAAAATTATATAAGATTGAATCTTTGATATTATAAAAATACTTTTCTTTTGAAATTTTTATATTTTTTCCAGTTGTGTTGATATATAACTGACATATAACATATTAGTTTAAGGTGTACAACATAATGACTTAATATATGTATATATTGCAAAATAATTACCACAGTAAGTTTAGTTAACATCTAGCACCTCATATAGTTGCATTTTTTTCATTGCGATGAGAACTTTTAAGATATACTCTTTTAGCAACTTTCAAATATACAAGACTATTATTAACTATAGTGACCGTGTTGTACATTACACCCCCAGAATTTATTTATCTTGTAACTAGAAGTTTCTCTTTTCATTTTTTACTAAATTTATTGGGGTGACATTGGTTAGTAAAATTATATAGGTTACAAGTGTACATTTGTGTAATACGCATACATCATCTATATATTGTATTGTGTTCACCACCCAGAGTCAGTTCTCCTTCCATCACTATGTATTTTACCTCCTTTTCCCTTTTCAATCACATGAATTTTAGAACTTACTTTTCATGAAGAATAGCTATTTTTCCTTCTTATGAGTAAAGACTGTGTACAAAGTTATTGATTCCTAAATTGGCATATGAAACACTGAAAAAATTGTATTACGCTTTCTATTATGGAAAATACTTTCATCAAGATAATTTCTGTTTTAACACAGCTGGAACACTAAAGAAATGCATATATTATACAACTTATTAAAGTTTGTGTGTTAATTATCTACTGATGTCCTAACAAATCACCACCAACTTAATGATATAAAACAACAGAAATGTATTATCTTATGGTTTGTGGGTCAGAAGCCAAACACGTGTCTCTCTGGGCTAAAATCAAGATATCAGCAGGGCTGTGTTCCTTTCTAGATTTTCTGAGGAAAATTCATTTCTTTGCCTTGTCCAGCTTTTAGAGGCCACCCACAGTTTTTGGCATGTACTCTCCTCCATTTCTAAAGCCAGCAATATTGCTCATGTTTCATCTCACTGATCTTTCTGTCTGTTGTATCTCTCCTTTATCACAGCCAGGAAAAGGTTTCTGTTTTGAAGCACTGGTGTGATTACATTGGTTTCCCAAATCTGCACGACATCAGCTTAATTTCCACATGTGAAATGTTTCAAATCATAACTTAGTGTACGAAAAAGCCCCTGGCTTCAATCTATTTCAGGCATCAAGAAGATAGTAAATTCAGCCCCAAACCTGATCCCTTTCCTTGAAATTTTTAAAGGCTTTCTTATCTCTAACTGCTTTTTAGTCATTTTTCTCTTTGCAAATAACTGAGAAGACAACGTATGTTATTGAAGATAATGAGGTGGAAAATCTGTTTCGCAGTCCTCTACTAGACAAAATAATGTATCTCTATGCCAGGTACAGTTTTCAGGCTATAAACCTTCAATATTAATTGAAGGTGTCAAAAGCATAATATGGATGAATTAAACTATTGAAAGTTGTCAAAATAAAATGTGTTTGTATTTGCAAACAATATTATTTATTTAGGTAGAACTCTTCTTTTTCCTCTTAAATTTTCAGTATAAATTATTTGAGAAATTATTCTGATATTTTGATCCTGTTTGTCTCCATGTTCAACTTAGAATGAGGGGGAAAAGGCTTTGAGTAAGAGAATTATACCATATGGTATTGAAAGAGAGAAAGGAAAGAGAGAGAGAGAGAGAAAGAGAGAGAGAGAATATGAGAATATTCAGAGGGATTTGACTGGCTTGAAAAATGATTGAAAGTGGTTTTAATATTTATAATTTTATCCCTGTTTAAGGACTCTCGTGGAAGTTTGCCTGTAGTCTGAAGACACACTTATGCTAAAAGCCCAAAGAAGACCACAGAGAAGGAGAGAATGGAGTCCATGAAGAAGACAGGTAAATGTCAGTTCATAACCTTAATCCTCATGACATTCAGAAGTTCACCCGAGCTATACAATCGTAATCTTAATTTCTTGTTTCTCTGACATAGATCAAATCCTTTCAGCATCCACAGGAGAACCTAATAGACAACTCTGAGAAACTAGCACTAGTAGAAATGTGGAAGGCAGGTAGAGTAGAATAGGAACAGATGATTCAAAGATGAAACTTTAGACTCTATTCTTCTTTATGTCTCTTACCACATTCATCTTTTGCGAGCACCTCTTCAAATTGCTTAATCATAATATATACTATATAACACACTCATACTGTGTGATATATATTATACTATATGTGTTCTATATAAAAACAATAAGAATAATGGTACTATAAAGTGTAGTACTCTTCAGGAGTACATAATATTATGACAGGTAGCCAAATTTATTATAATAACAACCACAGAGTACTATGTTTGTGGAGCTATTAGATTAAACACTTGATTTTATTTAATTTAGTCCTCAGAAAACCTTATCAAAAAGGCTTTACTGGTATTCACTTTACAAAGAGGGAAGCCAAGGCAAATTTTTCTAGGTCACACAAGGGGCAGAGTCCAAACTGAATCCAGGTTTACTTGACTCCAAAGTCTTTCCTCTTAAATGTTAATTAGTGTCATCCACTTAATAATAATTTAGTAATAACACATTATTTTTATTAAAATATAGCTAACATACAATATCATATTAGTTTCAGAGGTACACCATATTTAACAAGAGCCTTTGGGACACCTTTGGGACAATAATTTCTGAGCTATGTTAAAATACTGACATTAAACATGAAATAATTTTTAAAACAATCACTATTTTATAGTATCTTCAGAAACTACATTAAAAAAATGTTGAAAATCTAATAGAGATTCCCAAAAGAGAAATAAAAAAGCTTTTCAAGTAAAACTACCACTTGCTGAAAGATAAAATCAGAATATTTTTCCAAGCCTAAACACATTAAAGGAAAAAAAGTATTTTGCAATCAATGCATATCTTTTCATTACACATGCTTTAGTCAAATTATATCTGTAAAATATGTCTTTAGGTAATGACTTTAAAAAAAGAGTTTTAAAAGATGTTCCATGGTGATATTCATGGTAAACAAAAAAGATTTGGTTAATATTCTAGCCAACTTCATAGAAGTCAGAGTTTTCTCTGTCCTGATTTTCAACTGGAATTACTGGGGTGCTTTTTTTAAAAATACTGATGTCCAAGACCCATCATAGCCAATTAAATTATAATCTCTAAAGGTGGTTTCTCAAGTTTGTTATTTTGTTAATGATTTTCCTAGAGTTGAGAACATCTAATCTACATGAATAATTGCAGTTGTGATAATAATAACCACTTTTCATTTGTTGACTGCTTTCTTCTGCATCAAATATGTACTAGTTATTTAACATGCATTCTGAAATTTAATTTCTATATAAAAATTTTATTACTGCCCATGTAAGAAAACTTACACCCCCCCACTAGTCAGTAGTGGTAACAAGACTCAGACGTCACTCTGAAACAACATCTCTCTCCTCTATGCTCCAAGACACCAAAGCAAGGATTAAACAGACAACACTTCAATCAGTCAGAAAGTAGCCAAAGAAAAAGTATTTACTTAGCTGTCTGGGCAACGACCATAGGGGGCAAAAAACTGGATCGCAATACTTCTGAAATGTTTTCTAGGCAGTCCTCAGTTTAGGATGTGGTAAGCAGAATAGTAATAGAACCCAAGTATGTCCTTCTCCCAATTCCCAGAACCTGTGTATACGAATATGCTAACTTGTATGGTAAAAGAGACTTTGCAGATGTGATTAAGTTAAGGATTTTGAGATGGGCAGATTATCCTATTATCTGAGCAAGTCCAACACAATCACAAGAGTCTTTATAAGAGGGAGGCAGGAGTATCAGAATCAGAGGAGGTGATGAGACCATGGAAGCAGAGGTTGGAGTGATGGAGGACATGAGACAAGAAAAGCAAGTAACTTTTAGAAAGTGGAAAAAGCAAGGAAATGAATACTCCCCTAGAGCCTCCAGAATGAATGCAGCCCTGTTGACACATTTTGAACTTCTGATCTCCAGAATTGCTCTAAATTTGTTTCCATAGCAATGAGAAACTAATACAGAAAATACAATACTTGCCATGTAAAGTCATGGAATTATGTAAAACTTCACACACCGAGGTAATCCAATCATTGTTAAAGATAGTTCACAGATAGAGTTGTCTTAGTGTTGTTGCAAAATAGAAATCACAGTTCGTAAGATATGTGCAAAGCACAAGGAGGGCAATAAACCCCACAAAAAGTCAGCCTGTCACCTCTCTGAAATTTCTGAATCCCAATAGTTTGAACTTATGAATATATCTCCTCAAAGGAGGAAGACACATTGTTATACTTTATACAACCTAGCACCAAAAGAAGTTGGTGGCCTTTATGGATTTGGGGTGCAACATATATCATATATGAATGTATTAATTAATTTACTGAGTAACGTGTGATGGTGTTGGGTGGGGAGCAGAGCAAGAGAAGGCTGTGTGGCATGTTAAGGCTTCAGTGGAAGCTGTTCTGGTAATTGGACCTCATGACCCAGTGGATCTGATCATACTCAGAGTATTTACTGCAAATACTGCTGTGGTGTGGAGCCTCTTGCAAGCACCAAAAGGAGAATGTCAGACCTCTAGACTTTGGGGATGAACCCATACCTTCTTCTGCCAGTAATTATTCCTCTTTCAAGGAATATATCCTTGTGTCCTACTGGGCCTGGGTAAGGACTGAATGCCTAACCATGGGACATCAGGTGACCACGTGGTCTAAGCTTTCTATCTTGAACTGGGTATTTTCTGACCCTTAGGTCATGAAGTTGGGCATGCACAGCACCACTCTGTCATCAAATGGAAATAATATCCAGGCTCAGCCTCCACTGAACTGATATGCCTGCTTCAATGTCTCATTTCTCTCAGTGCCCACCTACGACCTTATGGGGAGTTCTTTATGACCAGTTGACTGAAGAGGAAAAATATCTGGACCTGATTTACAGTTAGTTCTGAACAGTTTGCTAGTACCAACCACAGGTTCATTGCTGTAGCTTTACAGTCCCACTTAAGGGTGGCCCGGAAGGAAAGGGAGAATGGACGTCATCCTAGTAGTCAGAACACTGAGTGGGACATTTTATTGTCTACCTTGTTTGGACAAAGAGATAACCATAAGAATGGGTCTGCATTGCTTTATGGGAAACTCAAGGTGGTTTGGTTTTATGGTTAGGGACCTAGGAAGAACAGGATTGAAAGGTTAAGGGCAAGGAAGTCTGGGAAAGATGTATATGGATAGATTGCTCAAATTCAACTTCTAGTGTGAAAATAATTGTGTCTCACGTGGCATCTACTCTAGAGGAGTTTTGTAATAAGTACGTGGACCAATGACAAGTTCTCTGAATGTCACATGCTTCTTTCTCCAACCACCCCAATATTTGCTCAATGAGCTTATAGACAAGGTGGCCATGGTGACAGGGGTAGAGGCTACACGTGGGCTCAATGAGCAGTTCCTCTTACCAGGGCTGACCTGGCCACTCTTTCTCATTAATTCCTACCTATCAACCAGCAAACAAACCACCATGCTCTTGATATGGCCATTATCTAGTTCTATAGTACACGATATCAGTCCTTTAGCAGATGTATAATGTTTTTTTTACTTTTTTTTCAGTTACAGTTGATAGTCAACATTAATTTATTAGTTTCAGGTGTACAGTATAGTGATTAGACATTTCTCTAATTTATGCCGTGATCCCCCAAATTAGTCTAGTACCCACCTGGCACTATACATAGTTGTTGTAAGGTTGTTGACAATATTTTCTATGCTCTATTTACGTCCGTGTGACTATTTTGTAACTACAAATTTGTATCTCTTAATCCCTTCACCTTTTTCACCCAGCTCCCCAAACTCCTGCCATCTGGCAACCATCGCATTGTTCTCTGTATCTATGTGTCTGTTTCTGTTTTGTTCACTTATTTTGTTCTTTAGATTCTATATATAAGTGAGATCATACGGTATTTGTCTTTCTCAGTCTGACTTATTTCATTAGCATAATACCCTCTAAGTCCATCATGTTGTCACAATAAGACTTAAGTTTTATAAATACTTTTTCACACTCTGACTTGCCTATTATTTTTTGACCGTTTTTAAATTTATTTTTTATTAGTTTCAGTTGTACAAAGCAACGTTAGACATTTAAACCCCTCATAAGTGATAACCTACCCCCCAAGCTACTACCCCTCTGACATTTTATATAGCTGTTACAATACACTCAACTCTTTTTCCTATGTTGTACTCCACATCTTGTGACGATATCTACCTATATATTTAGTTATATTTGACATTCAATGTTATTCTACTTCAGCTCTTCAGGTGCACAGCGCATTGGTCAGGCATCTACACAGTCTATGACGTGATCCCTCTGATAAATCCAGTGCCCATCTGGCACCTTACGTGATCTTTACGACAGTGTTGATTATATTCTCCACACTATCAATTTATATTTCTTAATGTCTTCACCATTTTCACCCTGACCCCTACCCCATTCCCATCTATCACCCTGATAGATCTAGTACCTATCTGACACCATACCTCGTTATGACAATCCTATTGACTATATTCCATGTGCTATAGCCTATTTCTCCATGACTACTGTGTAACAACAAATTTGTACTTCTTAATCCCCTCCCCTTTCAACCATCCTTAATCTCCCTCCCATCTTAAAAAAGTCTCTCTAAGAGTCCTTGTAATACTGATTTGGTTGCAATGAACTTCTTCAGCTTTTTTCTTGCCTGGGAAGCTCCTTATCTGTCCTTAATTTCTAAATGACAGCCTTGCTCAATGACAGTAGAGCAATCTTGGTTGTATGTTGTTGCTTTTCATCACTTGGAATATTTCCTGCCATTCCCTTCTTGCCTGCAAAGTTTCTGTTGAGAAATCAGCTGACAGTCTTATGGGGGCTCCCTTGTAGGTAACTAACTGCTTTTCTCTTGCCGCTTTTACGGTTGTCTCTTTGTATTTAACCTTTGGCATCTTAATTATGATGTGTCTTGGTGTGGGCCTCTTTGGATTTATTTTGTTTGAGACTCTCTGTGCTTCCTGGGCTTGTATGTCCATTTCCTTCACCAGATTAGGAAAGTTTTCTGTCATTATTTCTTCAAATAGGTTTTCAATTCCTTGCTCTCTCTCTTCTCCTCTGGTACCCATATAATGCAAATGTTGCAATGCTTGATATTGTCCCAGAGGCCCCTTAAACTCCATCCAATTTTTTCGATTCTTTTTTCTTTTTGCTGTTCTGGTTGGGTGTTTTCTGCTACCTTATCTTCTACATCACTGATTAGATCCTCTGCTTCATCTAATCTACTGCTGATTCTCTGTAACATATTCTTTGTTTCCATTATTGTATCCCTTATTTCTGTGTGGTTCTTTTTTATGATTTCCATCTCCATTTTTATGCTTCTTATCTCTCTGTTGAAGTTCTCCCTGAGATCATTGAGCATTCTTATAACCACTGTTTGGAACTCTGTGTCTGATACATTGTTTAGTTTCACTTAGCTTTTTTTTTTCCATTTCACTTAGTTTTTTTTCTGGAGCTTTGTTCTGTTCTTTTATTTGGGACATATTTCTTTGTCTCCCAATTTTGGCTGCCTCCCTGTGCTTGTTTCTATGTATTGGGTAAGGCTGCTATGTCTTCTGGTCTTAGTAGAGTGGCCTTATATAGTAGGTATGCTTGGGGTTCAGTGGCGCAGTGTTTCTGGTTACCTGAGTGACGCTCTCCAGGTGTGTCCTTGTGTGAGTTGTGTGTGCCCTCCTCTTGTAATTGAGCCTTGGCTGATAATCGCACATCAATGTGAGAGACTGACTCTTGGGCTCACCGGTTGTGAGGACTGGCCTTGACTACAGTGGAAGAATTGTTGTGCAGGGGCTGACCCTATGGAGCTGGATCTGCCTCAGCAGGACTCTGGTGCCTGCCCAATTCACCCCTTGGAGGCAGATTTGGAGGTCATACTTAAAGGCAGCTGGGCGATGCTCTAGTTCATCCTAAAGCTGGCCACTGGGGGCGTCAGCCCCAGGAACACGTTGGAGGGAATCTGCTGTAGGTAAAGTTCAGCTCCAGCCCATGTCCCACTTAGGGCCACCCAGCAGGAGCTACAAAGAAATCCACAGATGGCTGCTGCCTGTGCTGTGCTTGGAAGCTCCTTTGAGAGGCCAACCCATGAACCAAGGCCAACTGCCACTAGTGCTGGCTTAGGGCTGCTCAGCCAGAAGTACAGGACATGCTCAAGCCAGATGCTGATTATGTAGGTTTTGGGAACCTTTGAGAGACCCTAGAAAAGTCTGCAGCTTGACCCTAGGCAGACAGTCTGCCCTAAAAAGCTACTGAAAGCAGCCTGGGTGTGCCTAATAGTTGGGGGGGCCGGGTCTTGAATTGCCAGGGCTGGGAGAACTAATGGCTGAGACTCAGAAATGGTGGCCACTTGTATTTGCACTTGGGATGGGGGAGGATTCAGCAAAGAAACAATGGCGTCTGCCAGCTCCCCCATCCAGAAGAAAGCCGCCTCTCTAGCCCCCATCCCAAGCCAGACAATTCAGCTCCCCATCATTTGTCCCTTTCCAGCTGCTGCTCCAATGCTGGAGCTCAGAGCAAATGATTCTGTTGGTAAGTCCACACGCAGTCCTTTTAAGAGGAGCTCCTGTGAAGGCAGCCACACTCAGTCTCACTCAGTCACAATCTCTGCTGGTTTTCACAACCAAAAATTATGGGGACTTCTCTCCCCAGCACTGGAATCCTAGGCTGGGGAGGGGCTGGTGTCGCTCACTCCTTTAGGTGATGGGGGGATCCCCACAGCCTAAATAACCCTCCTGATCTTTAATGGTCACACACGGGTGTGGGACCAGCCCGTTCCCTGTCTCTGACCTTCCTACCAGTCTGGAGGTGGCTTCTTCTGCATGTCCTTAGTTGAAAGTTCAGCTTGATTTTAGGCAATTCTCAATAATGGTTGTTTTGTAGATTAGTTGTAATTTTGATGTGGTTGTGAGAGAAGGTAAACACAGTATTTACCTGCTGCACCATTTTGGTTCACTCCCCCACCTATTAATTTTCTTAATGCTGTCTTTTGATGAGTAGAAATTATTATTTTCATGAAATCTAAGTTATTGTTTTTTGTTTTGTGGTTATTGCCTTTTTTGTCTTATTTGAGAAGCCTTTGGCTACCCCAGGTCATAAAGATATGTTTCTATATTTCCTTCTAAAGATATTATAATTATAATATTTTTACATTTAGGTCTATGATCCATCTCAAATTAATTTTTGTGTATTGTGTGAGTGAGGCATTGGAGTTCATTGTTTTCATATGGATGTCTGTAAATTCCAGCACTATTTGCTAAAAAGGCTTTTGTTTTTCATGGATTGTTTTGGAGGCTTTGTTGAAAACCAAAAAAAAAAAAAAAAAGTGTAAATCCATTTCTGAGCTCTCTGTTCTGCTGTATTTTTCTATTTGTTGATCCATATGCCAGTACTACAATGACCAAATATTATAGCTTTACATTAAGTCAGATTTACATTAATCAGGTTATTTATATAAGCTCTCCAACTTGAGTCTTCTTTCTCATAACTGTATTGGAGATTCTGGGTTCTTGCAATTCCACATACAGTTGAAAATTAACTTTGTCGATTTAAAAAAAATAGTCTGCTGGGATTATGATTGGGACTGATACTATCCTTGATGTCTCGCTGTAATTATTTAATTACTGAACGTCACAAAATTTTGTTAAATTCGACTTCAATGCTAATTCAGTATACTCTCCATGTTGTCATCCTTTTATTTGCTGAGTCTATCACTGACAGTGTTGTTTTCTGTGTGTGGCCTGGACTAAGATCAGTGTAATCCTAAAGTAAGTCTTCATCTTCTGTATCTAGCCAAAAATTACACAGTTTGCATCTAAACAAACACCAGTAAAAACACTACAAGGAGGAAACTATAATAAATGCACTAAACACAAATGGCTATGAATACCACAAAAAAGGAAACCCTTGTTTCTGGTCAATTTAATGATCACCATGTGCTGAGGGTTATTGGCACTTCCTATAAGTGAATAAGATTTTTGAAAGCAGCTTCAATTTGGGTACTTCAGAGTGAAATCACATCAGTGGACTTCAGGACTCCTTGTTGTCAGTTCGACACCATTTAATTACAATATATTCTTTAATTCTAACAAAGGTTATAAAGATGAAGTTTATTAATTTAATCAGATGCCCTTTGAAACCCTTTCACAGTCACACAGAAGAACTTGACCTATCGCATAAAGTTCTTCAGTAGCTGCTCATAGCTTTTCTGTTTCTTAATAGTTGACCTGTTTTCTGATGGACCGTAGCACCTTTAAATAAAATATAGTTTAAAAACTTGATCCGTACATATAATCTGCCTCTTACTACATTTCATAATTTATTTCCCTTGCTGTCAAAAGGCATCAAGTTCTGAGATTTGCTTAAAGAGCTCTTAACAGAAGGGAAGGGTGTTTAAGTCAGTAGATACGAGTATTTTGTCTTTTGGCTGAAGAAAATCCACAGAGAATTTTCAAAATACAGATGTGCATAGAGTATGATCTCAGAGAAGACCAAAGATAAGTAAAATGAATATAGAATTGTTATGGCTGAAAAATGTTGTCTGTGGCTGCTGCTCGTGTAATCCAGTCACTTCTCTGTGGAAGTGGCTGCATATCCACCATTCCACTAAACCCATATTTAATAAGTGACCACTCAGTT